>NW_026596051.1:4424592-4508937 GCF_907164565.1 Psammomys obesus
CACAAAAAAAAAAAAAAAAAAAAAAAAATCTGAGCACAGGGGTCTTTCCTGAGACTGATACTCCAAACAAGGACTATGCATGGAGATAACCTAAGACCCCTGCACAGATGTAGCCCATAGCAGTTCAGTATCCAAGTGTGTTCCATTGTACTTCTGTGTTTTTATTTTTAATTTATCTTCTTGTATAATATATCATTCCAAATCTAGGAAAACTCAGAGCAAGTAAAAAATGCAACCCAGGACTTTGTGAAGTATAAGCTTAAAAGGATACAATACTATTTAAGTAGAGTATTCTTGTATAAATTCTTGTATTCTTAAAAATAAATTAAAGAAAGAAAGGGGCCACAATAATAAGACATTATTTGTGATACAAGAAATAGAAAAAAATACCTGTAGTTGGATCTATTCCTTGGAGGTGACTGAGGATTATGTTAAACTTTATACCATGTTCTAAGAAACAGTAAGAGGAAGCAAACCCTACATTTTCAGAGACTTGGAGACCCAGAAAATCTTTCCCTAAGGGTTTATATAAACCCCTTTCTTATAAGATGTTAGAAAGCAGGAAAAAAATGGACTTTGTTGCTCACATAATCTCAACTGGAGCTGTTAAACTTTTCCATGATAAGAAAAAGTAGACATAGACAATATGCAAATGAATGACCATGTAACTATGATGCTATATGTTGTTGACACTAATGCCAAAAGTCTTGCCTACTGTGCAAGACTCTCCTAAGATTTGTTTTTCCATTTAGTTTTAGTTTTGGTGATAGAAAAATATTTTCTACACCACATGGTGTGTTTATTTTTGCTACTAGAATTTATTATTGTTTATTATTATTATTATTTATTAATTCATTTATAATTTATTAGCATTGTATCCCAGTGCAGCCCCCTCCCTCTCCTGCTCCAGTTTCACCCTCCCTCCTAGTTCCTCCCCTATCCCTTTTCTCTAGTCCACGGATAGGGGTAGTCCCCCTCCCCTACTGTCTGATCCTAGCCTATCAGGTCCCATCAGGACTGCTTGGGTATTCTTCCTTTGTGGGTTGGCTAGGTCACTCCACCAGGGAGAAATGATCAAGGAGCAGGCAACTAAATTCATGTCAGAGTCTGTCTTTTCTCTTTTTAATTGGGGACCACATGAAGACTGAGCTATTTATGGGTTACATCTGAGTAGGGCTTCTAAGCCTTCTCTATGTATGGTCTTTGGTTGATGCATCTGTCTCTGCAGTGACCCCTGGGTACTACATTTTTTGGTTTTGTTGGTTTACTTGTCTGGGTCCTGTCCCCTTTGGGTCCTTTTAAATTCCCTTCTTTCAGAAGACTCCCTGTGCCCTGTCCAAAATTTGGCTGTTGAGTCTCTGCAAATGCTTTGAACTCCTGTTAGGTATAGTCTTTTATAGGACATCTGTGTTAGGCTCCCATCTTGTTCTTTCTTTTCTAACATCTCAGGTGTCTATTCTGCTTTCCCATCTGAATGAAAATTAAACATCTTCCCTCTGGTATTTATTGTTGTTTAGCTTCTAAATGGCTGTAGTTTTTTAATACGTTTATCCTATATTCCATCGCTAGTATCCACTTATGAATATATACCATGCCTGTCTTTCTGCTTCTGGGATACCTCACTCAGGATGATCTTGTTCCATTCGTCTGCCTGCAAATTTCATGCTTTCCTTGATTTTAACAGATGAGTAGAATTCCATTTTGTAAATATACCACAATTCCATATTTCCACCAAGGGGCATACAGGATGTTTCCAGATACTGGCTATTATGAATAAAGCTACTACGAACATAGTTGAGCAAATGCTTTTGCTGTATGGTTGAGCATCTTTGGATATATGTCCTGGAGTGGTATAGCTTGATCTTGTGGTAGCACTATTCCCAGTTTTTGGGGAAAGTGCCTGATTGATTTCCAAAATGGTCACACAAGTTTACATGCCCACCAGCAGTGGAGGAGGGTTTCCCTTTCTCCACATGCTCTCCAGCATATGTTGTCATTTAAGTTTTTGATCTTAGCCGTTCTTATGGGTATGAGGTGGATTCTCAGAGGGTTTTTTAATTTAATTTTTATTATTAGTTACATTTTATTAACTTTGTATCCCAGCTATATCCCACTCCCTCATTCTCTCCAAATTCCACCTTCCCTCTGTCATCTTCTCCCTGCCCCTTTCCAAGTCCACTGATAGGGGAGGTCCTCCTTCTTTTTCATCTGATCATGTTTTAGCAGGTAACTTCGGGACTGGCTGCAAAGTTCTCCTTTGTGGCCTAGCAAGACTGCTCCTCCCTTGGGGGTTGGGGAGGTCAAAGAGCCTGTCATTGACTTCCTGTCAGAACAGGGACTATTTCATAAGGGTTTTGATTCACATTTCCCTAATGACTAAGGACCCTGAGTATTTCGTTAGTGTCTCTCTGCCATTGGATAGTCTTCTGTTGAAAATTCCCTGTTTAGTTATGTACCACTTTTTAAAATTGGACTATTTGGTTTGTTGGTTTGTAACTTCATTTTTAATTAAGTTTTTATTTTTTACATTAATTACAGTTTATTTACTTTGTATCCCAGCTGTAGCCCCCTGCCTAATTCCCTCCCAATCCCATCCTCCCTCTCTCATCTCCTCCCTGCCCCTCTATATGTCCACTGATAGACTTCCATCTGACCCTAGCTTATCAGGTCTCATCAGGACTGGCTGCAATGTCCTCCTCTGTGGACCAGCAAGGCTGTTCTTCCCTCTGGGTAGGGCGTGTCAGGTGTTTAACTTCCTGATTTTGTTATATATTCTGTATATTAGCCCTCTGTCAGATATAGGGTTGGTGAAGATCTTTTCCCAGTCTCTGGGCTGTCATTTTGCTCTTTTGATTGTGTCCTTTGCTTTACAGAAGCTTTTCAGTTCCAAGAGATCCCATTCATGTATTGCTGGTCTTAGAGCTGAGCAGTTGGTGTCCTGTTCAGGAAGTTGTTTCCTGATCCAATGTATTCAAGGCTCTTCCCCACTTTTTCTTCTATCAGGTTTAGTGTGTCTGGTCTTGTGTTGAGGTCATTGATCCACTGTGACTTTTGTTTTTGCAGGGTGATAAATATAGATATATTTTAATTTTTCTACATGTTCACCTCCAGTTAGACCAGCACCATTAGTTGAAAATGCTGTCTTTTTTCCAATGTATGGTTTTGGCTCTTTTGTCAAAAATTAGGTGTACCTAGGTGTGTTGTTTTGTCATATACAATGCAGGACCCAAACACTCTTTTGTTTTTAAAGATTCATTTACAATTACAATTTATTGTCTCTACTTAACTCTTGTGAATGCTTTGGTTTTTGTTTGCATTAATGTATTTGTGGTGGAAATGTGGCCAGAGTTTGATACTGGGTTTCTTTCTCAATCTCTCATCCCATCTGAGACAGGATCATTCACTGACACTGGAGCTTGCTGTTTGGTTCTTGAGTTACAGGCACATGTGGCCTCACCTGACATTCATTGGTCAGTGTTTGCTGGAATGAAAGTCTCATCTTCTTGCCTGGAAATCACTTTACTTACTGAGAATTTCCTCTGCCTCAAATGTAGATTTATAATATTAAGGAGAAATTTTAAATATATTAAAATTGTGTTGCCTTCCAATTATTTTGCTATTTATATCAATGAACAATTTTGTCATAATAGATTTCTCAAAGTTGTGTTTTTGATGAAATGAACTCTTACAGTTTTAAACATATTCCTATGAAAACAGTTTTACCAATTTTATTATGACCATACATTTGCAAATGGAATGTGTTGCCTATAAATTTTACTATGTCTATGCAGAATTGGGCAATTTGTTATTTTAAGAACTTTTACTAATATACATAAATAGTGATATTTTGTTGTAGGTAACTTTATTCTCTTATTTATTATCAATTATTTTTTTTCATCAAGAAAGGATATATTCTGACTTTAGAAAAATAAATTTTCTTAATAATATAGGAACTCTTAGTATAATTCTCTCAAGTGTATAATATTACCATAATGGACAAAGGTGTGATAACTCACACAGTGTAGCAAAGCCATTCCATCAATGTGTATGGTCAAACCTGGGAGAAAAGTTTTCTTTTACAGGCTGATGGAGCTCAAATTAAAAGTGGGCTTGACTGAGCACGTTTTGACCTATAAAACAGAAAGTTGGGGGATGAGTTTAACTACTAGAATATTTATTTATTTATTTATCTATCTATCTATCTATTTATTTCTTTCTTTCTTTCTTTCTTTCTTTATTTATTTATTTATTTATTGAGACAAGGTTTATTTCTGTAGCCTTGTTTGTAAGGGACTCACTCTGTAGACCAGGCTGTCCTTGAACTCATATAGACTCACCTACTCTGTCTCCCTGAGGGCAAGAATTACAGGTGTGTGCCACTGTGTTGGCACCATTACTCCTTCTAATTATACTGTTTAACTGAACTTTTACTGGTTAGTTGACTTTTCATTATGTTCAGGTTAAAGTTCACATTTTCTTTCTAAGTGTGATCTTTCTTTGGAGGCTTTTGGACGGTTGATATTAACACTGGCAATACTGATGGATGTATTACTCTGCAGCTCTGCTCATGCACATTTGCTTCAGCTTAACTGGACATTATAGGTGAGCTTGCTAGGTAATACTACCTCTCAATTGTTTTTCAAATGTTATTGCACCAATTTAGACTTTAACCTTTATTCAAGTGCTATCTATTGTTTCAGGTCTATATTAACCTTGTCTTATTGATATAAGTCAATTGCTATTTGTAGCTATTCTTATAGGTCTATTGAAATTTATTTTGGTTATTTTTAAAATAATGTTCAGATTGCTTTCAAATATTTACTATATATTTAAATATGTATTATTTACTCATTAATACATACTGTTACACTAATATGAGTGTATTGTTAAATTTAAATTAATTTATTTTTATTTATTACAATTCATTCACTTTGTACCCCAGCTGTAGCCCATTCTCTCATCCACTCCCAATCCCACCCTCCCTCCCTTGTCTCCTCCCATTATTTTCCCCCAGTCCACTGGTAGTGGAGGTCCTCCTCCTCTTCCATCTGAGCCTGATATTCCGACCTAAGCCCACTCATGGAGATAACCAAGAACCATTGCACAGATGTAGCCCATGGCAGCTCAGTCTCCAAATAGACTCCCTAATAAGGTGAACAAGGGCTGTCTCTGACATGAACTCAGTGGCTGGCTCTTTGATCACCTACCCCTAGTTGGTGCAGCCTTACCAGGCCACAGAGGAAGACCATGCAGCCAGTCCTGATGATACCTGATAGGCTAGGGTCAGAAGAAAGGGAAGGTGGACCTCCCCCATCAGTAGTTCGGGGAGAGACATAGGAAGAGAAGAGAGAGGTAGGGCAGGATTGGGACCGGACAAGGGAGCCAGCTACAGCTGAGATACCTGTTGCAACCCGCTTAGTCGTGTCGCCAGCAAGAACGCACACGGACAACAGGATCCTTCTGCAGCAAGCTTTATTGCAGTCAAGCGATGAGAGGAGGAAGACCCCGAGCCCAAGAATGGCACCGCTTAAATACACCCTAAGGCGGCATGTGGACTACTGTTTGGCTGCTTACTCATTACCTCACAAGACGCCCCGGCCTGGGCCAAGACTTGGAGCGCTTTTGCCCTTGCACATGCGTAATATTACTTGTCTTCCAGGGTCTGAGCCGGATGTCAGCGCCATCTTGTAATGGTGTTTTGCCCGGGCACGCCCAAGTGGCTCTCCACAGATACCAAGTGAATAAATTGAAATGAAAATCAATAAAGAAGAAGAAGAAAAAATGATTCTAAAAGATGGAGTTGTAGTCAAACTCATCGGTAATTTTCTTAATTAGTGATTGAAAAATCTCAGTTAATACAATGAAAAGAATCTGCGTGCAGGTATAAAATCTCATCAGTAGCTGGAAGTAGTGAAGCTATACTCTTTGACAATGAATAGTTTTTTTTCCTATCTCAATTGTTGTGGGCTTTATTGGGGAACAATTTGGTCTCTTTATAATTTTAATAGATAAATATGTAGTTTAAGCCATAACATTCAGTACTCTAAATTCTTAAACACTCAAGTAGAAGCATCAGTTTGTTTCATGATTGTCTTTTTTTAATTATTATATTTTTAATATTAGTTGCTGTTTATTAACTTTGTATCCCTGCTATATCCCACTTCATCTTTCCTTCCCAATCCCACCCTCCCACTCTCATCTCCTCCCTTCCCTTTTCCAAGTCCACTGATAAGGGAGGACCTCCTCCCCTTATATCTGATACTGGTTTATCAGGTGTCTTCAGAACTGGCTGCAAAGACCTCCTCTGTGGCCTAGCAATGGTCTCTCCCAGCTCTCTCTCCCTTCATCCTTCCCCCACACAATTGCTCTTGTTTCTATCCCACCTGCCCCGTGTCCACCTGAAGTATTTATTACGTTTTACCTTAGTAAAGTTGTTTTTATTTCTTCAGATGAGGCAATGAGATGAAAGCCATTCCCAAACTGTTCTAGCTGTTTCTAAACTCTCCCTGGCTGGTTAAATTCAGGCATTCTGTCCCAAACTTCTTTCCTACCTGACTTATTCAAACTGGTTTCACCTGGCTTCTGAATGAATTTCTCTTTCTGGCCTCAAACTAACTCTGGCAAAAAATATTTTAATTTTCTGGCTCCTCCTTTTTTGGCTTGTTCTGTCTTCATCTGTATCTAGCAGATATTCTCTCTGAAATCTGTTTCAAAACTCTTTGGATAAAAATCTCTTGTTAATAATAACAAAACAAACAACAAGCAAACAAAACCCCGAAACTTTTCCTGCTCTTAAATAACCTCTCTTTCCTGTCCTGTTATCATGAGAGTTGGATACATCTTATCTCTGACTCATTCAGTCAAACCATTCTCTGATTCAGCATTTTGTCTGGTCCTTAATTAGACAGTATTTTCAAACATGGCTGATCCTACTATAAACTAACCTTACCTTGATTATCTGGGATTAAAGTTGTGCACTCAGGGGCAAACCTGTATTCCAGCCAGATCATACTGTAATCCAGAGTGTGTCTGCATTATAGCCAGATTACATAGGCCTTAAAGGTGTTTGGATATGACACAACAGTGTCAGAGCAGCCAAGTGGCTGGATTGAAATATCTGTGCATCCTCTTCCATGGAGACACATACATCCCTCCTTGCCTTAAGCCCTCCTTGTTATTTAACCTCTCCGAGTCTGTGGATTGTAGCTTGATTATCCTTTATAGTTAATATCCACTCATAAGTAAATTTGTGAATGATTTTCTTTCTGGGTCTAGTTTACCTCACTCAGGATGTTTATTTATTTTTTTTTTGTTCCATCCTTTTGCCTGAAAATTTCATGATGTCACTTTAAAATCCTGCTCTTTGATCACCTCCCCCTGAGGGGAGAGCAGCCTTACCAGGCCACAGAGGAAGACAATGCAACCACTCCTGATGAGATCTAACAGACTAGTATCAGAAGGAAGAAAGAGAAACCCTCCCCTACCAGTGGACTTGGGGAGGGGCATTCTTGGAGAAGAGGGAGGAAGGGAGGGATTGGGAGGGGAAGAGGAAGAGAACTAGAGGGGGGAAACAAAGTAAATAAAGTATAATTAAAAATAAAATTAAATAAAAATTTAAAAATAAATAAAAATTAAAAATTATTTTCTTCACAATTTATTCATTATATATCCTAATTGAAGTCCCCTCCCTCAACTTCCCCACTCCCACCCTCCCTTTCTCCCCCTATTCCCTATCACCTTCTCATATTCCACTGAAATAGGGAGTTCTCCAATATTGCCATTTGCCCATAGCTTATTAAGTCTCATCAGACTTCCTGGATCTTCTTCCTCCATGGCCTGGCAAGGCAGCATCATCAGAGGCAAGTGGTCAAAGAGCAGTCAACTGAGTTCATGGCAGAGGCAGCCCCTGCACCCCTCACTCAGAGATCCACATGGAAACTGAGCTGCCAATTGCCACCTCTGAGCAGGGGGTCTAAGTCCTCTGCATGCCTGTTCCTCCACTGGTGCATCAGTATTTGCTTCCTACTACATGTAAAAATGAATTGTACAAGGACTAGGACCTTAAATTTATACTGAGGATGTGTGAATCACTGAGCCTTTAGTGAATTTATTGAACTGTACAAATCTCATGGATATCCAATTTTAAAATAGTTTGGTATCACCAATATGTTTATTTGGGTTGATTTGAGGCTGTTCATATCCATCTTAACTAGAGAAAACTACTATTCACCTCACTCATAAGATTGTAAGTTTTAGATCATTTATGTATAAAGAATTATATAGTGAAGATTTCTGGCTTCTTACAGAAAGCACAGATTGTGAATTTTATCCATGTGAAATTAGAGATTAATAATACTTTCCAAGACCTGACAAATATTTTGTGAAAATGTGTCGCATGTTTATAAGTTGAGAGACATTTAATTTATATCAAATTTCTGAGGAACAAGATGGCAGCACCAGGAGAACACTGCATCTGAGGAGCAGGACAACATTTTCTGTACAGCGACCAAGGGACTGAACTCTGGACACAAAAACAACGGCCATCATGTTTCCCAGGTGAGAGGAAACCCCCACAGCATGAGAATCATTTGGGTCTACTCTAAGGTCACCCAGCCAGAATCTGGAAGACATCCCATGTTCCGCAGGCACTAGGTCAGTCGCCAGACCAGAGCCACGCACCTGCATGTCCCTATCACCTTCCCAGGGGGAACGGTGGGCACAAAAACACCAGAGACTGGAAGTCACAGTGGTGAGAAAAATCCACTGGGAAGGAAGGCAATGGGACTGGCCACGGGTCACCCAGTCTTTCCCTGGTAAAGGTCTCACACTGGCGGGTGTGAGCCGCCATCACTGAACTGGGTTTCAGCCTCAAGCACAGAGACTTACTGTGCACCTAGTTCTCCAGCACTGACAGAGCTGTGTGCCCCAGGGCAACAGAGACTGCGAGTCCCTGTCAAGAGTAAACCCCACAGGGAAGAAAGGAACAGGGACAGCATTAGGTCATCCAGTATATCCCTGGAAAATATCCCACATGCGCATGCCTCCAGCCCAGAGACTTGCTCTGCACCAACTATTTGTCACAGAAAGAACTGCGGGCCCCAGGGCACCAGAGACTTGGAGTCCCTGTCAGGAGAAATCCCCTCAGGGAACTAGGCAAACAGGAATGGCCTTACACTACCGAGTATATCCCTAGAAAAGGTCCCGCAGACCTGCCCAACCCAGGAACCTGATGTGCACCAGCTAGCCTGCTACCAGGAGAGCTGTACTCACCTGCCACAAATTACTCCTTGGACACTGGGGCACAGAGCCCCAACCTCAGAAATACAGAATCCTGGGATCCCAGACATCAACCCCCAGATACAGCTCCAAGGGGCAACCAGTTATCCCTAACAAAAATCAGCAAACCCCGGGACACCCAGTGAAATTTACAGCAAGAATCCCAGGAGCAGGGCAGCTGTCTCCAGGATGGAGAAAACAAGATATTCAATGAAAAAAAAAAAAAAAGAAAAAAAAGAAAAAGAAAAAAAAATTCAACAATAGCTACAAAAAAATCCAGTGTTACAAAAGACACTAGAAGAGAAAATACAACCCAAGAAAACTAGCTACTTCCAAGAAAACACAGGAAATAACTAACCTCACTACAGTAAAACAAAAAGCAACCAAACACACAACCTTCTGACCACAGCCAACATCAAAATCAAAGGATCTAAAAGCCACTGGTCATTAATCTCTCTCAACATCAATGGACTCAACTCTCCAATAAAAACGCACAAACTAACAGAATGGATGCATAAACAAAACCCAGCAATCTGTTGCATACAAGAAACACACCTAAGTTGCAAAGACAGACATTACCTGAGGGTAAAGGGTTGGAAGATGGCTGTCCAAGCAAATGGACCCAAGAAGCAAGCAGAAGTAGCCATTCTTATAACTGATAAAATAGACTTTCAACCAAAATTAATCAAAAGAGATGGGGAAGGACACTTCATACTCATCAAGCGAAAATTCCACCAGGAAGACATCAGAAACCTAAACATCTATGCCCAAAATACAATGACATCCACATTTGTAAAAGAAACATTACTAAAACTTAAACCAAACATAGATTCCCCAAACATTAATAGTGGGAGACTTCAACACCCCACTCTCAATAAAGGACAGGTCAAAAAAACAGAAATTAAACAAAGAAACAATGTCTCTGATAGAGGTCATGAATCAAATGGACCTAACAGACATTTACAGAACCTTACATCCAAACACAACAGAATTTACCTTCTTCTCAGCACTTCATGGAACCTTCTCCAAAATAGACCATATAGTTGGTCAAAAAGCAAGTCTCAACAGATACAAGAAGATTGAAATAATCCCTTGTATCCTGTCTGATCATCATGGAATAAAGCTGGACCTCAAAAATAACAGAAATAGTAAAAAGCTTACACACACATGGAAACTGAACAACTTGCTACTAAATGACAGCTGGGTCAGGGAGGAAATGAAGAAAGAAATTAAAGTCTTCCTAGAACTCAATGAGAATGAAGACACAACATACCCAAACTTGTGGGACACAATTAAGGCAGTGCTAAGAGGAAAGTTCATAGCACTAAGAGCCTTCAAGAAGAAATTTGAGACAGCACATTTAAGCAACTTAATGGCTCACTTAAAAACCCTAGAAAAAGAAGAAGCAGACACACCAAAGAGGAGTAGACATTGACGGCTGGAAATAATCAAACTCAGGGTTGATATAAATCAATTAGAAACAAATAAAACAATTCAAAGAATCAATGAAAACAAGAGCTGGTTCTTTGAGAAAATCAACAAGATAGACAAACCCTTAGCCAAGTTAACTAAAAGGCAGAGAGACACCACCCAAATCAACAAAATCAGAAATGAAAAGGGGGACATAACTACAGACACTGAGGAAATCCAAACAATCATTAGGACTTACTTCAAAAGTCTGTATGCCACAAAATTTGAAAATATAAATGAAACAGAAAATTTTCTTGATCGACTCGACTTACCAAAGCTGAATCAGGACCAGGTAAATCAATTAAATAGTCCTATATCCTCTAAGGAAATAGAAGTGGTCATCAAAAGTCTCCCATCCAAAAAAAAGCCCAGGACCAGATGGTTTCAGCACAGAATTCTACCAGACCTTCAAAGAAGAGCTAACTCTAGTTCTCTTCAAACTATTCCACAAAATAGAAACAGAAGGAACATTACCAAACTCATATTATGAAGCCACAGTCACCTTCGTACCTAAACCGCACAAAGACCCAACAAAGAAAGAGAATTTCAGGCCAATCTCCCTTATGAACACTGATGCAAAAATACTCAACAAAACACTTGCAAACCGAATCCAAGAACACATCAAAGATATCATCCACTATGACCAAGTAGGCTTCATCCCAGGCATGCAGGAGTGGTTCAATATACAGAAATCCATCAATGTGATCCACCATATTAACAAACTGAAAGAAAAGAAAAAAAACACATGATAATCTCCCTAGATGCTGAAAAAGCATTTGACAAAATCCAACATCAATGCATGTTTAAAGTATTGGAGAGATCAGAGATACAAGGCACATATCGAAACATAGTAAAGTCAATATACAGCAAACGTATAGTCAACTTCAAATTGAATGGAGAGAAACTTAAAGCAATTCCACTGAAATCAGGGACAAGACAAGGCTGCCCACTCTCTCCATATCTCTTCAACATAGTTCTGGAAATCCTTGCTAGAGCAATGAGACAGTTGAAGGAGATCAAAGGAATACAAATTGGAAAGGAAGAAGTCAAATTATCACTGTTTGCAGATGATATGATAGTATACGTGAGTGACCCCAAAAACTCTACCAGGGAACTCCTACAGCTGATAAACACCTTCAGCAAAGAGGCTGGATAAAAAATTAACTCAAAAAAAAAATCAGTTGCCCTCCTGTATACAAAAGACAAAAGGGCTGAGAAAGAAATTAAGGAAACCACACCCTTCACAATAGCCACAAAGGACATAAAGTACCTTGGTGTAACCCTAAACAAACAAGTCAAAGACTTGTATGAAAAAAATTTCAAGTCTCTGAAGAAAGAATTAGAAGAAGATATTAGAAGATGGAAAGATCTCCCATGCTTATGGCTTGGCAGGATTAACATAGTAAAAATGGCCAACTTACCAAAAGCAATCTACAGATTCAATGCAATTCCCATCAAATTACAACACAATTCTTTACAGACCTGGATAGAAAAATTCTCAACTTCATATGGAATAACAAGAAACCCAGAATTGCTAAAACAAGCCTCTACAATAAAAGACCTTCTGGAGGTATCTCCTTCCCTGATCTAAAGCTGTACTAAAGAGCAACAGTTATAAAAACTACATGGTACTGGCATGGAAACAGAATGGTGGATTAATGGAAACAAACAGAGGACCCAGGAATAATCACACAAATTTATGGACACCTGATCTTTGAGAAAGATGCCAAAACCATACAATAGAGAAAAGATAGCATCTTCAACAAATGGTGCTGGTCTGGCTGGATGTCTACCTACAGGTAAAAAAAATGAAAATAGATCCATACCTATCACCCTGCACAAAACTAAAGTCCAAGTGGATCAAAGACCTCAATATAAAGCCAGACACATTAAATAGGTTAGAAGAAAAACTAGGGAAGATCCTATAATTCATTGGTACAGGAGACATCCTGAATAGAACCCCAAAAGCACAGGCTCTTAGAGCAACAATCAATAAATGGGACCTCATGAAGCTGAAAAGATTCTACAAAGCAAAGGACACCGTCATCAAAACAAAACAAAGGCATACAGATTGGGAAAGAATCTTCACTAACCCATTATCTGACAGAGGGCTATTATCCAATATATATAAAGAACTAAAGAAGCTTAAAAGCAACAAACCAAATAATCCAATTAAAAAATGGGGAACAGAGCTAAACAGAGAATTTTCGATAGAGAAATACTGAATGGCAGAGAAACACTTAAAGAAATGCTCCTTACCTCATGTCCTCCCATGCCCCTCCCCAAGTCCACTGATAGGGGAGGTCCTCCTTCCTTTATATTTGACCCTAACCAATCAGGTCTCATCAGAAGAAGCATTGTCTTCCTCTGTGGGGTGATAAGGCTGCTCCCCCATCAGCAGGAGGCGATCAAAGAGCCAGCCATTGAGTTCTTGTCTGTTGCACTCCTTGTGGATCTCCTTTCCCCGCCAAGCCTTTTTATCTTTCCCTTCTTTCCTAAGATTCCCTGCACTCTGCCCAAAGTTTGTCTATGTGTCTCAGCATCTGCTTTGATACTTTGCTGGGTAGAGTCTTTCTTTCTTTTTTTTTTTTTTATTATTACAAAGGCCCTCTGCTGCAGGCTCCTGTCCTCTTCCCTGTTTTCTCCCTCTTTCATGTTTGTAGTAGCTTCATTTGTAGTAGCCAGAATCAGGAAACAAGCCAGATGTCCCTCAATAGAGGAATGGATACAGAAATTGTGGTACATTTACACAATGGAAAACTACTCAGCAATTAAAAACAAGGAAATCTTGAAATTTGCAGGCAAAAGGTGGGAACTAGAACAGATCATACTCAATGAGGTATCCTGGAAGCAGAAAGACACACATGACAAATACTCACTTATAAGTGGTTATTAAACATATAAAATAGGATAAACATACTAAAATCTGTACACCTATGGAAGCTAAACAACAAGGAGGACCCTAGGTAAGATGATCAATCCTCACTCAGAAAGGCAAATGGAATAGATATCATAAGACATATAAATTATTTTTACTTATT
This sequence comes from Psammomys obesus, assembly GCF_907164565.1. NCBI lineage: Eukaryota > Metazoa > Chordata > Mammalia > Rodentia > Muridae > Psammomys > Psammomys obesus. The sequence goes on from NW_026596051.1 coordinate 4,438,380, forward strand.
TTTATCTAATGTCTGGCCTTTATTCTAAAAAAGCATTTTTCTTTAACCTAAAAGCCATGCTAGCCCACAGAGGAGGATATTGCAGCCAGTCCTGAAGCTAGGATCAGATTAAAGGGGAAGAGGTCCTTCCCTATCAGTGGACTTAGAAAGGGACAGAGAGGAGATGAGTGAGGGAGGGTGGGAATGGGAGGGAATGAGTGAGGGGGCTATGGCTGTGATACAAAGTAAATAACCTGTGATTATTATTAAAAAAATAAAAATTAAAAGAAATGTGTGTGTGTCCAGTATTTTGATTACTTAGTTTTTGTTAATGTGAGGATAGCATTATTTCAACTCCACTTGAAAGGCTATATTTACTTGACATATAATCTTTAATAACCAATTTCCCTGTACATTTTTCATTTTTTATTTTTATTATTTACAGTTTATTTACTTTTATCCCCCTGTAGTTCCCTCCCTAGTCACTTCCCAATCCCAGCCTCCCTCCCCCTTCTCCATGCACGCTCCTCCCCAAGTCCACTGATAAGGGAGGTGTTCCTCTCCTTCCTTCTGATCCTAGCCTATCAGGTCTCATCAGGAGTGTCTGCATTGTCTTCCTCTGGTAAGGCTGGTAAGGCTGCTCCCCCCTCAGGGGGAGGTGATCAAAGAACAGGCCAATCAGTTCATGTTAGAGACAGCCCCTCTTCCCATTACTATGGAACCCACTTGGACACTGAACTGCTACCGGCTACATCTGAGCAGGGGTTCTAGATTCTCTCCATGAATGGCCCTTAGTTGGAGTATCAGTCTCAGAAAAGCGCCCTGTGCCCAGATTTTTTGGTTCTGTTCCTCTCCTTGTGGAGCTCCTGTCCTCATAATTTTTCTTTTTTCTTTTTTTTGTATTTTATTTTTTCTTATCAGTTACATTTTTATTAACTCTGTACCCCAGCCGTGTCCCGATCCCTTATTCCCTCCCAGTCCCTCCCTCCCTCCCTCCTCTCCACTGTGCCCCTTGCCAAGTCCACTGATAGGGGGGACCTCCTCCCCATTCATTTGATCCTGTTTTATCAGGTATCTTCAGGACTGGCTGCAAAGCTCTCTGTGGCCTAACAGGACTGCTCCTCCCTTGGGGGGTGGGGAGGCCAAAGAGCCAGTCATTGAGTTCCTGTTAGAAATAGTCCTTGTTCCCCTCACTATGGGAAACCAATTGGTTACTGAGCTACCACAGGCTACATCTGAGCAGAGGTTCTAGGTTACATTCATACATGGTCCTTGGTTGCATGTCAGTCTCAGAAAAGACCCTGTGCCCAGATATATTTGGTCCTTGTGGAGCTCCTATCCTTTCCTCATCAGACTAACTCCCCTTCTTTCTTATGATTCCCTGTACTCTGCCAAAGGTTTGGTCATGAGTCTTTGCTTTGAAAACACTGCTACTTAGAGTCTTTCCAATACGCTCAGTAGACTCCTGTCATACGTTTCAAATATTTACTATTAAAAATTTTGTCTATCAAAACAAAGTTTTTGATAGTTTCATTTTCAATGAGTCTTTTTTCTTTCCTTTGTTTCCTTATTTTAATGCTTTCTTCCTTTTTGCATTTCTATATTTTTATAACATTATATAAGCCTGCTATTCAAAGGACTATTTTCATATTAAAGTTTATGATATTTATCAGTTTTTGAATGCAGTTCTCATGTAAGCAAAATCTGATTTTGTCTCAGTCTTTGTCTCCTTCCAATCAGATTGAAAGGCCAATCATATTCTATAACTGTTCTCTTAATATTCCCTCATATATATACACAAATATATATTTATATATATGTATATATGTATATAACTAAGCTGTAATAATGAATACTTTTGTGACACATTTTTTGACTTACCAGTTATTTCAGCTCTATATTTGTTGCTTCTAATCTGCTCCATTATTTTTCAATTTTATTGTTTATAATTATTTATGTTATTTGACACAGAATTTTATAGTTTCTGTTGCATGCCACTATTACTGATATGATGTTTAGCTCTTTATGCAGAACCATTTTAAATTCTTCATTTATTAACAAATTTAGAGACCACTTAATGGTCATTTTTTTATTCTCTGTATTGTGTGTTTTCATTCTTTTAAATTTGAGCTGCTCTTACCAATTAGTTACATCTATTTTAAACATTTTCTCATAGATAACTATTTATTTTCATAATTAGTCACATAAAAATTGAAACAGGGTAATATATTCTACTTTAGTTTTTAATATTGTTTGCAAAATTTTAAGATCAAGAATCACTCATGATGCAAACTTCTTCCCTTATCTTGATGAAGATATGGAAAATAGGGAGACCTACAATTCATGTGCCTGACATTATTCTCTGATTGTCTAAATAAAAGGAAGTTCAGTGAAGTATCTTCTTCTCTTTTACCTGCTGAAGAGTTCATCTACCTTGTTTACAAGCTCAAACAACTTGTTGCTGGCAGCTCTCCCATTGCTCCTCCTCTTACTGCTGCTGCCCATCCTTTAAGAGTTCTTCTGTCTTTCAACATGCACTGAAGATCACAAACCATCCCCAAAGCCTTCAGTTCCTTATTGGAAATCCAGTCATCTAGACTGAGGAACAGCTACTTTTCTATGCAAAATAGCCATTGTGAGCTAATTAGCCTGTATCAACTAAGCCAATCTACTAATTATTCCTTTGATCTATATTCATTCTATAACTTCTGTTCCTTGGAATATTAACTAATACACTCCAAAGCTTTTAGTTATTTCAGATTTGGCAGTATCATCATTGATCGTTAATCTACTGAGTTCATTTAAATTTCAAGAACTGAGATAGTATCTCTTCTTGGTTGTATCTCCATACTACATTCTAGTATTACATTAAATTGACAGTCTAGACCAATTAGTGATAATATTGGGAAGGAGGTAGATTTCTACCTTCTTTCCTTGATTTGATGCTATTCGTTAATACAATAAAGAGTGACTCTGCTTTAAAATAAATATGGCAGCAAATCTTGATTTATTGCCTGAATCATGCACCCAGATTCCAAATTGCTTATGGGTTAACAAATTTTATGTAGATTTTCAAAGAGCTTCTTAGTTCTACATGCTGCTGTAGCTATCTGCTTACAGGTAGATTTCATTCCTGTATTACACCATTTTTCAGTGTATCTCCAAATCCTCTAATGTGTATTGTATTGGAATGCAGAGATATCCCTAATGTGAAAGAATGCAAGTTACATATGATAACTCAAATTAATAGAATTCCTGAAAGACGGAGCCAAAAAGTAGAAATTTAGGGGTCTAAAACCAAACAAAAAGCCAGACATGGTAGTGCATGTCCATGGTTTTAGCATTCGGGATAATCGATGGAAAAGAGTAGAATTCAAAGTAAGCCTGTACTACATTGTAAGACCAAAGCAAGAAAACAGAAATAAAAACAAACCCTTCTGCAAACACAGGACAGACACAGAATAGAAACCATCCAACATTATGTAGGTTGAAAACATATCCTTCAGGTGATGTCATCTGTTTCTGGTATATTTATTTGAGTCCTAGTACAAGTCTGTACTGAGAAACTATGAACTCTTTGGTGGTGGGCCTCAGAAACGGGAAGTTAGGTCATCAAGAAGATGCCTTTTTTTATTTGAAATGCCTTTATTCCGCCTCAGATAAGGTTCCCAATGAGAATAATGAAGTTTAAATTGTGCTTGCCTACAATGTTTAAGTAAGTAAATATACATTTACTATCATCTAATACTAAATTTTATTATTTACATAAACATAAAAAAATCAGATAATCAGAATACTGAAATAATGTATGTGTTGTAAACAGAATATCTAAGTTATAATCAGAATATTTACCACTATATTTATTTATTAAGTAATCATAGTCCCATGAGAGTTTGTGTAGTTTCCTAAATACCTTATTTCCAAAGCCAGAATAACACATAGAAGAAGATGCCTTTTAAGGAGACATTGTGACTGTATCTGCTCCCTGCTACTTCCTGGGTGCCATGTGTAAGGATCTTACTCTGCCACATAATCCCTTTCATAATACTTTCCCCCTCTCATAATCCCAAAGACACTGGACGTAACTTTCCATGGTATGAATCTCTGAAATCATTAGATGAAGTACCCCATATGCACTGCATCTTTAAGTTTGTTTTCTTAAGTATTTTCCACAACATCAGGAAACCTCCTATGACATCAAATAATACATATTACCCTGGACAATTCTATACCTCTGTATAGTTATACTACTTACCCATAGATGCCACTCTAACTTGCCATGGCAGCTATAGAGATATTGAATAAAATAGGTGACATTGATCAGTAATTTGCAAATATTTTTGAAGCAACTTTCAGGCAAAATATGTGAAAGAAGTTGAAAGTATTGCTAATGTTTTCAAAGCCTAGGCTTAAAATTCAGCCACATTATATGGGAGTTATATTTTAAACAATAGAAGAAGCAGGTAATATTCTTATAGATTATTTTAAACCTCATAGATATGTTTAAAACTGATAAAAAAAACAAAAAGACATTGCTAACAACAGTGTTACATTCTGATATGTTGGACTCATATCACATACTCTTTAGTTGTTTTTATCATTGGAACTCCTGTCCTACCTTTCTACCTTACCAAGAAGGCAAGCAAGCAAAATCATTTGTCAATGTATGACACATTTACCACATTTCTCTGTATATTTAATTAAAAAGTCCAGGAGAAAACACCATGGGAAATAATCATAAAAATCATAGAAAAGCCTATCAGTTTGAGCATCCATTAGGAGATTTCACCTAAACTTAGATTTATACAACACGAGAGAACTTGAGAGCACCTATAAATGATGATTTGAAACATTACCACAGAGAAACAACAACTTACTTTGATCCCTTGCTGGGTGAAGTCTTTTAGAGGACATCTGTCATATGCTCACACCTTGTTCCCTCTCTTCTGCTTCCGTTGTCTATCTTCTTTTCCCTTCTGAATGAGAATTAACCATCTTCTCTAGGTCCTCCTTGTTGTTTGACATCTTTAGGTCTGTAGATTTTAGTATGTTTGTCCTGTATTATATGGCTACCATCCACTTATAAGTGAGTATATACCATGCATGTCTTTCTGCTTCTGGGTTACCTAACTCAGGATGATCTTTTCTAGTTCTAGCCACTTGACTGCAAATTTCATGATTTCCTTGATTTTACAAGCTGAGTAGTATTCCACTGTGTAAACTTGAGGCCTGAAGGAGATGAGGGAGGGTCTACAACCAGGATAAGAAGTGAATAAAATGGTACACCAGAAGATGGCTGCACCCAGCATGCACCATATCTGAGAGGGGCACCTGAAGCCAGAACAACAGCATTGAGGCTTCCTGGGTGAGAAGGGACCATCTGTGACTTGGGACCGTTTGGATACAGGTCCCCAGTGACCATCCCCGGGACTGAGAGAGGCAAATATTCAACTGCCTTGCACTTCGCCTTACCCCAAGCACAGGCCTCCCAGTTCGGCTAAGGCAGCAGTGGTTGCCTCAAGCAGGATTCTCTGTGCTCAGTGACTGAGACAACAGAAGCAGCAGCAGCCAGGGCCTCCCAGGACAGCAGCTGCTGTAGGCACCTGTAGGGGCATCACAGGTTGGCAGCTATGGCTAACTCAAGTGGGAGCCTCCTTGCTCGGTGACTGAGCCAGCAGAGGCGGCTGTCCCAAGCCCAGATCTCCCTGCCTGGCAGACAAACAGTGGACAACACTGAGCTAAAGGATCTCCTATACTCTCATTTGCTCCTGCCAGCCTAAATCTGAGAGTAGAGAACAAGGGAACCCTTTGCTTTCTATTAGGCCTGCAAGCTAGTGAGTGAGCCTTCAAGTGAGTGCATGCAAAGACCCAGATCCTGGATCCCTCTCTACTAGCAGGCAGACATCAAATCCTTTCGACCCACACCCCCACTGTGGGCAATGTAAGGATGCTCGGGACAGCATTTTCAACATTGAAGCCCTTGTTCTGTGGATCTACCAGTGGAGGCCAGGCAAATAATTCCTGGAGCCCAGACAGATCTGAAAACTAGTAGGCTGCTGAGGTGTTCAGGGCACCTGCACATTCACATTGAGCCCATGAAGTGTCAGCACCCTCTCCTGTGCTTAAGCTCCACCCTTCCAAGCATCTACCCATTCTAGCACCCTCTCCCTCAAGGCGCACTTCCACACACACACACCTACACACGCGCACATGCTCTTGCGACCTTCCTCCCTTAGCTACCAATGAAACACCGATATCCACTCTCGAACATGTGGGCCTCTCTCATCTTCCTGAAGAATACTCCAGACACCAGAGCCAGACTGACCCAGTATGAAGTACACACTCCAGGAACAAACAGGGAACATTACAGAAAGCAAAGGCTAGAGGTCAGTGTAAGAACACATCCAATAATAATCAGGACATTAAGGCTTCACTAGCAACCCGCAAACCAAATGAATATTTTAATATTTAATATTTTAATATTTTCTGTGGAAAAACAGGAAAATGAATTTGAAGCTATGCTTATCCAGTTATTAGAGGCACATACAGAGGAAATGAACAAAATTCTCAAAAAAAAAAATAGCCACACAAATAGAGGCAATATGAAGAGGAAATGAATTAAAAAAAAAAAAAAAAAGAGGGCATCATAGGAAAACAGGTATCCACATTCAAACAGATGAAGGAAATGGTGCAAGACAGGAAAACAGAATTAGAATCAACGAAGAAAACACAAATAGAGAAAACCCTGGGGCTGGAAAACTTAGAGAAAAGATTAAGAACCACAAAGTTTAACATCACCAACAGGATAGAAGAGATGGAAGAGAATCTCAAGTGCTGAAAATACAATTGCAGAAACTGATATATCTCTCAAAAATAAAAGTAAAATCAGAAAAAGTTCCAAACACAAAAATATCCAAGAAATTAAGGATGCCATGAAAAGACAAAAATTAAGAATAATAGGAATACATTAAAGAGAAGATACAAGGCTCAAAGGGCTAGAAAATATTTTCAAGAAAATCACAGAAGTAAATTTTCCCAACTTAAAGAAAGAGATGTCCTACGGAACACCAAATAGACTAGACCAGAAAAGAAACACATCACGTCACATCATAGTCAAAACACTAATTCTACAGAACAAAGAAAAGATATTAAAAGCAACAAGGGTAAAAAGCCAAGTAACATATGAAGGTAGACCTATCAGAATCACACCGGACTTCTCATCAGAAACTATGAAAGTCAGAAGGGCCTGGGCAAGTATCATGGAGACTCTAAGAGATCACAAATGTCAACCCAGACTACTATACCCAGCAAAGCTCTCAATCAACATAGATGGAGAAAACAAAATATTCCATGACAAAACTAAACTTAAACAATATCTATACAACAACTCAGCCCTACAGAAGTTACAGGAATGAAAACTCCAATCCAACGAAATCAACTACACCTAAGAAAACACAGGATATAGATAACTTCACAACAAAAAATTAAAAGAAAACAACCATTGAAACACAGTATCACCACCAACTTCACAATAAAATGAATTAACATTCATTGGTCACTATTATCTATCAACATCAATGGATTGAACACAGGCTAACATAGTGATTGCAGAAACAGGATCCAACATTCTGCTGCATCCAAGAATCATAGCTTTGCAGCAAATATAAACAGTACCTTAGAGTAAAGGGCTGGAAAAACTTTTTTCAAGCAAATGGACCCAGAAAACAAGCTGGGGTAGCTATCCTAATATCTAATAAAATAGACTTTCAACCAAAATTAATTAAAAAATCAGGAGGGACACTTCATTCTCATCAAAGGAAAAATCCACCAGGAGGACATCACAATCCTGAACATCTATGCTCCAAATACAAGAGTGTCTACATTTATAAATGAAACATTATTAAAGCAGAAATCACATATTGATCCCAACACCTTAATAGTAGGTGACTTCAACATTCCATGTTCTCCAGGGGGCAGATCATCTAGACAGAAGCTAACGAGGGAAATAATGGCACAGACAGAGGTCCTAAATCAAATGGACCTAATAGATGGCTACATAACTTTTCACCCAAACTCACAAGTATATACCTTCTTTACAGCACCTCTTGGAACCTTCTCAAAAATTCACCATATAGTCAGGCACAAAGCAAGCCTCAACAGATACTAGAATATCAAAATAATCCCTTGTATCCTACCAGAACACCATGCCCTAAAACTAGACCTCAACAACAACAGAAATAACAGATGTCTACGTACGCAATGAAACTAAACAAATCTCTACTCAATGACAGCTTGTTCATGGAAAAAATGAAAAAAGAAATTAGAGATTTCCCTAAAATTCAATGAAAATGAAGGCCCAACCTACCCAAAATTATGGGACATGATGAAAGCAGTGCTAAGAGGAAAGATCATAGCACTAAGTGACTCCACAAAGAAGTTTGAGACAACTCATAACAGCAAGTTAGAGGCACATCTATAGGCCCTGGGGGGAGGAGGGTGGGTAGCAGATGCACCCACCAGGAGTAATAAACTGTAATTTATTAAAAAATCAAAAAGGAGTACAAAAGAAGTGAATAAATTTTAAAATAATAATAAATTATAGCATTCCTCAATAAAAGAAAGAATTTAAATGTGTTGTCTTTATCCTGTACTTTCTCCTTTATAAATTATTGGCTTATTTTTTCAGTTGAAAATTTATTATCTTTAAGGTAAATAAAATTTTGAAATAGATTATTTTAAACATGTCTTCCAGCTGTTTAACTCTGTGGCACACTATTAAATCAATTAAATTATTGTCCATTTTTAATGTCTTCCTTTGCATGATACATAAAGTTATTTCCTATGGGTACATATACCAACTTAGACTAATCTTCTCCAGAATCTCATATTACAGCTAATATATATGTGGAAACTTAGCTTCATTTAACATTAAGGCATCAGATACATGAAAATTCAAAATTGAGGGTCATTCTTTTTGTTTTATAATTTCCAATTCTAAGTTACTTACAGTTAGCAAAAACAATATATTGAACAGGAGTTGTGGGGTTTTCACTAAAAATAGTCATTTTTTAATGGGGTTTCAATCATGTATCTATAAAAAAATTAATCCTGAAAATAAGTCTAAGAGATCATATAGAAAATGTTTGTTTAGGTGCTTCTAGAAGAATCTGTCCAAATGTTCTTCATTCTCTCTAAATTGGAAAAGTCACATTAGCTGCTGGATATCATTTGAGCAGAGGAGTTGAGATCATAGGGATAAAGAAATCAGAGTACTATTTCGATCAGTGGTTTCAACAATTACTGTCAGTACTCTTCTGTGATATTTGATTAATAGGAGAAGGGAACCATGTATTGACTATAATGGATGTTTCATGCTTTTTTAAAAAAAATTAGTGTGATTAAACGTTGTCATAAAATGCTTGAAAAGTATTTTTTATCTCCTTGTGAGGTTCAGAGGGGACTACAGAGACTGATACATCCACCAATGACCATGCATAGAGAGGCCATGGATCCTTTGCTCATATGTAGCTCATAGATAGCTCAGTATCCATGTGGGTCCCCAAGAAAAAAGAGAAGAGAGAAGAGATAATCTCTGACCTGAACTCAGTTGCCTGCTCTTTGATCTTTTCTCCCTGGTGGGGTGACCTAGCCAGCTCACAGAGGAAAAAGATTTAGCCAGTTCTGATGGACATGATAGAGTAGGGTCAGACATAGAGGAGGAGGACTTCTTCTATCAGTGGACTAGGAGAGGGGATAAGGGAGGAAGAGGGACAGTGGGTGGAACTGGGAGGAGATGAGGGTTGGGACCACTCCTGGAATACAAAGTGAATAATTTTTTTTTAAATAAGATTTCACAGTTTCTGTAAAGTCATGATGTTTCGTAAAGAAGGTTGTCCTCAGAGCAATGATGGTGGAAGAGTCCTATATGTGGTCTTGGAGACAGTGTCTGTAAGATCCTGACAACAGGATTTTCTTAGGGAAAAGTCACACCTGGGCCAGATATTCATGGGAGTTGGACACTTACAGAGCAAAAGTTAAGTGAAGGGGGAGATCACATGGAAAGCAACCCTAGACAAAGCACTAGAGGCAGCTAAATGATGCTGGGAGGGGGAAATGCACATCTCTGCGTGTGCCCCTAATTATTATTCAATACCAGCTGGTAAGTTCTGAAATAATTTACATACAAGTAACATTATACAGACTGAAAAAATTATATTTATATTGTTGTATTATATATTAAGAGCAATATACATACATATATCATTATACAGGTACAGAGATATATATCACATTATATATATATATATATATATATATGTATATATATATATATATATATATATATATATATATAACAAAAGAAATAGAAGCCCTATTGGGAGATATTAAAGGAAAACACAGGAAGTGTTGGAAGGGGAAAGAGAAACAGGAAATGTAAAAATGATGCTAATTATATTTTAATTTCTAAGAAGTTGAAGCAAATGGAGGTTTTATTCTCAAAAGAGAATGTAACATGCAGTGCAGGGTGGTGTCGTAGAAGATGTAATACATACAACTGAAACTTGTAAGAGGGAAATGGAAGATCTTAAGTGGATCCCTCTAGTAAGGACCACCAATGGTGGGATCGCCACAGACAGAAGCTTAGTAGATGATCTTAAGGGGTGCACTGAAGCTGGAGAAGCCACGTGTAGAGATTTGGCTACCATTTTGTAAAGTCTGTATTGAGATCACATTAAATAAATCATACAAATGCTATGGAAAATGAATATGCATTTTAGTGGAGATAAAAAATCAACCAAAAATTTTGCAAAATTACATTTGTTTACACCATATCTTTGAGGTGACCATAGCAACATGAATTTCCTAAGCTAGCACTTTGACTTATACTCATTTTCTTATACGTCTATGTAGCTTATATTTAATGTGAATGTGTAAGCAATGGTTCTCAATCTTCCTAATGCTATCACCCTTTAGTACAGTTCCTCATATTGTGGTGACCTCAAGCATAAAATTATTTTTTGCTACTTTATAATTGTAATTTTGCTACTGTTATGAACTGTAAAGTGAATATTTGATACGAAGGATAGATGATATGGAACCTCTGTGAAAGTGTCCTAAGACTTCCAAAGGGGTTGAGACTCATGTTTTGAGAACCACTGTGAGGATGCTGTTTGTATGAATACTAAAAGTATCATATTAGTTAAATCCAGAGCTCTCATTGATCGCTCATTTAGGTAAACTTCATAAAAAGTAGATATATATTCAGATAGATATGTAATGTACTGTCAGGTGTGCATTTATGTAAGTAAGCCTATATGTCTAAGCAACTTAGTACACACACACACACACACACACACACACACACACACACACACAGTAAAATCAGATATTTTTAGTACTTCTCAGTTGGTATGATTGTTCCCTAAAACTGTAAATTTGTAATAGGTTCTTGTAATGCTGGGGTGAAACGCTGCACTTACAGCTTAGCTCAGCCAACGAGCCCAGCCCAGCACGATCCTGTCTTCCACGGGAACACAGGTTCCATTTTGTCTGTCATCTAAATTTAAACAAATATGTTTAAAAAATGAGTGATGACAAGACCAATATTCAGTAAGAAAAATTGCTCAACTCCAAGGTATTTGGGAAATTCCCCACCTACCAATCATATATTAGGTCTGTCCTTTTAAACTTCATCAGTTCCAACAACTCTAATAAAATTATCACGTGTAATTTAACTTCAGCATTAATGAAGCTGACTGGTCTATAACATGCAGAGGCAGTTTTATCACCCATTAAAACACCTGAATTAAGATATTTTTTTTATCTCAACCACTAAAGGAAAGAGCTAATCCAGTAGTAGTTTTATAAGGAAAAAATTGGAAATATTTGGTCTAATTCGATTCATGATAAGATCGTTAAAGCTAGAAAATCATAAGATATAAACAGAATGTGCTTTTTAATTTTATTTTCTCAAAGTTACTATAAACCTTAAAACATCTGCAGAAATATATCGACTGGGTAGTATTTCCAATGCACAAATACAGAGAGTAGGGAAATCTTGCCAATATCACAGGTTTGTTAAGCAAAGTTGCGAGGGTATTAAAAAGCTCTGCCTCCTGTATATTACTATTACCAGCAGGATAATAGACACAGTAATCCAAGAGAGAACATGGCTTTACTCTGTAGCTCTAAAAATAATGTACTATGGAAACACTGTGTGTTTGTTTAGTTTTGATAGAAATACTGAGGACATACAATCACTGATATTACAAAGGAAACCCAGACCTGATTGATAGAAAGAAAACAGCCTAGTACCAGAAGGCTTTGTTGATGTTTCAATTCCTCTTTTTCATTACTGGAGTCACATAGATTCTGCAGTCACCAGCAAGCCTCACCAGTTTTTCCATAACTCTATGGAATATGTTATGCCTATCAAATTTTACAAAGAATACAATGTCATCAAACACCTACATATTGTCACATTCTTTTGCTCAATGGTATATTTCTTTTCAAGCAGGGTTTCATTTTCCTCCTTGTAGATATGCTTGCTTACTCTAAAATCACAACTGTTCACATCCTTCTAGATCTTTGGGAGTCTAAAACCCTTACCATGTCATAGGGACATGTTCTTCAGCCTATAATAACCAGTAAGTATTGTTTTTGTCAAGTAAGTAGCAAGTATTCCTGGATGTAGCAATTCATTGGTTTATGTAACTTTTAGGTTTGTTTTATAGGTATAACTAGGGTAAAAGAAATTGACAATTCAGAATTTAAAATTCTCTTAATATGTGTAAATATTTTATTCATTAGGAAATCAGTAACTCTCGGATCATCACATATCTTCCCAGCAGCTGTGTCAAAGTTACTAATTAACCATAGTCTGCATAACTTCTTATTTGAAAGATAGTAGAGAATGATTTAGTGAAATAAGAAAACTCAAGACTTTACTTTAAAAATTTAAAAAAAAGATAAAAACAACATGTGATGTATTATCGAGAAATTTTTAAACATGGTCTTTCCGTGAATCACAGTCTGATCTCAAAGTCGCCATCCTCATGTCTTTGCACCTGAATACTATATGCTGTCCTACCAGTAAAGCTTACATGTATCCTATTAAGATTCCTGGCATTGAGACCACGATCCTGATGATACAGTATAAACAGGCCCAAACTCGACCCTAGTACCCTGTTCTTACTTTCCAGCATCTGAACATGGAAGCTAAATGAAGATGTGTTCTTTGTGCACTATTCTGCTTTTGATAATCCACCTCAAAAGCCCGTAAGTTACAGGCTTAAGGGTTGGTAGAATTTTTGTTTATAAGGAGCTTCTCAGGGATCATTAGGACATGCAGAGCATGTACTTATGGGAATTCTACTAATCCAACACATTATGTTTTTTTTGTTTTGTTTTGTTTTTTTTTTTTGCTTCTTTGACTGGCTATTATGCTTTAATCTATGATGACTGACACTGTCACCCACCATTATCTTCACCTGGTCCAAGAGTACTGTATGCATAAGAGAACTCTATGAAAATTTCTCACATCTTTATGTCTTACCTCACCTGATTTAATGAAAACAACAACTTACAAAGAACCTAATGTTAGATAAAAACAACAGTCAGTCTTGGCACTCATCAGAAGCATTTAAAATAGCTTAAAATACTCTTGGCCATCTGGTACATGTAATACTAAATTTATGAAGTGTTTTCACTCCTGAGACTCAGAAAATGTGTCAGTAATCTTTAACTTCAGAAAAGTTTTAGCTATATTCCCAAGTGCCCAAAGAAGTTTATTCATTGATTCATATATATATAATAAATTAAGTCTTATAAAGGTTATTTAGGTTTAGAGTGTTGCAATTAAGTCCAGGTTCACTGATTCAAATCACATAACTCTTTACAATAAATTCCCTATATTTACTTTTCCATTGAATTCTACGCTCTATTTTCTATTCTATTTTTTGGTTCTGTTTCTCTCTTTGTGGAGTTCTTGTCTCCTCCAGGTCTTTCTATCTCCTCCTTCTTTCATAAGATTTCCTACACTCTGCCCAAAGTTTGTCTATCTATCCCAGCATCTGCTTTGATACCTTGTTGGGTAGAGTGTACAATTTTCCTAAAGAAAACATAAAATGTTTCATGTGTTTATGAAAAGCTGCAGGCAGAATTGTGGATCACAGAAGCAGAGACTAAAATCAAATAAAGTATTACTCGCAAAATGTAGATGGCTAAGAACATAAGGTAAAGAGTGATAAAGGGAACCCTCTAGTGTCTCTGGTTTGATTGGAAGTCAGTTGAGTCACTTTGAAAAACAAGTTGCCAGTTCCTTAGTTATTAAGCACATTGTTGTTTGACTCCTGAGTCAACACCAAGGACTACTGGAAAATAAGCCTCCACATATTAGTGTTAACAGTCATGATGCGGAAATAACCTAAATGTCAATCAACTAAAGATGGAGAAAGCAAATATGACAATTCCATGCAGGACATATTAGCCATAGAATAAAATTAAACACACAAAAACATTTAGGTCTTTGTTTTTTTGTCTTTTTCACTTCTGAGAATCTTTTATTTTTCTTAAATATAATCCCCTAACCCTCAGTCATTGCAGAAGATCTTTGACTAATTTTCATCTTCCTCAGAAACTGAGTTATTTTTAAAGTTTATATATTAAAATTTATATTTAATAGTTTTATAATTTTCCTATTAAATATGAATATTATACTGAAAAAAACTTACTTTAAATTCATAAATATCCCAAGTATATTAGCTATTCATAGGTGAAAATGAACATAGTTATCTTGATTAAAAGTTACACAGCAAATGTATTTGGAAACATTAAATTTAAAAACTATAATAATAAGGAATTTTTCCTGTTACCTTTACTGTGTTGTTTCTGAATTATTTTTGAAAGGAAATAAATACACAAAAGAAAACTATAAACAAGGCAAACCACCTTATCTTGTAATTCTCCACTTTATACATCAGATTAACTCATCAGGAAATTAAAATCTAGCAGAAATACTAACCATTCCTTTTCCAGTTGGTTGCTATGGAAATGAACTGCTTAGTTTTTCTTAACTTCACAAAAGACAGGGTTACTTGGGAAATGGAAACTTCAGAAGGGAAAATGTTTTAATCAAACTGCCCTGTAAGCAAGTCTGTTAGGCATGTTCTAGACTTATGATTGATATGGGAGTAGCCTGCTATTGTGTGTGTTTCAATGTCCTAAACTGTAAAAGAAATCAAATCAAGAAGAAGGACCCTCATGATCCACAAGAACCAAATATATCTGGGCACATTTCTATTTATTTATTTATTTATTTATTTATTTATTTATTTATTTATTTATTTAATTTTTTATGAGACTGTTTCTCCAAACAAGGACCATGTATGGATGCAACCTAGAATCTCTGCTCAGATGTAGCCCTTGGTAGCTCAGTATCCAAGTGGGTACCCTAATAAGGGAAACAGGGACTGTTTCTGACATGAACTCGATGGTGGGCTCTTTGACCCTTCTACCCAAGGGAGGAGCAGCCCTGCTAGGCCACAGAGAAGGTCTTTGCAGCCAGTTGTGAAGACACCTGATAAACCAGTATCAGATGAAAAGGGAGGAGGTTCTCCTCTTTCAGTGGACTTGGAAAGGGGCAAGGAGAAGATGAGGGTGGGAGGGTGGGATTGGAAGGGAAAGAGGGAGTGGGAAAAAGCAGGGATACAAAGTTAACAAACTGTAACTAATATTTAAAAAAAAATGAATTTAAAAAATTAAAAAAAAGAAGGAAGACCCTGGGTAAGATGCTCAATCATTAAGAAAGGCAATTGAGAAGGACATTGGAAGAGGGAGAAAACAGGGACAGTAGTCTATCACAGAGGGCCTCTGAAAGATTCCCCCCTGCAGGGTATCAAAACATACGCTGAGACACATAGACAAACTTTGGGCAGAGTGCAGGAAATCTGATGAAAGAAGGGGGAAATAGAAATACCTGGAGGACACCACAAAGAGAGCAGTAGAACCAAAAAATCTGGGCCCAGGGTTCTTTCCTGAGACTGATACTCCAAACAAGGACCATGCATGGAGATAACTTAGAACCCCTGCACAGAAGTAGCCCAAGGCAGCTCAGTATCCAAGAGGGTTCCCCAATAATAGGACCAGAGACCATCTCTGACATGAACTTATGGGCTGGTGCTTTGATCACCTCCATCTGAGTGGGGAGCAGCCTTACCAGTCCACAGAAGAAGATGACGCCAGTCCTGATGAGACCTGATAGATTAGGGTCAGATGGAAGGAGAGGAAGACCTCCCTTATCATACTGGAGGAGGAGCATAGGGGAAGAAAAGGAAGGGTGGGTGGGAATGGGAGGGGATTGGGGAAGAGGCTACAGCTGGGATACAATGTGAATATAATGTAATTAATAAATTTTTTTAAAAAATTAAAAAAAAGAAAGAAATTGAATCAAGCAAGTCCTGCAAAGAGCAACACTCCTCCATTGTCTCTGATTTGGTTCTGCTTCCAGGTTCCTGCCTTTAAGTTCCTGAATTGGTTTCCCCAAATTCATAGTTCTTTATCACAGAAGTGGAAAAACTAAGAGAGAAATTAAAATTTTAATGAAGCAATATGCAAATACTTGAATTCCACACGTTACTCCACTCAGAATTTAATTAAAAAGAAGTGCATCTATATTATAAAAGCCTGAATATGACTGTCGTCTCATAGTCTCCCTTGTATAAAAATAATACAGAAAAGATTAAAATTAATTATTTATATTTCCATACAAAATTATTTTG
The DNA here is from genome assembly GCF_907164565.1 of Psammomys obesus. Classification (NCBI taxonomy): domain Eukaryota; kingdom Metazoa; phylum Chordata; class Mammalia; order Rodentia; family Muridae; genus Psammomys; species Psammomys obesus. The sequence goes on from NW_026596051.1 coordinate 4,455,137, forward strand.
TACACTTATTTTAATTACAAAAATAGTTACAGTATATTAATCCACACAAATTATAACTTAATAAATTATTTTTAAATATTCAATCACAGTATCTATAATGCATCACTGAAGATTTTCTTTCTATTTGGTAACCATATTATGGCATGGAATGTTAAACTGAAATATTTGAAAATGCTCATTTTGAAAGAAATATAATTTGAGTGGCAAAGACTGAGTTCCTACACTCACTGCTATTAAAGAAAGTGCCACAAAGTATATGCACTTAGGGAAAGAGCATAGGGATAGAAGAGGGAGGGTGGGAGAGACAGGGAAATGAGGGAGGAGGTCGCAGTGGGGATACAAAATGAATAACCTGTAATATACATTCAAATAAAATTAAATTTAAAAATAATAAAAGTATAAGTACCCTTTCCCCCCAGAATCTCTGAAGGCAACTGAGTGAACTTCAATTTCACCAGTCCTTTGGTTTAAGGACACATAATTTGATGCATATAATCCAGCTACTGCTGCATGTCACTGAGCAGTTTTAACAGCCCCTCACATTCATTAGCCAGATTCGCTTTAATTTTCCTGATCTTCTATGAGGCTTAGCTGGTTTGACTTACGTTCCATATTTCAGATTGGACTAGGGTGTAACATCACTTCAGTTTCCTTTCTGCTCGTATTGGATATTTCTTTTTATTTTAGCTTTTCGAGACAAGATTTCTTTTTGTAGCCTTGGCTGTCCTGCACGAGGTTGGCCTGGAACTTATGGAGGATCAACCTGCCTCTGCCTCTCTGACAGCTGGGGTTACAGGTGTGCACCACCTTGCCTGGCTAACTTTTCCTTTTAAGTGTCGTATTTCTTGACAGTCGCTAACATCCTTTAGATACACCTTCTCCTGAAATTAAAAGAGACTAAATGTGTCTGTTACACACACACACAAAACAAAACAAAAACAAAAACAAAAAAACAGCAAAAAAAAAAAAAAAAAAATCTCAGGAGATTCACATTAGTGAATCTTCAGAAAACCTATTAATGTGACCAAAAGATCAGAATCAGGAGTTTCCATAAAGGAGAATTTGGAATGTTCTGTAGTATTATCCACCTAGAAGATAAACTTAGTCTTTTTTTAAATTAAATTATTTACTTTTATTAATTACAGTTTCTTCACTTTTTATACCAGCTGTAGCCCCCTCCCTAGTCCCCTCCTAATCCCATCCTTCCTCCCTTTGGAGCCTACCACAGAGGGCCTCTGAGAGCAGGGTATCAAAGCAGATGCTGAGACTCATAGCCAAACTTTGGGCAGAGTGCAGGGAATCTTAGGAAAGAAGGGGGAGATAGAAAGACCTAGAGGGGACAGGAGCCCCACAAGGAGAGCAACAGAACCAAAAAATTGTCACAGGGGTCTTTCCTGAGATTAATACTCCAACCATAGACCATGCATGGGTATAACCTAGAACCCCTGCTCAGATGTAGCTCATGGCAGCTCAGTGTCCAAGAGGGTTCCTTAGTAATGGGGACAGAGAATGTCTCTGATATGAACTTAGTGGCTGACTCTTTGATTATCTCCCCTTGAGGGGGGAGCAGCCTTACTGGGCCACAGTGGAAGACAATGCAGCCACTCCTGATGAGAGCTGATAGACTAGGGTCACATGGAAGAGGAGAAGGACCTCCCCTATCAGTGAACTTAGTCTTAACAGCCATCAATCATCATGATTTTCTTGTTTCTGGTTCTCATGTTCTCTGTTATACAAAGGTAAACTAGAAATCTTTCCAAAGCATAAATCTATGATATTGAATTTACTTCCTGCCTTACCCAGAAAGTTTTTAAGTAGAAATATGATATCCTCTACGCAGAGGAAATGAGAAAGAAAACAGTTACTGAGGTATATTTTCCTATTTGCTAGATATGTTTTAATGATTTAACAAACTCAAAGCTGAGTGAACCTTATCAAATGAGAGTGAATTTTTTAGAGAAGTTGAAATAAGCACTCACACACACCTATTTCCTAGCTTTACCCACATAATGAGGGCTCTGAAACCCAAATGAATCGGTTGGCAAAGAGCAGAACCCAATTTGAAGCTTTCATTACCATGTGTGAGGAATGTAAAATATGTAAACAAAGTGATGCACATACCCACACAAACACAGTTTTTAAAACTTTACAGAAATCGAAACTTCATCTCTTAGTTAAGAGGAATGTTTGCTATTAAATATGAGACTAAAATATGGAAAATTTTGGGTTCACAGAAGAGCATGTGAATCCAGGCAAGGCTTTTGCAAGAACATACCTAGGGGGCGAGCTTAAGAATAGGAAAATGGTTGACACAGTGAACCATGTGGTAAAGAGAAAATTAAAGCCATGCTTTTAACGCTAAGAAAAGATAACCTCCAGGTAGCCAAAATATATGCCAAATGACTAAAGGAAATATTATAAAAGTGACAAAAAATAATGTAAGCAATAACCACACCCTTTTGTCATTTACTACTCTCTTGTCTCACAGTCTGATGCTTCCAGGTTGTCTCATGTACTTCAGTGGCTTAAAATAAAATATGGCCATCGATTGATAATGAACTACTATGTCCCTGTGCTCTGTTATCTAATATCCAGCTCTGCCTGACACCTCGGATCTCAGAACTCCTTCAATTTAAAAAGTCTAACGCATACTTTTCCCACCCTAGTACAAGATTCAACTGCATGGTAAGCACACACTCTAGCATCAAACTGCCTCCACCTTGATAATATATACATATAATTTTAATATATTATTTAGATTAATGGAATAGCCCAGGTGTTTTTCCAAAAGAAATCTATTATATTCTGAATTACTGAGTTGAAAGGGGTATAAAGTAATTTGCAATTGTTTATGTATAGAGTAGCAAAAACAAAGTGAAAACAAAAGGTAACGAAACAAACAAGTCAGATATTTTTGCTTGTTTTCTTTTTTTTTATTTACACAGGTTTTTTGGAAATTGGAATTTAGATCCTATAAAACACAAAACAGGTGTTTGGGAGAAGGGAACATAGTGCTTGTCTTCTAGTATCACATAACTTTTCAAAGAAGAGAACAAGCCACTCAGCAAGTCACAGTGTGAGGGACAAAACAATCATTGCTACAAACAGAAGAAAATTATTTCCTTCCAGCAAGTTCCTTGGTAAAGCTGAAGGTCACACTAATGTAAAATTTCCACTTAGCAAAGGTAACTATGATGCTCGAGAATCTCAACCCTGAACAATGACAAGAACTAAGGCTTCTCACATTATAAGTTTATATTGTGATCTAGTAGAATGTACTTTGCCTATAACTAAGTTTTAGCAAAAATCTAACTTTTAAAGTATAAAACAAAATGATATGTTAGGTAACTATGGACCTGCATCAAATCTTTTTAAATATACAATTACACCATTGGATGGAAAATCAGGTCATCTTTAACAGTCATTACTTCTGAGAGTCATACATTTTGTATATAGTAAATATTAAATTTACACCAAGAGGTCCTCATGAAAGTGAAAAACGAAGATCTTGTACCAAGTGTTTGGAAACATTTTCTTTCTGAATATATTGTTATCTTGGACTCTACATACAACTTAAAATTAGGAAACATGGCTTTTATTTACCTCTTATTTGATTCTCTTTGTATTAATACAGAATAATGTTTTATATTATGCAAAAGTAACAATTCACTTTATATATAAAATTATTTTCCCATAATACATTTATTTTGCAATGAAACACTAATTTCCACAATGTGAAAATTGAACAAAAATTTCTACCATAATTGGAATAATATCAGACAACTTTTATGGACATCATGGCAGAGTAAATTTTCTTCTTCAAAACAAGCTGATTGGGAATGTAAGAATGAGTAAAACTTATGTAAATGTGGCATATAATGCAAAATTGTACAATAGCATTGGGGCCTCATAAAATATTTTCAACAAAATTTTAAACCTTTGAAAAGTTGTTGTGACAAGATGGTCAGGTCTATAACTCACTGCCTTAATTTCTATATATTCAAAAAGAAATTAGTAAACAGAATTTGGTATGTGAAAATGTATTTAAAATTTGCTCATACAGAAGAAGGAATGTATATAATTGAATGCCCTTACCATTCTGAATGTGACTTACAAATTATAAATGATGAAGAGGCAAATAACAATCTAAATGCAGAAGGAACTGGGCCAATGCTTTTCTCCATGGTATCTATCCAAAGTCACCTACTGCTGCTTGCTTTCTCAGAACAAAGCCTTACAAATGTATATAAATACAATGGCATCATCTATGAATTTATAAATTAAATAATCTTCATAATGTTATTGTCAAATAAGTAAAATAATGACACATTTGAACTAAGATTCATTATTTCAGCTATAGGTTTATCTTTAATCTATATGTCTGTCTGACTGCTAAATTACATAAAATTCAACTATTTTATCTGGACAACTGATGGGAGGAATTTTGATTCTATGTAAAAGATATTTTATCATTTTCTTTCAAGTAATGTCAGAAAAATATTAGTTCACAGTATTAAAAGAACATGTATGATGTCATAATTTGCCCGTATTATCTGTTCCTTGTCCTCTGCAGACCACATTTCAACACCTTCAAGGAAGGATCCTTGAAGAGAATTCTCCTCTGTAGAAGTTGACATTTAAAGCAGCAAGTCATTTGCTTTCTTTTTCCTTTGAGCCAGTCAGAAGCAATGACAGAGGCAAATTACTTAGTACTCCAACACCGAGAAAGACAAAATATCTATTCTAATATTAAGATGACAAAAGAAAGAAGCATTCATTTGGCCTGTGTTGGTAATCCAAACATAAACAATGTATTTCTTCTTTTAAGAGAATAGAAACAACAGTATCATTCAGAAAAAATTCCATTACTATCTGGCAATTATTTGATCTTTATGATTTCCACCATGAATTTTCTCATTATTATCTATCAAAAATAAGAACATTAATAAGATTTTATTTTAAGAAGATTTCCATAACATTATACATTGTGTTTATTTTTATTCTATTTTTATAATTTATTTTTGAGATAGCCTATACTGTGCTTCAATTGAAACCAGACTGTAGATTAGACTCCTGATCCTGTTGCCTTCAGCTCCATTGTACTCAAGGTACAGCTATGGGTCACACCTAGTTTGTAAGAAATAGATTTAAAGTAAAACATAATTATTTTTCTTACAATGATAATATATATGAATAGTGAAAATGAAAGCAAGAAGACAAGAAGGGCAAAGAAAATGCCCTCTGTGAGTGATGACCTTTTCAAATGTAGATTCAACCTGCTCTGTTTAGAAAGATATACATATCTGTGTCTCAGAAAGTTCTTCAGCATTTTGAAAAATACAAACATGAGTCTCAGCATCTGCTCTGATACCCTGCACGGTAGAGCCTTTCAGAGGCCCTCTGTGGCAGGCTCTTGTCCTGTTCCCTGTTTTTTCCTTCTTCTGATGTCCATTCTCTTTGCCTTTCTGAATGGGGATTGAGCATTTTAGCCAGAGTCCTCCTTCTTGGGAGAACATAGTTGAGCAAATGTCTTTGTTGCATGGTTGAGCATCTTTCATATATATGCCTAAGAGTAGTATTGCTGGATCTTGAAGTAGAACTATTCATAAATTTCTGAGGAAGTTGCAGATGGATTTTCAAAGTGGTTGTACAAGTGTACATTCCCACCAGCAATGGAACCTCTGCAATATTTGTAGTCCCTTGAATTTTTGAAATTGTCATACTGATGTGTATAAGGTGGAATCTCGGAGTATTTTTGATTTGCATTTCCCAGATGACTAAAAACTTGAGCATTTCTTTTGCTTGTTTGTTTTTGGTTTTGTTTTTTTAGTTTTAAGGTTTTTTTTTAAATTGTTTTAAGTATTAGTTACAGTTTATTAACTTTGTATCCCAGATGTAGCGCACTACCTCATTCCGTCCCTATCCCACCCTCATCTCCCTGCTCCTTTCCAAGTCCACAGAGAGGGGAGGTCTCCTCCCCTTCCATCTGACCTTAGCTTATCAAATTTCTTCAGGACTAGCTTCAATGTCCACCTCTGTGGCCCACTTTCCCACAAGACTCCCCACACTTCACCCAATGTTTGATTGGACATTTCATTATTCTCTGCACTGTCTTTGTTATTGCATATACTTACTTATAATAGGATATTATCCATATATACAACAATGCCCACTCTCAAAGAACCTAAGTAACAAGGAGGGTCCAAGGAAAGATGCATGAATCTCACCGAGAAGAAAAAAATAGGATAGACAGAGGAAGTGTTCAAAGAGAGGGAAGGGGATAGGAGAGGGAGTGCTGAGGGAAATGAGGGTGGGGATCTGATATGGGAAAAAAGCAGGAGGCTGGAGGACTGGGGCCAGTCAGAAGAGAGAATCTGAGCAGGACCATCTCTGAGACAAGCTGGAGACCCCTGAGAGGGTAGATTTCTGAAAGGACATGGAGTAGACTGTATATGACACCTCTAGGAGTGGGGAACATGGAGTATCACCCTCCTTACCACATAGGTGTTTTAGTGAAAGGAGGGGTACACCAACTGACTCACAAAATCTTTGACCCTAAATTTGCCTTGCCTAAAAGATATGCAATGATAAAGAAATTGAGAGAGGTTTCCACCATAATGAGCTATCCAAAACCATAGGAAGCACACACTGGCTGTGGAATAATGTCCCCCTATTGTGCTGTTAGCTTTTTGTTCAAAGTACTGAGAAGAGTTTCAGGCACCTTGGACACTCCAAAAATTCTAAGGAAACTTGGGAGTATGATTTTCTTTCATGAATTAACTTGGTACTGACCTTACATCTCCTTTTCTTTTTCTTTTCTTTTTTAGTTCTAAAATGGCATGTTTTATTTTTTTTCATTTATTAAAATTTATTCATTTTGTATCCCAGCTGTAGCCCCCTCCCTCATCTCCTCCCAATCCTGTCCTTCCTCCCTCTTCTCCTCCCATGCCCCTTCACCAGTCCACTGATCAGAGAGGTCCTCTTACCCTTCCATCTGACCCTATCCTATCAGGTCTCATGATCCCTCAGGTCTACATTGTCTTCCTCTGTGGCCTGGTAAAGCTGCTCCCCCACCCCAGGATGACGTGATCAAAGATCCAGTCACTGAGTTCATGTCAGAGACAGTCCCTGTTCCCATTACTAGGGATTCCACTTGGAGCCTAAGCTGCCATTACACCTGACAAGGGGTTCTAGGTTATCTCAATGCATGTCCTTGGTTGGAGTGTCGGTCTCAGAAAAGACCTCTTTGTCCCGATTTTTTGGTTCTGTTGCTCCCCTTTTCTTAAGTTATACATTTCCCCCCATCTAACAGAATGTATGTAAAGTGGAGAATCAAGTTTTCCTCCAGGGCTTCTATAATATTGAAATAACATTGCAGAAATGGTTTCTTTTTTTGTTTATGGAAGGAAAGATAATGAAGCATGGAGGACAACTATGAGTACAACTGTCTCACTCTTCCAGCCATCTGAGTGTGTGAGCCACTCTCACACACTACGAGTAATCAAAGGTGCTACACAGAGAGGGGTACAGATAGCACCAGAATCTGTTTTCTTTGGAAATCAGAAACAGAATACAAGGATCTGTGTATTTCAACCTGAGAAACTATTATCCTTTGTTATTAGTAGAAGATTACTAACTGAGCAGTTTACTAGTGGTGACAAACTGGACTAACAAGGGCTTCATTGCCATTTGGCTGGCAAAGAAGTGGGATAGTGAGATCAGAGTGCTGGTATCTACTTCATGTGCTCTGTTGCTTCAAGAAAATTAGTATAAGCAGGGTAAGGCACACCACTTAAAAAAAAATAAGCCTGATTGCAACTGGACTATTGCAGAGTAACTAGAAATACACGGTGCTAGAGGAAAGGAGCAGAATGTTTTTCAGAAGTGAGCTCTAGGGGCAGGAGGAGAGATTGCTCAATAGTTAATAGCACATATTGCTCTTCCACAGCAGCTGACTATTTTTCCCATCCCACATAGGTAGCTCACAACCTTCTTTTGCATCAGCTATAGGAAACACGACTGCTATCTGTATATGTAGAGCATGTTCTCACAAAGATACACATATACAACCTACAGTAAACAAGCAAACAAATAAGAACAAACAAAAAGGATGAAAAACTGTAGGCTCTCAAATGTGATCAACTCTGAGCTGTGCCACACTCTTTATGCCTTAAGCTTCTTGCTGTGCTGACAGAGAAATTTTGAGAAAGCCTGCTGGCATATCCTGCTCATTCTAGACAGGTTCAAATTGTGTCTCATTCCGCCTCTACCTTTTGCTTCATAATATATCTCAAACTGTTTGCTGATTCACGTGTGCACTGAAAGTCTGAGGAAAGTTACATCTAAGACTTTTTTGATGACTATTTTTGGTTGTCAATTTGAATATACATGGAATTAACTAAAACATCTGTGAGGGATTTTTCTCAACTAAATTATTTAAAGTGGAAAAACTAACTTAAATTGTGATCTTTCAAGGAGGGAAGATCTACTGTGAATCTGCAAATATACGTTCTAGTGGGAGCCTACTTGAAGGGCATGGAAAAAGTAACCACTTCTTCTGTACCTGCTCACCCTGACTAGCAAGTTCATTTTTTCACTGGTCTTAGAGAATACTTCTTTTTAAATTGTTTATATTTTTATTTTTTTAAATATATTCATTATATATACTGATTGTATCCCCCACCCTTATCTCTTCCCAGCTCAACCTCCCTCCCTATTATCTCCTATCTCCTTCCCCTCTTCTACTTAAAGGGAGAAGCTTCCTCTCCTGCCATCTGCCTCGAGCTTATCAAGTCTTATCAGAACTTCTTGTATTCTCTTCTTTTGTTGACTGGCAAGGCAGCATCACCAGGAGGAAGTGATCAAAGCCCAGGCAACCATGTTAATGACAGAGACAGACCCTTCTACATTTCTCAGGAACACATGTGGAAGCTGAGCAGTCTATGACCTACACCTAAGCAGGGGTCTAGGTCTACTCAATGCAGGGAGTTGGTTGGTGCATTATTCTCTGCAGGGCTGCCTGGGCTCAGGCTTTTGGGGGTTTGTTGTTCTCCTTGTGGAGTTCCTTTCCCCTCCAGGTCCTTCTATCCTCCCCACACCACATATTCATATTCCATCCCCTGTTGGTTGGAGCCTTTCAGAGGATCTCTATGGTAGGCTCCCATCCTCTTTCCTCTCTTCCACTGCTCTGCTCTCTATCCTATTTGCCATTCTGAATCAGTTTTAAGCATTCTCCCTAGGGTCCTCCTTGTTGTTTACCTTCTTTAGGTCTAAAGATTTTAGTACGGTCTTCCTATATTATATGGCTAATATCTGCTTATAAATGTTTATATATCCTGTGTGTCTTTCTGATTATAGGTTACCTCGCTCAGGATGAGCTTTTCTAGTTCCATACATTTGCCTGAAAATTTCAAGACTTCCTTGCTTTTTAATAGCTGAATTTCATTGTGTAAAGGTACCACAATTTTTGTATATATTCTTCTTTTAAGGGACATCTAGGTTGTTTCCAGATTCTGGCTATTACAAGTAAAGCTGTTGTTAACATAGTTGAACAAATGTGATTGTTGAATGACTGAGCATATTTTGGAGATATGCCAGGAGTGGTATAGCTGGGTATTGAGCTAGCACTATTCCTAATTTTCTGAGAAAGTGCCAGATTGATTTCTAAAGTGGTTGTAAAAGTTTACATTCCCACCAGCAATGTAGGAGTGTTCCCCTTTCTCCACATCCTCTCCTGCATGAGTAGTCCTTTGAGTTTTTAATCTTCTCCATTCTGATGGGTATAAAGTGAAATCTCAAGGTTGTTTTGATTTGCTTTTCCCAGCACCTTTTGTTAAAGATGTTTTCTTTCTGTCCATTGAATGGTTTTCATATTTGTCAAAAATCAGGTGTCCGTAGTAGTGCTAGTTTATTTCTGGGTATTTTATTTGGTTCCATTGATCCACCAGTCTGTTTCTCGGCCAGTACCATGCAGTTTTTATTAATGTTGCTCTATGGTAAAGCTTGAGATCAGGGATGGAGTTACCTCTAGAATATCTTTTATTGTACAGGATTGTTTTACCTATTCTGGCCTTGTTTTTCCATATGAAGTTGAGAATTTTTCTTTCCAGTCCTGTAAAGAATTGTGTTGGTATTTTGATGGGAATTTCATTGAATCTACAGATAGCTTTGGTAGGATGTCCATTTTTACTGTATTAATTCTACTGATCCATGATCATGGGATATCTGTCCATCTTGTAATATCTTTACCATTTCTTTCTTCAGAGACTTAAAGAGAAGCAACACCCTTCACAATAGCCAAAAACAACCAACCAAACAAACAAAAACATGAAGTATCTTAGCATAACTCTAACCAAGCCTGTGAAAGACTTGTCTAAAATAAAACTTCAAGTCTCTGTAGAGCCTACTTCTTTTGGGATTACAGCATGTTCTAAAAACCAGCTGAGACTTCGAGCATCATGGACTGGAAAAGTGTGGTATTCTTGGACTTTCAGTTGAAAGACAGTCATTGTTGCACTAGCTAGAATAGAGCCCATAAGTCACTAAGAAATCCTCTATGCAGAGTAGAGAGAGGAGGAGCAGCTCAGTCTCAGTTGTGAGGGTGAGCACAATAAGAACAAATAATGGCTTGTGACCAGGAATACCTGTCCCTCTCTGTGCTGTTGTTAATAGCTTGTAGTTCTTTATCAAGCAGTGAAGCTCCATCAGATTATTCACTTCTATGTGAGGATGTCAACTGTTGGTAAATTTCAGATTGTTTAATGAGGCATGTCATTGAAATTTCATGGGCACAGTTTCCCTGTCATAACTAGAAGATACAAGCTTCCAGGGGACCTCCTGCTCGTCTGGTTCTTGTAATTGCATGTATCAGTCATAAACAGATATGAGTATGAGTAACACGAAGTGAACTCAGCAGGTTGTACTTATATTTACATATGTATCCCCACATATGTAAACATTACAAAAGTAATTAAAGAAGAACAGGTCATAAGTTTAATAAAGAATTTGAGAGGGAATTGATAAGTTGTAGGAGCAATTTGTCAGGAGAGAGGTGAAAACGATGTAAATAAATTAGTCATGTGTGAAATGCAGGTTCTTTTTAATGTCATGTTTAAAAAGTTGAAATTATATGAAGGTAATATTTTTACTCTATTTTTTCCTTCAGATTAAATAATTTCTGCATATTCAAATTGTATGACAGTTTAACCATAAAGTATGACCACTAACATTTTCTCATCATTCCATATAGGAGATGTTATGATGGCATTAATTATAGAGTATGAAAATGATGTGCACTTGTATCCATATTCTTTCTGTGAAGCTGAAGAAAATTATAAACACAACTTACAGCTTTGAGAAAAGAGTAAGGAATCCTCCTTGGGAAGCAATCCCATACAGGCTGTACATCTTTCATCTCTGGGCAAGTACCATTCTGCAGCATCCCATTCTTATCTCTGTGTTTTCCTGGGTTGTACTTAAAGGTTTATTATTCTCTACGTACTGAATATCCTTTGAATGCATTGAGTTATGTACTCAGAAGATAATCTTCATTTAAACAATTTAGAAAAATATAAATGATTGACCGGACACATTCACCACAGAAGCATCTCTTTGTGAGCTAGTCATTCTTTGAATGCTAATGAATATATTTAAAGCCATAGATATTTATAAATATCTCAGTATCCTAATGTGAAACATTTCATAGTCATGACTTTTAAATATGAGATGAATGACATATATTATTTTTCCCACTGCTGGAATAATCTTGTAAATGGCACTAGTGCTATGCTCAGTAGTTATTACTGCTGGGTAATTGACCTTGACCTTCATTAACTGATTCTGCTCCAAGGACAGTATTTATAACCACTATATCAATTTCATTGATACTGATATATTCTGTAGATGATAGAACAGCATCAAACAGGAATACATGAACACTTCCTTCCACAGGTTTTATATTTCCTCAAGAGATTAACATGGAGATAATTTATTTCTTTTCAGATTCTAGTTCCAAAAGGCAGATTTTTTTTTGTGATGGAATTACATTAATTAATTCCTTTTATTTCAGTTTTTAATTTTTATTAATTACATTTTTTCACTATGTATACCATTGTAGCCCCACACCTCTTCTTCTCCCAGCCCCAACTTCTCTCCATCTTAACTTCCCATGCCCTTCCCAGAGTTCAGATAGGAGAGGACCTCCTCCTCTTATATCTGACACTAGGCTAACAGATCTCATCAGAACTGCCTGTATTATCTTTCTGTGTGGCCTGGTAAAACTGCTCCCAACTGAGGGGGGGTGATCAAAGAACCAGCCACTGAGTTCATGTCAGAGACAGCCCCTGTTTCCCTTACTAGGGAACCCACTTGGACACTGAGCTGCCACGGGCTACATCTGTGGAGGGGTTTTAGGTTATCTACATGCATGGTCATTGGTTGGAGTATCAGTCTCAGAAAAGACCCCTGTGCCCAGATTTTTTGGTTCTGTTGCTCTCCTTGTGAACTTCCTGTCCCCTCTAGGTCTTTCTTTCTTTCTTCCCCAGTCTTTCATAAGATTTTCTGAACTCTGTCCAAAATTTGGCTATATGTCTCAGCCTATGCTTTGATACCCTGCTGAGTAGAATCTTTCAGAATCTCTCTATGGTAGGTTGATGTCCTGTTCTCTGTTTTCTCCCTCTTCAGATGTCCATCCCGTTTGCTTTTCTGAATGAGAATTGATCATCTTAACCAGGGTCCTCCTTCTTACTTACCTTCTTTAGATGTACAGAATTTAGTATGTTTATCCTACATTATAGGTCTAATATCTACTTATTTTTTTAACTTTTATTAATTACACTTTATTCATTTTGTATGCCCCCATAAGACCCTCCCTCCTCCCCTCCCGGTCCCACACTCCCCCCCTTTCTGCATGCATGCCCCTCCCCAAGATTCATTCTGATCTTAGTCTATCAGTACTCATCAGAAGTGGCTGCATTGTCAGGGTTCTAGGTTTTCTCCACACATAGTCCTTGGTTGGAGTATGAGTCTTTGGAAAGTTCCCTGTGTTCAAATTTTCTTGTTCTGTTGCTCTCCTTGTGGAGTTCCTGTCCTCTCCAGCTCTGACTATTTCCCAATTCTTACATAAAATTCCATTCACTCTGCCCTTCAGTTGGCCATCAGGCTCAGCATCTGCTTTGACAGTCTGCACAGCAGAGGCATTCAGGGGCCCTCTGTGGCAGGTTCTGAGGTTATTTCCTGTTTTCTTCTGGCTTTCAGAGGCCCTCTGTAGCAGGTTCCTAGGTTGTTTCCTGTTTTCTTTTTCTTCTGATGTCCATCCTTTTTGCCTTTCAGGATGGGGATTGAGCGTTTTTAGTTAGGGTCCTCTCTTTTGCTTAGTTTGTTTAGATGTACAGATTTTAGTGGGTTTATTCTATGTTGTATATTTATATGAGTGAGTATATACCATGTGTGTCTTTTTGCTTCTGGGACGACTCACTCAGGATGATCCTTTCCAGGTCCCACCATTTACCTGAAAATTTCATGATTTTCTTATTTCTTATTGCTGAGTAATACTCCATTGTATAGATGTACCACAGTTTCTGCGTCCATTCTTCAGTTGAGGGGCATCTGGGCTGTTTCCAGCTTCTGGCTATTACAAATAAAGCTGCTACAAACATGGTTGAGCAAATGTCCTTTCTGTGTACTTGAGCCTCTTTTGGATACATGCCTAGGAGTGGTATGGCTGGATCTTGAGGAAGCACTATTCCTAGTTGTCTGAGAAAGCACCAGATTGATTTCTAGAGTGGTTGTACAAGTTTACATTCCCACCAGCAGTGGAGAAGGGTTCCCCGTTCTCCACAACCTCTCCAGCATGTGTTGTCACTTGATATTTTCATCTTGCCCATTCTGATGGGTGTAAGGTAAAATCTGAGGGTCGTTTTGATTTGCATTTCCCTAATGGCTAATGAGGTTGAGCATTTTTTTAAGTGCTTCTCTGCCATTCAATATTCCTCTACAGAGAATTCTCTGTTTAGCTCTGTTCCCCATTTTTTAAGTGGATTACTTGGTTTGCTGCTTTTCAGCTTCTTTAGTTCTTTATATATACTGGATATGAGTCCTCTGTCAGATAAAGGGTTGGTGAAGATTCTTTCCCAATCTGTAGGCAGTCACTTTGTTTTGATGACGGTGTCCTTTGCTTTACAGAAGCTTTTCAGTTTCATGAGGTCCCATTTATTGATTGTTGCTCTTAGAGCCTGTGCTGTTTGGGTTCTGTTCAGGAAGTTTTCTCCTATACCAATGAGTTCTAGGGTATTCCCCACTTTTTTTACGAGCCGATTTAATGTGTCTGGTTTTATATTGAGGTCTTTGATCCACTTGGACTTCAGTTTTGTGCAGGGTGATAAGTATGGATCTATTTTCATTTTTCTACATGTAGACATCCAGTTGGACCAACACCATTTGTTGAAGATGCTATCTTTTTTCCATTGTATGGTTTTGGCATCTTTGTCAAAAATCAGGTGTCTGTAAGTGTGTGGGTTTATTTCTGGGTCTTCTGTTCGATTCCATTGATCCACCATTCTGTTTCTATGCCAGTACCATGCAGTTTTTATAACTGTTGCTCTATAGTACAGCTTGAGATCAGGGATGGTGATACCTCCAGAAGATCTTTTATTGTAAAGGATTGTTTTAGCAATTCTCGGTTTCTTGTTATTCCATACGAAGTTGAGAATTTTTCTTTCCAGGTCTGTAAAGAATTGTGTTGGCAATTTAATGGGAATTGCATTAAATCTGTAGATTGCTTTTCGTAAGATGGCCATTTTTACTATGTTAATCCTGCCAAGCCATGAGCATGGGAGATCTTTCCATCTTCTCATATCTTCCTCTAATTCTTTCTTCAGATAGTTGAATTTTTTTCATACAAGTCATTGACTTGCTTGGTTAAGGTTACACCAAGGTACTTTATGTCATTTATGGTTATTGTGAATGGTGTTATTTCTGTAATTTCTTTCTCAGCCCTTTTGTCTTTTGTATACAGGAGGACCACTGATTTTTTTTAGTTAATTTTGTATCTGGCCACTTTGCTGAAGGTGTTTATCAGCTGTAGGAGTTCCCTGGTAGGGTTTTTGGGGTCACTCATGTATACTATCATATCAACTGCAAATAGTGATAATTTGACTTCTTCCTTTCCCATCTGTATCCCCTTGATCTCCTTCAACTGTCTTATTGCTCTAGCAAGGACTTCCAGCACTATGTTGAAGAGATATGGAGAGAGTAGGCAGCCTTGTCTTGTCCCTGATTTCAGTGGGATTCCTTTAAGTTTCTCTCCGTTCAGTTTGTTGTTGGCTATAGGCTTGCTGTATATCGCCTTTACTATGTTTAGATATGTGCCTTGTATTCTTGATCTCTCCAGTACTTTAAACATGAATGGATGTTGGATTTTGTCAAATGCTTTTTCAGCATCTAGGGAGATTATTATGTAGTTTTTTTCTTACAGTTTGTTAACATAGTGGATCACATTGATGGATTTCCATATATTGAACCAACCCTGTATACCTGGGATGAAGCCTACTTGGTCATAGTGGATAATATCTTTGATGTGTTCTTGGATTCGGTTTGCAAGTATTTTGTTAAGTATTTTTGCGTCAATGTTCATAAGGGAGATTGGCCTGAAATTCTCTTTCTTTGTTGAGTCTTTGTGAGGTTTAGGTACCAAGGTGACTGTGGCTTCATAGAATGAGTTTGGTAATGTTCCTTCTGTTTCTATTTTGTGGAATAGTTTGAAGACAATTGGAGTTACCTCTTCTTTGAAGGTCTGGTAGAATTCTGCGCTGAAGTCATCTGGTGCTGGGCTTTTTTTGGATGGGAGACTTTTGATGACTGCTTCTATTTCTTTGGGGGATATAGGACTATTTAATTGATTTACCTGGTCCTGATTCAGCTTTGGTAAGTCAAATCGATCAAAAAAATTGTCCATTTCATTTAGATTTTCAAATTTTGTGGCATATAGACTTTTGAAGTAATTCCTAATGATTATTTGGATTTCCTCAGTGTCTGCAGTTATGTCCTCTTTTTCATTTCTGATTTTGTTGATTTGGGTGGTGTCTCTCTGCCTTTTAGTTAGCTTGGCTAAGGGTTTGTTGATCTTGTTGTCGATCTGGTTTCTCAAAGAACCAGCTCTTGGTTTCATTGATTCTTTGAATAGTTTTATTTGTTTCTAATTGATTGATTTCAGCCCTGATTTTGATTATTTCCAGCCGTCTACTCCTTTTTGCTCTGTCTGCTTCTTTTTCTAGGGTTTTTATGTGGGCCATTGAGTTGCTTGAATGAGCTATCTCGAATTTCTTCTTGAAGGCACTTAGTACTATGAACTTTCCTCTTAGCACTGCTTTCATTGTGTCCCACAAGTTTGTGTATGTTGTGTGTTCATTTTCATTGAATTCTAGAAAGTCTTTAATTTCTTTCTTTATTTCTTCCCTGATCCAGCTGTCATTTAGTAACAAGTTGTTCAGTTTCCATGTGTGTGTAGGCATTTTGCTATTTCTGTTGTTCTTGAAGTCCAGCTTTATTTCATGGTGATCAGACAAGGTACAAGGGATTATTTCAATCTTCTTGTATCTGTTTAGGCTTGATTTGTGACTAACTATATGGTCTATTTTGGAGAAGGTTTCATGAGGTGCTGAGAAGGTAAATTCTGTTGTGTTTGGGTGTAATGTTCTGTAAATGTCTGTGAGGTTCATTTGATTCATGACCTCTGTCAGAGATATTGTTTCTTTGTTTAATTTCTGTTTTGTTGACCTGTCCTTTGTTGAGAGTGGGGTGTTGAAGTCTCCCACTATTAATGTGTGGGAATCTATATGTGGTTTAAATTTTATGAATGTTTCTTTCACACATGTAGGTGCTCTTTATTTGGGTCATAGATGTTCAGGATTGTGATGTCTTCTTGGTGGAATTTTCCCTTGATGATTATGAAGTGTCCTTCCCCATCTCTTTTGATTAATTTTAGTTGAAAGTCTATTTTATCAGATATTAGAATGGCTACTTCTGCTTGTTTCTTGGGTCCATTTGCTTGGAAATTCGTCTTCCAAGCTTTTACCCTCAGGGAATCTCTATCTTTGCAACTTGTATGCAACAGATTGCTGGGTTTTGTTTACGTATCCATTCTGTTAATCTGTGTCTTTTTACTAGAGAGTTGAGTCCATTGATGTTGATAGCGATTAATGACCAGTGGCTGTTAGATCCTTTGATTTTCATATTGGCTGTGTTCATAAGGTTGTGTGCTTGGTTGCTTTTTGTTTTACTGTAGGAAGGTTAATTTTTTTCCTGTGTTTTCTTGACAGAAGCTAATTTTCTTGGGTTGTATTTTCCCTTCCAGTGTTTTCTGTAATGCTGGATTTGTGTGTAGGTATTGTTGAAATTTGTTTTTGTCATTGAATATCTTGTTTTCTCCGTCTATGAGGACTGAGAGTTTTGCAGGGTATAGTAGCCTGGGCTGACATCTGTGTTCTCTTAGGTTTTGCATGATATCTGTCCAGGCCCTTCTGGCTTTCATAGTCTCTGTTGAAAATTCAGGTGTGATTCTAATGGGTTTGCCAATATATGTTACTTGGCCTTTTTCCCTTGCAGCTTTTAGTATTTTTTCTTTGTTCTGTACAATTACGGTTTTGATTATTATGTGGCTGGAGGATTTTCTTTTCTGGTCAAATTTGTTTGGTGTTCTATAGGCCTCATGTATCCTTATTGGCTTCTCCTTCAAATTGAGGAAATTTTCTTCAATGATTTTGTTGAAAATATTTTCTGGGCCTTGTAGAAGGGAGTCTTCTTTTTCCTCTATACTTATTATTCTTAGGTTTTGTCTTTTCATATTGTCTTGGATTTCTTGGACTGTCTGTGTCAGGAATTTTTTGGATTTAACATTTTCTTTGACAGATACATCTATTTCTTCCATTGTATCTTCTACACCTGAGATTCTTTCTTCCATCTCTTGTAGTCTGTTGCTTATGCTTACCTCTGTAGTTCCTGTTTTCTTCCCTAAATTCTTCCTCTCCATTATTTCCTCCATTTGTGTTTTCTTTAATTTTTCCAATTCTATCTTCAGGTCTTGAGTTGTTTTGTTTACTTCCTTCACTTGTCTGATTGTATTTTCCTCTTTTTCTTTTAGTTCCTTCAACTCTGTTTCTTTTATTTCTTTCAGTGATTTAATTATTTCTTGTCTGAAAGCTGCAAACTCTTTGGCTACATCATCTTGTATTTCTTCACAGATGGCCATAATCTGCTTGTCTTTAACTTCCTCCATTTCTTTATGGATAGCCATGATCTGTTTGGTTTTATCTTCCTCTAATTCTTTATGTATTGTATTTGTTTCCTATTAACCTCTTCATCTGCATAGATGTAAGGTCATCTTCTTGATTTTCTATTATGCTGCATTGTCCAGGGCTGTTTGCCCCTGGATGGCTGGGTTCTGGAGATGCCATATAGCTCTGTCTTTTGTTGGTTGAGTTTTTACGCTGACCTCTACCCATTGGGCTGTTTTAGGTGTTGGCTGTTAGTTTCTGTGCTTCCTGGATTTGAGGTAGGGAGAATCCCCTTGGCCGGAAAATGATTTTTCCTGAAGGAATCCTCCTCTGCTATTTGGTTATGGTCACTGTATGGCCAGTATTTCTCAGGAATTGCCACTGCTCACCTCAGGTGTATAGCCCTGAGTAGTAGCTGTGGTCTTTGTTAGGCGGGGGGGGGGGGAGGGAAATCTCCTCTTACCCATAGAAGTTCTCAAGACAGCTGCCCCACTGCTGGGTTTTTTGTTATAAATTTAGTGAGCTGCTGCTGTTGTTACAGTTTTCCAGGTAGTCCTCTTGAAGAACCTGCTGATTCCCTAGCTGTGGGGTTTTCTCCCAACAGGGAAACTCAGTCTGTTATCCTGGGGCACAAAGTTCTGTCCGGGAAAGTGAGAGGAGCGCCCAGCAAAACTCTGGGCCAGAGGCTGAGTGCTCCTCTCTGGGCCTGGAGATTGTGCATCTAGGTTGAGTTGGCACCTGGTGGTGCCGCTCTGGTCTGGAGGCTGGTTGCCTCACTCTGGACCAGAAGCTGTGTGTCCCTGTCTGGGATGGTGGCTGCAGGCACTTTTCTGATCCAGACACTGTGGGTGCAGCCCTCTTAAAGGACCAGGGATTCCCACAGTTTTGTCAGTCTAGCTAGGGATAACTGATTGATCTTTGGCACAGTATCTGAGGGCTGCTGTAATGGCTCTCTGGCTTTTGTAGGTCTGAGGATGCAGCTGTGTGCCCCAGTGCCCTAGGGGTACTCAATAATGGCTGCTGAGCACAGCACTCCTGCCTGCATTAGAAAACTAGAGCCTAGAGTCTGCGTGAATCCAGAAAGTCTTTTGGTGCTGGGTGTCCTGAGTGTTAGACCTGTTGATCCCCTCTGCTGGGGGTTTCTTCCTGCCAGAGTCAACCAGTCTTTGCTTTCGGACAGCTGTTCTGTCTAGGGTGGTGAGTAGAACCCACAGGCAGAGATGCCTGCCCGTGGCTCCACCTTTCTGGCCTTTGGGAGTCTGGGCGTCTGCCTAAACTGGATAATTTTCCCAAGACCTTTTCGGGTTGGGGGTGTTGGCTGAGTGCTCTGAGATCAGACCAGCCGTTTCCCTCCCTGTGGGTTTGCACCTGACAGTGAAACGCAGTTTCTGGTGCCCTGGTGCCCTGGTGCCCTGGTGCCCACAGTTCTATCTGAGGCAGTGAATCAGGCGTGCAGGCAGGGCTCTGTGTAGGCTACTGGGTCCCTGGCTCTTGCTCTGGGCTGACACCTGGGGTGCCTGCGGAACCCGAGTCTTTTCCAGGGGATGTCTGGGTGACCTAAGGTTGGTCCCAATCGTTTCCTGCTCCGTGGGGTTATCTCTCGACTGGAAAATCCAGTCTGTGATGTTCTGGGCCCACAGTTCAGTCTGAGACAGTAACCAGATCACGCTGGCGTGTAGCTCTGGGCTGGTGTCCAAGAGTCTGGTGGAATCAGGATCTCTTCTGCGGTTTAGCCGGGTGAGTTAAAGCTGATTGAATCTCCCACCGTGGGGTATCCTCTCACCTGTGAAATAAATCACTTGTGTTTTATGGCCCCGAGTTCTGATTGCTGGTCACTGTGCCAATCCTGCTGTGCTGCTACTCAGAATGAGAGTCCTCCCAGCACCACCATCTTGCCCCGCCCCCGGATTTTGTTCCTAATATCTACTTATAAGTGAGTATAAACCATGTGTGTCCTTCTGCTTTTGTGTCTCCTCACTCAGGATAATCATTTCCAATTCCCATCAGTTTTCCTGCAAATTTCATGATATCTTTGTTTTTAATTGCTAAATAGTACTACATTGTGAAAATGTATCACAATTTCTGTGGTCCATTCTTCAGTTGAGGGACAACTGAGTTTTTTCCATATTCTGGCAATTAAGATTATAGCTTCTACAAACATGGTTGAGCAAATGTCTTTGTTGTATACTTGAGCATATTTTGGGTATATGCCTAGGAGTGATAAACCTTGATCTTGAGGTAGCAAGTATTCCTGATTTTCTGAGTAAGCGTCAGATTGATTTCCAAAGTGGTTGTGCAAATTTACATTTCCACCAGCAATGGAGTAGGGTTGTCTTTCTCCACATCCTCTCCAGCATGTGTTGTCACTTGAGTTTTTATCTCAGTCATTCTGATAGGTGTAAGGTGAAATATATGAGTCATTTTGCTTTGTATATCTCTAATGACTAAGGAAGTTAAAATATTTAAGTGTTTCTCTGCCATTCAATATTCTTCTATTGATAACTCCTGTTTAGCTCAGTAACCTCATTTTTTAATTAGGTTACTTTATTTATTGCTATTTAAATTAATTTATTTTTTATCAATTACAGTTTATTCACTTTGTATTCCAGCTGTAGCTTCCTCTCTCATTCCCTCCTAATTCCACCCTCCCTCCCTGATCTCCTCCCATGCCAATCCCCCTGTCCATTGATAGGGTAGGTCCTCCTCCCCTTCCATCTGACCCTAGCCAATCAGGACTCATCAGAACTTACTGTATTGTCTTCCTTAGTGGCCTCTTAAGGCTGCCCCCCCCCAGCTCGCCAGGAGCCAGCCACTGAGTTCATATCAGGGACACTCCCCCTTCCTATTACTAGGGAACTCACTTTGAGACTGAGCTGCCTGTGGCTCAATCTGTGCAGAGTTGTTGTTTTTAAATTCTTTAGATCTTTATATGTTCTGGATATTAGCCTTTTGTCAAATATAAGGTTGGTAGAGATCCTCTCCCGATCTATAAGCTGTCGTTTTGTTCTGAGTTCATGTCAGAGACAGACCCTTACTAGGGAACCCGTGTGGAGAATGAGCTGCCATGGACTACATCTGAGCAGGGGTTCTAGGTTATCTCCATGCATGGTCCTTGGTTGGAGTGTCAGTCTCAGAAAAGACTCCTGGACCCAGATTCCTTGGTTCTGTTGTTCTCCTTCTTGAGCTCTTGTCTCCTCCATGTCTTTCTATCTCCCCCTTCTTTTATAAGATTCCCTGCACTCTGCCCAAAGTTTGGCTATGAGCCGCAGCATCTGCTTTGATACTCTGTTGGGTAGAGTATTTCAGAGGCCCTCTGTGGTAGGCTTCTGTCCTGTTCCCTGTTTTCTCCCTCCTCTGTTGTCAGTCCCTTTTGCCTTTCTGAGTGAGGATAGATCATCTTACCCAGGGTCTTCCTTCTTGCTTAGCTTGTTTAGATGTACAGATTTTAGTATGTTTACCCTATATTATATGTAATATAAAAATAAAAAGAATAAAAACAACAAACAAACAAAAAGAATGCAGCAGCTAGCATATGTATTAGAAGTT
Source organism: Psammomys obesus (assembly GCF_907164565.1). NCBI lineage: Eukaryota > Metazoa > Chordata > Mammalia > Rodentia > Muridae > Psammomys > Psammomys obesus. Next base: position 4,476,952 of record NW_026596051.1, read on the forward strand.
TTAAGAAACATAATATGGCATTATACTTGAGTTACAACAAAATCATCATATCCAAAATTTTGAAGTAGTGGTTATTTTGGAAAGTCATGGCTACAAAATAAGCAAAACAATAGAGATATATCTGGCTCTATATCATGGCAATAGAATTTTTGACTCTCTAGTTAGAAGAAAGTAGGGGAAAGTCACAGAACACTCATCTGGGATTGTAGCCATTATTCCCTCCTGCCCTTACTTTCTAGCATCAGCAAGTGATCATCAGAGCTGCTAGTTTTGGTTGTTTTTTTTTCTTCTGTTTTTATTATTACTCAGCATTGGTTGTGTGTGTGTTTGTGGAATAACATAAAGGTTAACAGAATGTAAGCTTCTGTGATGTAGCTTTCATAAGGAAAACTTTATCCATGATAGAGTGGTATTTTTGGTGATACAGCTGTTTGGGAGTCACTTATACTTCTGTGAGAAACCCCACAGCCATGCTCTTTAAGTAAACACTCCAAAAACTAAAATAAATAATAATAATAATAATAATAATAATAATAATAATAATATGCTTAATTTCAAGGCTTCCTTCCATAAATTTTTGAATGCAGGTGTTTCCATCATTATTCACTCCATTTTTTAACCAAACACAAAAATGTCATGCTCAGTTGTTTTCTATCTACTAAACAATTATGTACTAAACAAATCTATGTGCTAAACAATTATATCCAAATTGAAAAAAAAATCTAATATCAGGGTTAACTGAAATCCATAGTGTTTGTTGTTTTTCAGGAGCTTTAGCTATGTAAACACAGTATCTCCATCATTTAAATTAACAAATAAAGTATATATTGTTGTGTGATTTTTACAAGTGAAATGTTAAAATGAATAAAATTAAAAATCACAACCACATGATTATCAAATAACTAGGGCTGTTATCAGCATCCTGGTCATTCTAGGCATGTTACTAGGCCCAAGAAGATGGTTCAAGTATATTTCCCTTAATCCTAGAATTGTTCACATAGAATATGACTCCTGGGAGAATTTCAATTTAAAGGGTTCTGAAAGAAGCTGTGTGCACTTTTCTTAGTGGTGTATCACACAGTCTATGTGTGATATACATATATTCATACATATATATTTTTATATGTCTTGAAACATTTGCAGTGAAAATTATCTACATACTCAGGTTTAGTCATATAAAGCAATGGATACTTCTTTGGGGACTTGGAGGAAGTAGTGTGCAATATGTCATTATTATTTTTTTTAGCGGTATGAATATTCTAAGTTATGCAAACTTGGGGATTTTTTAAATTTTCACTAAAATTAAACTTTACCTTATCATTTCTTTGTGTATTTCACAATGTACTTATTTGGAGAAATGTGACATTTTTGGACATGTGGGCTCCTGAAATGACCTTTCAGAGTCCTGCATCTATAATACCCCCAGAGTTTAGAGTATGGCTCAACTATTTCTTCATCCAGAATTCAAGATTTATTTTTGTAGACTTAGGCAAAAAAAAAAAAGCTAAAAGGGTACTTCATAAATAACCCAATGTTTATAACTTAAAATTCCCCATGAAGTGTTTAGAAAGTAAAATTAATTTTAAATCTGCATTAGATCACAATTTTCTATCATTGCAATGAACAATGATTAAAAAAAAAAACACACTTCGAATTATTCTTTGAAGCCATCTCTTCTCCAAATTGGTTTATGTCTTTCTGAGCTTTCCTATGTTTTTTTTAAATAATACATTTCAGAATTTTTTAGCACCAGAGAGATGCAAGTATGGAGAGGAGGCATAAACACATTGTTGGTATAGTTTGGTTATGCGTCTCAGTCAAACAGGAAAACCCAAGTCATGATAATGTTGCAGGCATCAAATGGTAAGATCCAGAAGTTTTGAAAATTTGTGAGTATTGACAGTTTGTAAACTTCAAACATTCCTCAGTGCCTAGTGCACAGGTATTGCATCATGATGCAATTACTCTAGTGTGAAATCAAATAACGAAGTGACTTTAAAATTCAGCTTCAATTTTATCTAAGTTTACAATGAACTCACTTCTTATTTTTTCAACCAAATTTACTTTTTTCCTTAATGCATTCCTATTTCAAAAAGGGAATTTTCAAAAATTCTTTATATTTATCTTAACGTTCTGTAATTTGATCCTGTAAATTTATAAAACATAAGGCATTTTTCTTTGTAGTACTTCAAACAAAAAAATCTTATTCTTTGTTGAGATTATTCTCATTAACATTTAATGCTTCTAATTTAGGAATTGTATTAAGCAGCAATAACAAAATAACCCATATCATAGACGCAAGCACATGCCAACTGATACACAGGATATAAATGCAATTATTAATCTATAAATACAGAATAATTAACAATTAATTGGACAAAATGCCATTCAGTTCTGCAAAATGTCATTCAGTTCTGTAATTAACAGGATCTAAAATCCAGAATATGTAAAATCCCATATATTATGTTTCCCTTGGCTTGTGCTAACACCAGGAGCTTGTGTGTTTAATAAATGTGGAGGAGGTTGACAGTGGAGGAAGCACCAACATGATGTCCATGTATTACCGTATCCTTCCATGTGGAGCTTTGCCATGGGTCTGAAAGTAATTCTTGACATTAACTACATTGCATTTTTGTGTGAGTGCATTGTAAAAGCAGCTTACTGTCATTCTTCTCTTGTCAGAGGGAATTTTCTATGGTCACTCCCACCAGAGCTGCACTGTCACTACCTTTATGTGCTCACATCTCTATGCTCTCTTCTGACAGGACAACCATGAGCACATTGGTTAGACAGCCAAGTCAGTATAGACTACAAAGAACCAAAGAGTTAAGTCTACCTGGCTCATCCAGGTCTTAATAACTTTGCGACCTCCTGGCCCAAAGAATAAGTGAAGGTTGAGTGTCTTATTGTTGCTGTGTTCATTTTATCATGGTGAATGATTTCAGTTCAAGACAATACTTAAATAGAATGCAAAAAAAAAGATATTCCATCTTTTCTACCTTCTCTCCCACTTGAGGGAGAGGACTACAGCTGGGATACAAAGTGAATAAACTGTAATAACTTAATGAGTGAATGAATTAATTAAAAACACACTTATACCCCATTTGAATTTATAACTTTAAGTGTATTTATATTATTTATTAACTTTTATGTGTAGAAACATAAGAAATAGTGTTTGTATGAACGTACTTTCCATTAAGCTTTATATATGAAAATAAAAGTTATGTGAAAAACAAACAAAAAAAAGTCCATCTTTGACTTTTCAATTTTGATAAGCCTGTTTCCTTTCCCATTTCTCTTTCATGACCATTTACTAACAAACCTAACCAAGGCTTGGAGTGTTAGTAGAAGGGATGACTAATGAAATCTAATCAGTCATAAAAGGAAAATTCCCATGAATGGGGTAAACATGAGAATTACAATGTGATGAATAGGAATGAGGTACTACAGAAACTGATATTGCCAAGTGTATCATTTCAGCCACGTTTCAATACTCATAACAATTACTTAGAATCAGCAACACCACATAGCTAATCAGCAGCATCTGTTCATCTTCACAGCTGTTACCCAGAGAAGTGCCACTTTCCTTCCCCTTGGATCTAGACACACTGTGATTGTAATGAACACCTATCTTGATGAGAAATACGGCATAACATCTTGGAGGAAATTCAAATAGAGGTCCATTTGAAAGTCAGACATATACAGTTACCAAGGAGACTCTCCTGCGAGTCAAAACACGAGCTTTACATTCAACAAGGCAAGTTTGTCTTACAGATCCAACCTGCTATTCATTTAAATTTTTTCCTCTCAACTGCTTAGGAAACAAAACAGAATTTTAAATAATGTTATCAGACATGCACTTAAAATAATAATTCTCTACTTATGCATCCATTCAAAGAAAATGCATGTTCTTTTCCAGTCAGTTTTCATGCTTTCAATTGTATATCCATGATTATGCTCCCAGAATAATTTAACAGAACTAGAAAAGCCATGAGGAACACGCAGAATAGTTATTAAATCACTCAAAGAGCCATTAGGCAATAAAACCACAATAAAGAAGCCAAACCCACTCCTAGCTCAAAGGAAGGTATCTAAGAAATCTCATATGCAAACCCAGATCTGAATATAAATATTATTTTGTTTTTAAAAAAGTGGGGTGAATGAATTGAGAATAGTATTGGGACATGGGGAAAATAAGCATGGTTCTCTCCATTGAGTATAAAAGTTTATGGCCTGATTGTGGCTTAATGTATGGAGAGAAGTAAGAGCCTGTATGGAAAGAAAAAAAAATCTCAACTATACTCTGGATTCCACATTGCCTTCTCCAGTAGCAATCTTCTGCATTGACTTCTTCAGCCCAACCTGAAAAGACATACCTGATCTCTCCAAGTTCACCCTCCTTTAGTCTTATCCATGTTGTGTGAAGATACTTCTTGATTCTTCTGAACATGAATGCTGTGATAACTCCTTCTTCAACCCTAACTGGGTCACATTGTCAGCCTGATAGTGAATAGTTTCTTTCTTTCTTTTTTGTATCATTTATCTATCTATCTATCTATCTATCTATCTATCTATCTATCTATCTATTATTTATTTATTTTCAATTTTAGCCCATAGACTTCCCCATTCTTTCATTCTTTTGTGGACACAGAAATAATGTAACATTTTAGTTTGAATTATTTCTCTGTATATATATATATATATATATATATATATATATATAATTTATCCCTCCACTGATTTCCATGGCCAGTAACTTACAGCTGTCTGTGTGCTGACCTTAATGTACTTTTCCAGCTGTGCTTCACAAAATCCTACTCCCATGTGGTATTTTGTGATTCCTTTAAATATCTGTTTCAGTCCCTGAATACTGCTCTCAACCTATGGAGAGCTTAATGATACAAGATGTATTTTTAATTAAGTAACTATTTTACATGGAATAGCAAAGTTACCATTCATTGAGTGCTTGTTATGTGCACTGTTTTAAGCATGTTAATTCAGAGTGCTGTTTGGCTTCCATTAATTGTTTTATTTTATGAATAAAAACATTGAGAGTGAGCACATTATATATTTTCCAGAGGCAGAATGAACATTCCAAAACATCTAGCAATTTTTAAGTGTGCATCTCTCTGTTGGCACTGAGAGAATAATCCTCCCTTTTTCATGAATTCTGTAATCTATGTGACTTACTCTGTTTTCTAATCAGGGTTCAGTTTTTAGTTCTTCTTTATCTTCTAGAAAACTATGTATATGTAATAAATAAGAATGTTGGAGTATGTGAGTAGTGCCAAATAGGTTTAACAGTGCATTCTGTTTGACAAATGGTGTTGGTTCAGCTGCTAACAGCTTACTTTGTCAGGTGGGGGTGGGGAGGCTAAGCAGTTCCTGGTCTGGCTTAAATTGAATACTTCAAGTTTTACTGGTAGGACTGCTTGTATTAGTTTCCAGGTCTGAGTTGAATATTCTTTCAATTTTATAAGGTCTGCATTTTTCAAATTATAAACTTTCCTTGACTTTGGTTTTCAGTACCTTGTTATATGTGAGCATCTCGAGTTCTGAATCAGAGATCTGACTCTTCAGTTCCACATCTATGGCTTGGTTAGCTGGACTACTCCCTGTGTCAAATGAATCAACTGGATTCATTTCAACACCTTCCTATCCCTACCCTGAAAAATATATTCACCTTGACCCAACGCCTGTACAGATGACATTTGCTTTCGCATTTTTGCTAAATTCCCCTTTTTTCACAATTAAGCAAAATGATCATACTAACTATCCTTTGCTTGTTCTCTCTCTCTCTCTCTCATACCTTTAAACTTACTGCAGTCCATACTATTTACCTAGATGAATAATATCTTATATTTAAGCATAGGCCTGTTCATATGACAGATAATAATTTCAGAATCCACTTTGGGCAATTCTTTCTAATTTCTATGGGAGAAGGTTGTCTCAGAGTAGACTGTACATCCAAGTAGCCAAAAGATTGGCTACTGGGTGGAAAATGTTTTTGTTTTTCTGAAAATTTGAAGTAAGCATCACAAAATCTTACAACACATTACTGACAAAAATTATAAGGTGGAATTATCAGCTGGTATCTGCGTAGAGCACACTCAGAACCCCTTATTCTTCATTGCTTGGAGGTCTTCTCTTGAGCTTTTTCTGGGTAACCAATTCCTTCCCTTCATAGGCTTTTAAGATCATTAGCACATCTCATAAAAATTTACCATACCATCCTCATTCTTCTGCTTCTTCCAAGGTATTTTCCCAAATCATCACAAGAAGGAATATGTGTGAATCACCTGCAGCTATTTAACAACTCACACAAAACATCTTAGATTTAGATGCCAATCATTTCTTCACTTCAGAAAAAATACGAGTGCATTGCAGTCTTTTATGCACATGTGTCCCAAAACTGAAAAGATCTCTCCACTGTCTATCCTGGTATTCAACATCATATTATTGGTTGTTTTGGTGAATTGTATTAACTGAGTATTCAACTTGCCAACCAGAGGTGCAAGAAATGGGACCAAAAGGTTTGTTGTTGTTGTTGTTTCATACAGCCTTTTACTGAGCTGTGAGCAGACTTCCACCCATATTTAGGGTATATCTTTCCACTTCAATTAACTTGAAAAAGACAATGTTTACAAGTTTGTAGTGCATCTTTTTGCTTTTGTTTTTGTTTTTAATACAATGGTAGAAACTGAAAAAAAAAAAAAAAAGCTAGGGTATCCTCCCCTGAGGATGGTTAATTGTCTGCCAATCTCAAGCTCAGCCACAGCATGATTATGGGCTGTTCATGGGTTGTGCTGCCCACTCAGTTAAGGGTGGCTGAAGGACTGTCCTCTGCCACTCCTCACCTCAACCCATTGTCCATCTCTGACTCTTGTTTTGTTAATTATTGACCTTGACTGCTGCTAGCTGTTAGTTACTTGGTCGTCATTGTCAGCCTCTGACCTTGCAGGTGTTTCATGCACTATTAATTATACTAAGGTCTCTTTGTTCTCAACAGTAGCAGCAAACAGACATAGCAGACCACAATCCTAACACCCCTGTCTCTGGGATGGAATGGAGTCTCCTTTTTGAAAAAAATTGAAGACTTTTTTTTTTGTAGTGTATCTTATTTCTTAGTTGATTCCAGAGCCAATTAAGCTGATAATCAAGATCAGCTATTACAGCATGACTTCTGATACTGGTCCCTTAGATAATGCTGGAATCCCAAGCTAAAGAGACAAAGCATGGGAATTTCCATGCTTCCAGCATGTGGCTTAACCCTCGTGTATTTCAACTACATTTCACTGAGCAAACTGAATCACAAGGTCAAGTCAGTCCCCAAAAACTAAACTGATGAGTCTGTCTCCTAATAGGAGGCAGTGTGAAAGAGGTAGAGCCAAGAAGATTGAGCACTTACTTTATTTTGTGAGCTATTATAAACACATATCCCATCTCAATTCTTTAGCCTTAATGCTCCTTGTGATGCTTGGTCATGGTTGGGCAAAATCACATCACTGTAGATTCATCTGATGACCAGAATACATTACTACAATTCTGTTACATTTTAATATGAATTAAAAAGTATTTTAATTTCCATTTCAAACTCCATTCTCTTGAGCTGTTTGCACCTTTAACCAGTTGATGGAACAAGGTCAACAACAGTTATGGAAGGTTCTGGTTTATGTAGCCAATTTCCCTACTTTTGCTTACAGCACAGTAAACATTGAAGTTGCAGAAAAAATATATATTCCGAAGTTTGTAAAGAATACTGTATGTGTATTGAAAAATGACCTACTTGTAGTTCCAATCACCTGAAACCAATGCACCATTAAATAAAGAGGAATTAACATACAAAAGATGAGGAATACATCCAAGTCTAGTGTTTTTGATGAAAACTTCTTTTCAAAATTAATACCAGGAAGAAGGGTTTGCTGGGGGCAAAATACTTTCAGTGTCTGCCCTCTTTATATACCTGTAAAGAAGTTGAAATAAGTGATGGGGAGGATTGCTTATAGGAAGTAATAGAGTTAACATGAAAATTTCATCTGAAGATATAAAGAACATAATGTTTAATGTTCTGAAGAAATAAAACAAAACAGAACATTTGATGTTTAATGGACAAATATTTTAAAATAATCTTCTTAGAGATATTTCACTCATGTGTTTTTAATATTTCATTTCTGTCTTTACTATAAGCACATTTACAGGAAAGCAAATTTGTTTGTTATAATTGATATCCATCTGTTACTTCTCATATACTTTGTTAGAGTAGCATATTTCCATAGTTATAGTGTAATCATGTCACAATAAAAAATGCTAAAACCACTACTTGGAATTGCAGGAATTTGAAGAAAAGGAAAGTACACACGACCATAACTATTGCCAAACACTTACAATGTAATGCATATTTTTCTTCTTTTATTAGTTTTGAGGTGGCTAGCTTGAAATTTTTCTGTGTATTTTTGTGATAAATTATACTGCAATATTATTGAAAATGAAATATTTATCAGTCAAGTTTAGAAGCTTTAAGGAAGCCAAGTGGAGTTACTACCTTCTCTCTCAATGGAATCTGTAAATCAACTTCCTGGTGTTCTACTGTGAAATAAGTTTCATTTATAAACTAGCACAAACTTGAGTCAACTCTCCAAAGCTGAAGTTGGGTGGATAGCTGCTAGGTAGTTTACAAGATGGCTTCTCTGTATTTAGGAAGCTAATTCAGATAGAGTACAATGCAAAGTGAAAAATATTTATTTGACTCAGTCCTCTAATGTATTAAGTGGTATTAAGTAGTATCATGCCAGTAGTATCATGCCAGACTATGAAAGCCAGCAGGGCCTGGATGGATATCATGCAGACCCTATGAGAACACAGATGTCAGCCCAAGTTTTACCCAGAAAAACTGTCAGTTCTCATGGACAGAGAAAACAAGATATTCAATGACAAAAAAAAAATTTCAACAATACCTACACACAAATCCAGCATTACAAAAGATACTAGAAGGAAAAATACAACCCAGAAAAGCTAACTACAATCAAGAAAACATAGGAAATAAATAACATCACTAAAGCAAAGCAAAAAAATAGCCAAACACACAAACTTACTACCACAGCTAACATCAAAATCAAAGAAACTAAAAGCCACTGGTCATTAATCTCTCTCAACATCAAAGTTCTCACTTCTCCAATAAAAAGACACAAATAAACAGAATGGATGCTTAAAGACGATCCAAAATCTTTTGCATACTAGAAACACACCTTTGTCACAAAGACAGACATTACCTGAGGATAAGGGGCTGGAAGACAGTTTTCCAAGCAAATGGACACAAGAACAAGCAGGAGTAGCCATTCTAATATCTGATAAAATAGACTTTCAACCAAAATTAATCAAAAGAGATGGGGGAAGGACACTTCATAATCATAAAGGGAAAATTCCACCAGGAAGACATCACAATCCTGAACATCTAAGCCCCAAATACAAAGACACCCACATTTGTAAAAGAAATATTACTTAAACTTAAACCAAACATCGATTCCACACATGTTAATAGTAGGAGACTTCAACACCCCACTCTCAGCAAAGGACAGGTCAACAAAAGAAAAATTAAACAAAGAAACAATATCTCTAACAGAGGTCATCAATCAAATGAACCTAACAGACATCTACAGAACCTTACACCTAAACACAAAAGAATTTACCTTCTTCTCAGCACCTCATGGAACCTTCTCCAAAATAGACCATATAACTGGTCACAAAACAAGCCTCAACAAATACAAGAAGATTGAAATAATCCCTTGTATCCTATGTGATCACCATGGAATAAAGCTGGACCACAACAACAGAAATAGCAAAAAGACTACAAACACATGGAAATTGAACAACTTGGCTACTCAATGACAGCTGGGTCAGGTAAGAAATAAAGAAATTAAAGTCTTCCTAGAAGTCAATGGAAATGAAGACACAACATACCCAAAATAATGGTACACAATGAAAGCAGTGCTAAGAGGAAAGTTCATAGCACTAAGTGCCTTCAAGAAGAAATTCGAGACACCTCATTCAAGCAACTTAATGGTTCACCTAAAAGCCTTAAAAAAAAAAAAAAAAAAAAGAAGCAGACACAGACACACCAAAAAGGAGCAGACAGCTGGAAATCATCAAACTCAGGAAGGAAATCAATAAATTAGAAATAAATACATTAATTCAAATAATGAATGAAACTAAGAGCTGGTTCTTTGAGAAAATCAACAAAGATAGAAAAAAAAACCTTATCCAAACTAATTAAAAAACAGAAAAACACTATCCAAAAAAAAGAAAATCAGGAGAGCCAAGATGGTGGCGCGGGAGAGCACTGTGTATGAGAAGCAGGACAGCACTCTCCTTGCAGCACCAGGAGACTGAACTCTGGGCCCTAAAACTGGGCCGTGTTTCCCATGGCGTGGGAATCGGTTGGGTCCACTCTCGGGCTGCCCAGCCAGAACCCAGAAGAGACCCCGGGTAATGGGGGCACTGGGTCAGAAGCTAGAGCCACACGCCTACATGTCCTGATCACGTTCCCAGGCTGATCAGTGGGCACAAAGGTACCAGAGACTGAGAGTCCCAGTCACAAGAAAACCCCACAGGGAAGGAAAGTTGGGAGTCTGATCACAGGTCACCCAGTCTTTCCCTGGAAGGTCTCACAGACCTCAAGTACCCTCCACCATCACAACTGAGCTCCCGCTGCACAGAGAGCGGCTCTGTGCCCAGCTCACCAGTACAGAAGAGCTGCATGCCCCAGTGCAACAGAGACTGAGAATCCCTGTCCGGAGAGGCCCCACAGGGAAGGAAGAAACCGTGCTGCTGGAGTCACCTAGGCTTTGCCTGGAGAAAATCTTCCAGACCACAGATCGCAAACAGGCAAGTACACCCAGCCATCACGGATCTGGGCCCAAGCAGGGAGCACAGAGTTATTGGGAACCCAGCTCCCACAGACTAGCAGGGGGTGCACGCTCCGCCAGCCCAGAGGCCTGCTTTGTACAAACTACTATTTACAGACAGAACTGTGTGCCCCAGGACACCAGAGTCTTAGAGTCACTGTCTGGAGAAACCTTCACAAGGAACAAGGAACAAAGCAAAGGGGACAGACTTAGGCAACCCAGTATATCCCCGGAAAAGGTCCCACAGAGTGGCCCAACCCAGGGAACTGCTGTGCCCCAGATAGCCTGCTGTTACCAGGAGAGCAGTACTCACCCGCCCTTGGGTTCTGGAGCACAGAGGCACAACCTCAGACCTACAAAAGATCGGGAATCCTGAGATCAACCCCCAGATACTGCTCCAAGGGGCATCCAGTTATCCCTAACAAAACTGACCAAACACGGGACACACAGGTTACAGCAGCTGATCACTAAATTTACAGCAAGAAATCCAGAAGGAGGGCAGCTGTCTCTAGGACTTCTCCAGGTGAGAGGAGAGCCCTCTCAACTAATCAGAACCACAGTTACCACCCAGGTCTCTATGCCTGAGGTGAGCTATAGCAACTCCTGAAAAACACCGGCCATCCAGTGACTATACCCAAAAAGCTGAGTAGGCTTCCTTCAGAAAAACCATCTTCCTGCCAAAGGGATTCTCTCCACCACAGGATTCCAGGAACAACCAGAAACTAACGTCAAATTCCTAAGATAGCCCAGCAGGTATAGGACAGCATAAAAGTTCAACCAACGAAAGCCAGAGCAATATGGCATCTCCAGAACCCAGTTATCAAGGGGCAAATAGCCCTAGACACCCCAGCATAATTGAAATTCAAGGAGATGACCTAACATCTATGCTCTGAAGAAGATAACAGAGGAAACAAATAAAATACAAAAAAGAAATAGAGAAAGCTGCAGCCAAAGACTTTGTGGCCTTTAGAGAGGAAATGCTTAAATCACTGAATAAAATAAAAGAAACAGAGGATTGTTCAAACAAACAGCTGAAGGAATTGATGGAAAAACATGAAAATACAGTCAGACAGGTGAAGGAAACCAATAAAATGGCTCAAGACCTGAAGATAGAATTAGAAAAATTAAAAAAAAAAAAAAAAAAAACGCAAATGGAAGAAATTGTGGAGAGAAAGAACTTAAGGTAGAAACAGGAACTACAGAGGTTAGCATAACCAATAGGCTACAAGAAATGGAAGAAAGAATCTCAGGTGTGGAAAATACAATGGAAGAAATAGATATATCTGTCAAAGAAAATGTTAAATCTAAAAAATTCCTGACACAGACCGTTTAAGAAATTCAAGACAACATAAAAAGACAAAACATAAGAATAATAGGAATAGAGGAAAAAGAAGATTTCCTGCACCAAGGACCAGAAAATATTTTCAACAAAATAATTGAAGAAAATTTCCCCAACTTAAAGGAGAAGCCAATAAGAATACAAGAGACCTACAGAACACCCAATAAATTTGACCAGAAAAGAAAATCCTCCCGCCACATAATAATCAAAACCGTAAGTGTACAGAACAAAGAAAAAATACTAAAAGCTGCAAGAGAAAAAGGCCAAGTAACATATAATGGCAAAACTATTAGAATTACACCTGACTTCTCAACAGAGACTATGAAAGCCAGAAGGGCCTGGACAGATATCATGCAAAACCTAAGAGAACACAGATGTCAGCCCAGGCTACTATACCCAGCAAAACTCTTAGTCCTCATAGACAGAGAAAACAAGATATTCAATGACAAAAACAAATTTCAACAATACCTACAAACAAATCCAGCATTACGGAAGACACTAGAAGGGAAAATACAACCCAACAAACTAGCTACTTTTAAAGAAAACACAAGAAATAAATAACCTCACTACAGTAAAACAAAAAGCAACCAAGCACACAACCTTCTGACCACAGCCAACATCAAATTCAAAAGATCTTACAGCCACTGGTCATTAATCTCTATCAACATCAATGGACTTAATTTTCCAATAAAAAGACACAGACTAACAGAATGGATGCGTAAACAAAACCCAGCAATCTATTCTATAAAAGAAACACACCTAAGTCACAAAGATAGATATTACCAGAGTTTAAAGGGATGGAAGATGGCTTTCCAAGCAAATGGATGCAAGAAGCAAGCAGGAGTAGCCATTCTAATATCTGATAAAATAAACTTTCAACCAAAATTAATCAAAAGAGATGGGGAAGGACACTTCATACTCATCAAGGGAAAATTCCACCAAGAAGACATCACAATCCTGAACATCTATGCCCCAAATACAAGAGCACCCACATTTGTGAAAGAAACATTCATAAAATTTAAACCACATATAGATTTAAACCCACACATTAATAGTGGGAGACTTCAACACCCCACTCTCAACAAAGGACAGGTCAACAAAACAGAAATTAAACAAAGAATCAATATCTCTAACAGAGGTCATGAATCAAATGGACCTAACAGATATTTACAGCACCTTACACCCAAACACAAAAGAATTTACCTTCTTCTCAGCACCTCATGAAATGTTCTCCAAAAGACCACATAGTTGGTCAGAAAGCGAGCCTTAACAGATACAAGAAGATTGAAATAATCCCTTGTATCTTGTCTGATCACCATTGAATAAAGCTGGACCTCAATAACAAGAGAAATAGCAAAAACCCTACACATACATTGAAACTGAACAACTTGGCTACTCAATGACAGCTGGATCAGGGAAGAAATGAAGAAAGAAATTAAAGTCTTCCTAGAACTCAATGAAAATGAAAACACAACATACCCAAACTTGTGGGACACAATTAAGGCAGTGCTAAGAGGAAAGTTCATAGCACTAAGTGCCTTCAAGAACAAATTCGAGACACCTCATTCAAGCAACTTAATGGCCCACTTAAAAACCCTAGAAAAAGAAGAAGGAGACACACCAAAAAGGAGTAGACGGCTGGAAATAATCAAAATCAGGGCTGAAATCAATCAATTAGAAACAAATAAAACAATTCAAAGAATCAATGAAACCAAGAGCTGGTTCTTTGAGAAGATCAACTAGATAGACAAACCTTTAGCCAAGCTAACTAAAAGGCAGAGAGAAACCATCCAAATAAACAAAATCAGAAATGAAAAGGGGGACATAACTACAGACACTGAGGAAATCCAAACAATCATTAGGACTTACTTCAAAAGTCTATATGCCACAAAATTTGAAAATCTAAATGAAATGGACAATTTTCTTGATCAATTTGACTTACCAAAGCTGAATCAGGACCAGGTAAATCAATTAAATACTCCTATATCCCCCAAAGAAATAGAAGCAGTCATTGAAAGTCTCCCATACAAAAAAAGCCCAGGACCTGATGGTTTCAGTGCAGAATTCTACCAGACCTTCAAAAAAGAGCTAACTCCAGTTCTCTTCAAACTCTTGCACAATGTAGAAACAGAAGGAACATTACCAAACTCATTCTATGAAGCCACAGTCACCTTGGAACCTAAACCTCACAAAGACCCAACAAAGAAAGAGAATTTCAGGCCAATCTCCCTTATGAACATGGATGCAAAAATACTTAACAAAATACTCACAAATCGAATACAAGAACAAGTCAAAGATATCATCCACCATGACCAAGTAGGCTTCAGCCCAGGAATGCAGGGGTGGTTCAATACACAGAAATCCATCAATGTGATCCACCATATTAACAAACTGAATGAAAAAAAAAACACATGAAAATCTCCCTAGATGCTGAAAAAGCATTTGACAAAATCCAACATCCATTCATGTTTAAAGTATTGGAGAGATCAGGAATACAAGGCACATATCTAAACATAGTAAAGGCGATATACAGCAAGCTTATAGCCAACATCAAACTGAACGAAGAGAAACTTAAAGCAATCCCACTGAAATCAGGGACAAGACAAGGCTGCCCACTCTCTCCATATATCTTCAACATATTACTGAAAACCCTTGCTAGAGCAATAATACAGTTGAAGGAGATCAAGGGGATACAGATGGGAAAGGAAGAAGTCAAATTATCACTATTTGCAGATGATATGATAGTATACGTGAGTGTCCCCAAAAACTCTACCAGGGAACTCCTACAGCTGATAAACACCTTCAGCAAAGTGGCCGGATACAAAATTAACTCAAAAAAATCAGTAGCCCTCCTGTATACAAAAGACAAAAGGGTTGAGAAAGAAATTAGGGAAACAACATCCTTCACAATAGCCACATGACATAAAGTACCTCGGTGTAACCCTAGCCAAGGCAGTCGAAGACTTGTATGAAAAAAATTTCAAGTCTCTGAAGAAAGAATTAGGAGAACATATGAGAAGATGGAAAGATATCCCATGCTCATGGCTTGGCAGGATTAACATAGTAAAAATGGCCAACTTACCAAAAGCAATCTACAGATTCAATGCAATTCCCATTAAATTACCAACACAATTCTTTACTGACATGGAAAGAAAAATTCTCAACTTCGTATGGAATAACAAGGAACCCAGAATTTCTAAAACAATCCTCTACAATAAAAGATCTTCTGGAGTTTTCTCCATCCCTGAACTTATGTTGTACTATAGAGCAACAGTTTTAAAAACTGCATGGTACTGGCATAGAAACAGAATGGTGGATCAATGGACCCGAACAGAGGACCCAGATATAAACCCACACACTTATGGACACCTGAACTTTGACAAAAATGCCAAAACCATACAATGGAAAAAAGATAGCATCTTCAACAAATGGTGCTGGTCCAACTGGATGTGTACATGTAGAAAAATGGAAATAGATCCATACTTATCACCCTGCATAAAACTGAAGTCCAAGTGGAGCAAAGACCTCAACATAAAACCAGACACATTAAATCGGTTCGAAAAAAAAGTGGAGAATACCCTGGAACTCATTGGTACAGGAGAAAACTTCCTGAACAAAACACCAACAGCACAGGCTCTAAGAGCAACAATCAATAAATGAGACCTCATGAAACTGAAAAGCTTCTGTAAAGCAAAGGACACAGTCATCAAAACAAAACGACTGCCTACAGATTGGGAAAGAATCATCACCAACCCTTTATCTGACAGAGGACTTATATCCAGTATATATAAAGAACTAAAGAAGCTGAAAAGCAGCAAACCAAGTAATCCACTTAAAAAATGGGGAACAGAGCTAAATAGAGAATTCTCTGTAGAGGAATATCGAATGGCAGAGAAGTACTTAAAGAAATGCTCAACCTCATTAGCCATTAGGGAATTATAAATCAAAACAACCCTGAGATTTCACCTTACACCCATTATAATGGCCAAGATCAAAAACTCAAGTGACAACTTATGCTGGAGAGGCTGTGGAGAAAGGGGAACCCTTCTCCATTGCTGGTGGGAATGTAAACTTGTACAACCACTCTGGAAATCTTCTGGCGCTTTCTCAGACAATTAGGAATAGCACTTCCTCAAGATCCAGCCATACCACTCTTTGCATAAATTTAAAAGAGGCTCAAGTACACAAAAAGGATATTTGCTCAACCATGTCTGTAGCCGCTTTAGTCGTAATAGCCTGAAGCTGAAAACAACCCAGATGCCCCTCAACTGAAGAATCGATGCAGAAATTGTGGTACATCTATACAATGGAATATTACTTAGCAATGAAAAATAAGGAAATCATGACATTTGCAGGTAAATGGTGGGACCTGGAAAGGATCATCCTGAGTGATTTGTCCCAGAAGCAAAAAGACACACACAGTATATACTCACTCATATAGACATATAATATAGGATAAACCTACTAAAATCTGTACACCTAAGGAAGCTAATCAGTAAGGAGGTTTTGGCCAAGATGTTAAATCCCCATTCAGAAAGGCAAAGAGGATGGACATCTGAGGAGGTTGAAAACAGTGAACAGGACAGGAGCCTACCACAGAGGGCCTCTGAAAGGCTTTACCCTGCAGGGCATCAAGGTAGATGCTGAGACTTATAGCCAAACTTTGGGCAGAGTGCAGGGAACCTTATTAAAGAAGTGGGAGATAGTAAGACCTAGAGAGGACAGGAGCTCCACAATGAGAGCAACAGATTTCAAAAGTCTGGGCCCAGGAGTCTTTTCTGAAACTGATACTCCATCCAAGGTCCACTCATGTTGATAGCCAGGAACCCCTGCACAGAGGTAGCCCATGGCAGTTCAGTATCCAAGTGGGCTCCATAGTAATGGGGATGGGACTGTCTCTGACATGAACTGATTGGCCTGCTCTTCTTCTTCTTCATAATAAAAGTAGGTGGGAATGTAAACTGGTACAACCACTCTGGAAATCAATCTGGCGCTTTCTCAGACAACTAGGAAGAGCGCTTCCTCAAGATCCAGCCATACCACTCCTAGGCATATACCCAAAAGAGGCACAAGTACACAAAAAGGACATTTGCTCAACCATGTTTGTAGCAGCTTTATTTGTAATAGCCAGAAGCTGGAAACAACCCAGATGCCCATCAACTGAAGAATGGATGCAGAAACTGTGGTACATCTACACAATGGAGTATTACTCAGCAATGAAAAATAAGGAAATCATGAAATTTGCAGGTAAATGGTGGGACCTGGAAAGGATCATCTTGAGTGAGTTGTCCCAGAAGCAAAAAGACACGCATGGTATATACTCACTCATATAAACATACAATATAGAATAAACCCACTAAAATCTGTACATCTAAACAAACTAAGCAAAAGAGAGGACCCTAACTAAAATGTTCAATCCCCCTTTCATCCTGAAAGGCAAAGAGGATGGACATCAGAAGAAAAAGAAAATAGGAAACAACCTAGGAACCTGCTACAGAGGGCCTCTGAAAGCCAGAAGAAAACAGGAAACAACCTTGAAACCTGCCACAGAGGGCCTCTGAAAGCTTCTGCAGTATAGACTGTCAAAGCAGATGCTGAGCCTGATGGCCAACTGATGGGCAGAGTGAATGGAATTCTATGTAAGAAGTGGGAAATAGTAAGAGCTGGAGGGGATGGGAACTCCACAAGGAGAGCAACAGAACAAGATAATTTGAACACAGGGAACTTCCCAGAGACTCATACTTGAACCAAGGACTATTCGTGGAGATGACCTGGAACCCCTGCACAGATGTAGCCCATGGCAGTTCAGTGTCCAAGTGGGTTACATAGTAATGGGAAGAGGGACTGCCTCTGACATAATCTGATTGGCCTGCTCGTTGATCTCTTCCCCCTGAGGGGGGAGCAGCCTTATCAGGCCACAGTAGAGGACAATGCAGCCACTTTTGATGAGAACTGATAGACTAAGATCAGAAAGGAGAACCTCCCCTATCAGTGTACTTGGGGAGTGGCATGCAAGCAAAAAGGGGAGGGAGGGTGGGATCGGGAGGGGAGGAGGGAGGGGCTTATGGGGGGATACAAAATGATAAAGTGTAATTAATAAAAAATTAAAAAACAAAAACAAAAACAAAAAAAGTAGCCTATTCCATTGTTGAAAATGGATTCTCAACCATCTGTACTCTTCAATTCTGTCTAGACTTTCATATTTCATATTTTCTTGTACAAATTAACAGGTATTATTTTAAGAGTCTTAGGGTGGCTGGCTGAATCTGAACCTCACTGTATAATCAGCCAAGATCCAGGCAAGCACCACATGAACCCCTGACCCCATAGCCTCTTACAGCAGGAAAGGGCAAACAGACATTTATCTTGGATAGTGAATTCTACTCAGCTGTATTTTGAGCTCTTCAAGTTTATTCCATAAAAATCTTGCTTTATCCTTTCTTCTGTTTCTTCTTTTCACTAAGATGAGGTCAATTAAGAAGCATCACTCTGATCAGGAACAACAAACTCAACCTGATTCACAAATGAATTGCATTCAGCAAGAAACTAGATATTATCTAAACTGTTGATGCATATTCATGTGCCTGAAAGTGTGTGTGTGCGCACACACACACACACACACACACACACACACACACACACACACTCAGTCACACAGGCAGAATAGTTTTAATGATGAGAGAGGTTATATATCCTTGAATTTGCCACAGCTGATGGTTGCTGTAACTGACTAAACTGAGCTGCATCCACAAACATATTGAGTAGGAAAATTTATTCAACAAGATTTAAGAATAGGCATCTGTCTCACTGTGTCAGAGAGAATGAGAACTGAGTGGAGAGCCTGTATTTGGCAAGTAGCTTTTTTGAATATTCACAAAAGAAGCCTTCATTTCATTGAAGGGTTTATCATAACTGAAAGAGTCTAGACCTTCTACATCTCTAGTAGATTTAAGTATCAGAGCTATTTCAGGTACATGTATATGCACCTACACACTGAGTTTGGGAAAGGGAAGACTATTCGAAGTACAGAAAACCAGCGACATTTTATTTGTGAATCATATCAGGAAAGTGTGGTCGAATACAACCTCCACAACTGTTGAAGGTTGTGTTTTTTGTGAAGGTTGTGAACTGTATGTGTTTTTTTTTTTCCTTTATAGAACAATTTAAAGAACAATTTAATCCACATTTCTTCAAATGAGAGTCTTTTCAAAAGGCACATAAGGATGAAATTTGACAATAAACTGAGAATATGGTCAAGGTGGTAGAAAGTACGGGCTCACTTGATGGCCCAGCAGAGCAGCTTTATAACTGAGTATTGCTCTACAATAAAAATCTCTATAGGAAACAACATGGTTAAAACTCCTTCATAATTACTTTCAGGTAAAATCTTCCACTTCAAGTCTTAGGAGGAGTCCTATAATTTGTACTAACAAGTTGGTAGAGAGAACAGTGCAAAGTTTGCAGGCTTGTTCATGTATGGGCATGTGTGATGTTTTGGTATACTCTGTATATGAGACACTAAAAGATCTGCTCCACCACTGCAAAGTTCATACATTGTCAGTCTTCATCATCATCATGCACAGTAGATTTACTCTGTAAAGATTATAACATCTGACCCAAGGGTTCAAGGTTTTTTGTTTGTTTGTTTTGTAGATGCTAATGAACTCAGAGCACACATAGAGGCTCTATGACACTGAGCAATACTGCCACCCTATGAACCACATCTTTGATAAATAAAAGTCCACGGCATTGAGCTGCTGCAATTTAAATGCAGATGTATTTACACCTTTAAAACTTAACTAAAATGATAAACCAGAAAACCTGTGGCAAATTTTCTCAGAAAAATGGCTGAATTTAATTGTACAGAAAGTTCATACTGACAAGTCATTTAGAAAATTATAAAGATCTCATGGACAAAAGTTGAATTGAATGAACATAAAAATGAATCAAATTATCTGAAAATATGGTCTTTTTAAATTAAGGGTTACAAGAATGAAGACTGAAAATCATATTAACTGATTTTTCTTTTAAAGAAAAATATATTAACTCTGGCAATCAGCAAAGAGACACCTTGTTGTTCTTGTCTCAGTCAGGGGTAGAGCACATGCCAGTCTTTTGTTCACCCTAGTTTGATCCATGGCTTGATGGCCAAAGCTAGAACTCATTACACTCAAATCAAATCAAATCAAATCAAATCAAATCAAATCAAATCAAATCCAGGCAGCAGTGCAGAACAGAATGAGGAAGACGGACAGAGATGTATGGACTACCATGCCACCCAGAAGACTGCCTTCTAGTGCACAACATAGTGAGCCATAGAAACCCACTTGCCACCATGCTGTGCAGAACAGATGAAGGATATCACCCAGGGCCTGCCAGTCACATGGCTATCCTACAGTGGGAGCCATCACAATGAGTGAGTATGTGGTAATCAGATGGTAAAGAAAGGGAAGTGGAGCCACTTTAGCATTATGAAGAGAGATGGAACTAGAGACTTGAGGGTGGAGAGGCATAGCTCACTGTGAATGGCAAGCCCTGACACCTGAGGCCACAGTGACGGCTAAGACCAAGCTGCTACTAAGGGCCATGTCTGAGTCCATGGCTCTGTATCTGCAGGGGTCAATATTTGTGGCTCATAGTAGCATTAGAGAACATGGTGATGTGTGAATGTCATGTCCCATGTCTGTGAAGAACTGGCTCTGCCATTTCACTATATGCAATCTCTGAAGAACTTGTCTCACAAAAGAGGCAGCACTCAGTAGAGCTAGCTCTATGCCTCACCAGGCAGCACAGAGATGCTGACCCTGTTGGCAGGAGTGTGGTTATGGGACTGCTGACCCTACTACTCATCTACATGGGCACAGGTAAGCCAGCACTGATGGCAAGTTAAGGAGACATGAAATGACCAGATCCTGCTGCAGGATCTTCATAACATAGAATATCCAGGAGGAATACATGTGAGGATATAAGATTGATGGTATCCCAGAATCCAGAGACTAAAAATCAGACCAATGACTCATTGCAATGAAAATTTGCATAGTCCTCCTCTGTGGCCTAGCAAGGCTGCTCCTCCCTCATAACCAAATTTTTGGCAGAGTGCAGGGAATGATATGAAAGAAGGGGGAGTTAATATGACCTGGAGAGGACAGGGGCTCCACAAGGACCAAACATATCTGGGCACAGGGGTCTTTTCTGAGACTGTTTTTCCAACCAAGGACCATGTATGGATATAACCTAGAACCCCTGCTCTGATGTAGCCCATGGTAGCTCAGTAACCAATTGGTTTTCCCATAGTAAGGGGAACAGGGACTATTTCTTACATGAACTCAGTGGCTGGCTCTTTGAGCTTACCCCCCAAGGGAGGAGCAGCATTGCTAGGCCACAGAGGAGGACATTGCCTCCAGTCCTGAAGATACCTGATAAGCTAGGTTCAGATGAAAGGGGAGGAAGCCCCCCCCCATCAGTGGACTTGGAAAGGGGCAGGGAGTGAGGGTGAGATTGGGAAGGAATGAGGGAGCAGGATACAGCTGTGATATAAAATTAATAAACTTTAACTAATATTTAAAAAACAAAAATTTAAAAAGGAAAAAATAGAAAATTTACGAGTGAAGATGTGCAGACATACTATGCAGAACACACTGTGGCATACTACAGCTTCCACGATGAAATATTTTATATGCTTTTTGTTGTTGTTGTCTGTTTGATTCTGAGTGTCTTACTTGGATGAAGACTGAAAGAGAGAATGGTGGATATGAGGGGATTAGGAAGATGTGTGGGACTGGGATGCATGGCAGGAAAATCAGGAAGGACCAATAAAAAAGTTTTTCTAAAAGTTTTTGAATGTGAAAATCTAAGAGATTCCCTTGCTGTTAGTGACACCAAAAATGCCATTCTCTTTCTACTTTGTGGTTTTCTTTTCTTTTGTTTTAATTTTTATTTTTTTATATTAGTAATGGTTTATTTACTTTGTATCCCAGCTGTAGCCCCCTCCCTCATTTCCTCCCAGTCCCACCTTCCCTCCTTCATCTCCTCCCTGCCCCTCTCTAAGTCCACTTGAATATAATGATTTTGCTCTGAGAAAAGTTATTCTTTATAATTTTTAAACACAATATCAATATGGTAAAATTTTTGTGCTCAGATGTTTTCAAAAGTACTAGTAGATACCATGTCTACCACACCAATGCATGCTTGTCATTGTGTGAGTGTGGAACTATACGAGCATGTGTGTGAGGATGGGCAAGCGCATGATTGACCATATGTGAGGTGGTAGAAGGTCCATTGTAGATGTGGCTCCTCAGCGTTTGTCTACCTTTTTCTTTACTCTTCTTGTTTTTTGTTTTTTTTCCTTTTTATTTTCTTTTTTCATTTTTTTTCTAAGATGGGTTACTCCCTGATTAAGAGCTTGCTAAGTCGATGGGCTGACCATAAATTCTGTTGATTAGGTGCTGTAACATGGATAGTTAAATGATTAATTTGTCACTAATACAACCCCAAGGTACTTTATGGTATTAGTGGCTATTGTGAAGGGTGTTGTTTCCCTGATTTCTTTCTTGGCCCTTTTGTCTTTGGTATACAGGAGGGCTTCTGATTTTTTTTTTTTTTTGAGTTGATTTTGTGTCCTGCCACTTTGCTGAAGGCGTTTATTAGCTGAAGGAATTCTCTGGTTGAATTTTTGGGATCACTCATATATATTATCTTATGTGCGAATAATGACAATTTGACCTCTTCCTTTCCAATTTGTATCCTCTTGATCTCCTTTAGTTGTCTTATTGTTTTAGCCAACATAGTACTTGAAGTCCAAGGGATGAGCAGTCCTGCTAGGTCAAAGAGTAAGACTTTGCAGCCAGTCCTGAAGATTCCTGATAAAACAGGGTCAAATGAAAGGGGAGGAGTCCCCCCCCCCCAATCAGTGGACTTGGAAAGGGGCAGGGAGGAGATTAGGGATGGAGGGAGGGTTTGGGAGGGAATGAGGGAGTGGGGTACAGCTGGGATACAGATTTAATAAAATGTAACTAACAATAATAATAAATAAATAAACAAACAAATAAATAAATAGAAATAAAAAATACAAGTCAAACATTATGATGGCAGTGAGAGACAAAGTGTTCATGAGGGTACATACATATCTGGTTACTCCAGCAAGACAGGCTCCCAGTCTGGCCGTATTATTGAGCTGAGTGTGATGGTAGTCCGGTCATGCTTCTGTCAGTACAGCCACCCATGGAACCCTGAGCTCTGACCCCTCCAACAACTATTTTTACTGAGCCCAGGTGCGAAGCACACTATGCAGGCAGTTAGCAATAGCACTCTTTTGTAACCCAAACAGGTCATCCCAAGACAAAATCTCCTGGTACTAAAAATAGTACCAGGAGAGAAGAGGCATATATTAAGTGAACTGCTCCTCACTGAAAACATCACTAGGAACACTAAGGAGATTCCTAGTAGCTGAAGATGCTCTAAAAGCAATTACATGCTAGCAGAAGACGTTTTATATTTTTTGCATATCTCATGAAAAAGTTCAAAATAGATGTGTGCTGATGGTATAATTTTAGACTCTCACTCACTGCAGGTTTAGAAGAGAGTATTCTGTAGGACTGAAACCTGACCATCTGGCACCTAGAAAAAACTCCTGGGGCTTCTATCCTTAGGGGATAACTACATACATTATAGTATCTGACATAAAAATAGATAATCATTAGAAGTTCCTTAACACACTTCAGGAATGTTTACTTTCCTCTTCCTTGTTTCAAATGATTATGTGCCATTTTTCCTGTTAAATAAATATTTATCTTACAAATTTTTTATATTCACAAAGTGTAATTCAATTCAGTGTCCAAAGCCTACTATATATTCTTTTTTGCCATTTAAAATAAAGATTGGGCTTCTCTAAGGAGTTCTCCAAGGCCCCAGGATCATCCAGCCTCTGGCCTGCCTCATTACCAGCCTTCTGAGGAGGACTGCCAGGCCCCTAGTTACACACAGTTCCATTCTCTGGTCCATGGCCCTGCTTACTCTAACAAGAGGGCTTCTGGAACCCAGGAACATCCAGCATCCAGCTAAACACTCTACACACCTTCCAGAGAAATCTTGTAGGCACCAGAAATGTGCAGCCAACTCCAAGGACAACCCAGAGACTGAAGACCAATGTAGGAACACAACCAACAAGAGCCAGGATAATACGGCACCACTAGAACTCAGGTATACTACTGCATCAAGCCCTGGATATTGTAAGACAACTGAAAAACAAGAAAATGACATTGATTCTATTATTATGTAAATGATAAAGGCCTTTACAAGGGAAATGGATAAATTTCTTAAAGAAATTCAGGTGCTGGGTTGAATCCTTCAGAAGCCCTCCGTGGAAGGCTCCTGTCCTGTTTCCTGTTTTCTCCCTCTTCTGAGGTCCATTCTGTTTGCTTTCTAAATGAGGATTGACTATCTTACCCAGGGTCCTCCTTCTTTATGAGCTTCTTTAGGAAGCTTCTTTATCCTATACTATATTTAGTATAGGATAATATCCACTTGTGAGTATATACCATGTGTGTCTGCTTCCGGGATACCTCACTCA
This sequence comes from Psammomys obesus, assembly GCF_907164565.1. NCBI lineage: Eukaryota > Metazoa > Chordata > Mammalia > Rodentia > Muridae > Psammomys > Psammomys obesus. The sequence continues at coordinate 4,501,760 of NW_026596051.1, forward strand.
GGATGTTCTTTTCTAGATCCCACCATATGCTGGCAAATTTCATGATTTCCTAATTTTTAATTGCTGAGAAGTATTCCATTCTGTAAATATACCACAATTTCTGTATCCATTCTTCAGTTAAGGGGCATCTGGGATTTTCCCAGATTCTGTCTTTTATAAATAAAGCTGCTACAAAGATGATTGAAAAAAATGTCTTTGTTGTGTACTTGAGCATATTTTGGACATATGCCTGGAAGTAGTATATCTCTACCCAGAAGTGTGTCAAAGATGATGCTGAAACTCATAGCCAAACTTTGAGCAGAGTACAGGGAATCTTATGAAAGAAGGGGGAGATAGAAAGACCTGAAGGGGACAGGAGCTCCACAAGAAGAGTAACTGAACCAAAATATCTGGGCATAGGAGTCTTTTTTGAGACTGATACTTCAACCAAGGATGATTCATGGAGATAACCAGGAACCCCTGCACAGATGTAGCCCATGGCAGCTCAGTCTCTAAGTGGGTTTCCTAGTAAGGGGAATAGGGACTGTCTCTGACATAAACTCAATGGATGGCTCTTTGATCACCACCTCCAGAGGAGGGAGCAAGCTTACCAGGCCACAGAGGAAGACAATGGGAGCCAGTCCTGATGAGACGTGATAGGCTAGGGTCAGATGGAAGGGGAGAAGGACCTCCCTATCAGTGGACTTAGATGGGGCATGGGAGGGGAAGAGGGAGTGAGGGTGAGACTGGGAGTGATTGAGGGAGGGGCTACAGCTGGGCTACAAAGTGAATAATCTATAATTAATATAAAAATAAAAATTATTTTTAAAAGTGAAAAAAATCAGATAAAGAAATGAATAAAACTGTTCAAGACTAGAAAATGATAAAGAAAACAAAAACTAACTGATCATGGCAATGGATAATTTAGGGAAGAAACCAGGAGCAACAGACTGAAACATCACCAACAAAATACAAGATATGGAGGAGAGAACTTCAGACATAGAAGATACAATTGAAGAGATAGATACATTGTTTAAAAAAATTATATCTAAAATGTCTTTTACACAACACATCCAAGAAATCTGTACACTGTGAAAAGGTGAAAACTAAGAATAATAGGAATAAAAGAAAGAGAATATTTCTGGCTCCAAGGTCCAGACAATATTTTCAACAAAATAATAGATGAAAATGTCCCCAATCTAAAGAAAGAGATGCATATAGACATACAAGAACTTACAGAACACCAAAGAGATTAAACCCAAAAAGAAAATACTCTCATCACATAATAATCAAAATACTAAATAAAGAAAAAAAGAAAGATTTAAAGCTGCAAGTGATAAAGGCCAAGTATCACCTATTAGACCTATTGGAATTACACCTGACTTCTTGACAGAGGCTAGAAAAGTTAGAAGGGCCTGGGAAGATATCGTGCAAAGCCTACAAGACCACAGATCTCAGTCCAGACTAGAATACGTAGCAAAATGTTCAGTCACCATAGATTGAAAAAACAAGATATTCAATGACAAAAACAAATTTAAACAATATCTATGCACAAATCCAGCCCTACAGATGACACTATAAGGAAGAAAACTCTAACCCCCCCAAAAAAAAACCTGGAAATAAAATAGTCCATACTATTAAAATAAAAAAAAAAAGAAACACACACATATTACCATCACCAACATCAAAATAACAGGAATTAACAATCATCGGCCGTTAATATCTCTTAACATCAAAGGACTCAATTCCCCAATTAAAAGACACAGGCTAACAGAATGGACACCTAAACAGGATCTATCATTTGGAACCATACAAGAAACACAACTCAGAAAATGAGATAGACATTACTTCAGAGTGAAAGACTGGAAAAATATTTTTCAAACAAATGCATCCAAGAAGCAAGCTGGAGTAGTCATTCTCATATCAAACAAAATAGACTTCAAATCAAAATTAATCAAGAGATGGGAAAGGACACTTCATACTCATCAAAGGAAAAATCTGCCAGGATTACATCTCAAATACAAGGGTACCTACATTTGTAAAGGAAACATTACTAAAGCTTAAATCACATTAATAGTGGGAGATGTCAACACCCTATTCTCACTAATGGATGAGTCATTGAAAATAAACAGAGAAATAAAGAAATTAACAGATGCAATGAATGAAATGGACGTAACATATCTATAGAACTTTTCACCAAAACAGAAAAAAAAAATACATATTCTTCTCAGCTCCTCATGAAACATTCTCCAAAATAGACCTTATACTCAGTAACAAAGCAAGTTTCAGCTGAAAAAAGAAAATTAAAATAACACCTTGTATCTTCTATGAGGCCACACAAAGACCCAACAAAGGAAGAAAATTTTGAACCCATTTCCCCTATGAACATAGATGCAAAAGTACTAAATAAAATATTTGTAAACCAAATCCAAACACACATTGAAAGCATCCTCCATCAGGATCAAATAGGCTCCCTCCCAGGGATTCAGGGATGTTTCAGTATATGAAAATCTATCCACATAATCCACCCTGTGAACAAAATTAAAGAAAAAAGCCGTAATCATCTCATTAGATGCTGAAAATTCCTTTGACAAATCCAACACCACTTCATGTTAAAAAATCTTGCAGAGATCAGATTATATATGCAGACTATATATCTGCATATATAAACACAACAAAGGCAATATACAGCAAGCCTATAGCAAGCATCAAATGAACTGGAGAGACACTTAAAGCAATTCCACAAAAATTAGGGACAAGACAAGGCTTACTCCATATCTCTTCAGTATAGTGCTTGAAGTCCTAGCTGCTGCAATAAGACAACTAAAGGAGATGAAGGTGATACAAACTAGAAAAGAAGAAATCAAACTACCACTATTTGCAGATGATATGACAGTATAACTGTCTACAAACATTCTACTAGAGATCTCATATACCTGATAAACACATTTAGCAAAGTGGATGGATATAAATTTAACTCGGAAAATTAGTAGCTTTACTGTATACATACAATAAATGTACTGAGAAAAAAAATAGGTGAACAACATTGTTCACAATAGCCACAAATAATATAGTGTGTCAGTGCAAGTCTAATCAAGCAAGTGAAAGACTTGTATGACAAGAACATCAAGTCTCTGAAAAAGGAAATTGAAGAAGTGATCAGAAGATATATCTCTCATGCTTATGGATAGATAGGATTGAAAGAGTAAACAGAACTCTAACAGCTCAGGAATTAAGATAAATAATTAATAAACGGGACTTCATGAAACTGAAATATTTCTGTAAAGCAAAGAACACTGTCACAAAATAAACTACAGCCTAAAGATTGGGAAAATATCTTCACTAGTACTACATCCAACAGTTGACTAATATCCAAAATATATGACTAACTCAAGAAATTACACTCCAACAAACCAATTAAAATGGTGTACAGAACTAAACAGTGAAATTCTTAACAGAGAATATCTAATATCAGAGAAACATGTAAAGAAATGCTCAACATCCTTAGTCATGAGGGAAATACAATTCAAAAGGACTATGCAATTGAAACTTACACTCATCAAAATGGCTAAGATCAAAAATTGAAATGACAGCACATGCTGACTAGGATGTGGGAAAGAGAAACCACTCTCCATTTCTGGTGGGAGTCCAACCTTGTACAACCACTTTGTAAAATAATCTGTTGCTTTCTCAGAAAATTGAGAATAGTGCTACCTCAAGACCCAGATATACCACTCCTGGGCATATACCTGAAATATGCTCCACTATAAAACCAAGATATTTGATCAACTATTATCATAGCCAATTTATTCATAATAGCCACAATCTGGAAAAAACCTAAATGTCTTTTCCAGTCTAATCTATTTTGTGTTCTGTAAGCCTACTGTAGGCTTAAAGGCATTTATTTCTTAGGCTGGGCATATTTTCTTATACAATTTTCTTGAGAATATTTTCTAGACCTTGGTGAACGGAATCTTCTTCATATATTTCTATTATTCTTAGGTTTTGTCTTTTAATGGTATCTTTGATTTCTTGGATGTTTTGTGTCAGGGACTTTTCCATTTTTATGTTTTCTTTGAGAGATGTTTTGATTTCTACAACTGTAGCTTCAGCGCCTGATATTCTCTCCTCCCTCTCTTGTATTTTATTGGTGATGCTTACAATGTTCCTGATTGTTTCTCTAAGTTGTCCATCTTCAGGGTTTCCTGGTTAGTGGGTGTTTTTTTTTTTTTAATTATTATTGATTGTAATTCCGTTTTCATGTCTTGAATGAGTGTATTCATTTCCTTCACTGTTGGAATGTTGATTTCTGTCTGTCCATGGTGGTCTATGTTTATTTCCCTTATATGTGCCTCTTATAACTGCATAGTCATAGATTTAAGATTTTTATCTGTGTTTCACCTGCATTAGAATATCTTTTTATGTGTGTGTGTTTGGGTGTTCTGGTGAAGCCATGATTTCCTGGTTTTTGTTGATTGTATTCTTAGGTAGGCCTCTAGCCATCTAGCCATCTTAGTGTAGCTGTTGTAAGTGGTTATTAATATTTACTATTGGTTTATCTTCTAGTAAAGCTTGCTGCCAATTTTAAACAGCTGTATAAACAAATCACCACACAGAAACTGGGTTTTTAGTTAACCTAGAACACAATGCTGGGCAATATTTACTCCCTCCTAAACCTCCAAGCCCTCAGTTTCCTAACACTTAGATTTCCCACATTATACTTGCTTTTTGTGAAATCTTAGGTCTGGTTCATGCTCGAAGTCCTCCAAGCTCTCTCCTCCAGCTCTGCTCTCCTTGTTCTCCTCTCACCCCTCTTCCTCCCACTCCTTTTCTGCTCTCTAGCTCTTCCCCTCTTTTCTGTCCTCTGGCTCCTCCCATTGCACAACATTGTATCTAGTGGCTTTATTTTGTCCTGTTTACACAAGAGTTGAGACAGGATGCTTATAATGAGTATCACAATGCAATATCCGATTGAAACCAGAGAATTGGGAGTAGAGAAATCAGCTTTTTAATTAACAAGGGTCAGGGGTATACATTTTAAAAGAACATTATACCAACATGTAGTCTTGACTGTTTGTTTCTGGAGCTTATACTGATGACTGGGTCCACCTGTCTCTGGACTCTGGAGTAGTCTACAGGAAGATGAGGCATGTTCAGGGTGTCAACACTGGGTGCTGGTGATTCAGATGCAGCTAAGGAAGAAAGGACACTGTTACAGTTGTATTGAAAGGTGTGGCTCTGGCACTGGGGCTAGTTTCTTGGAGGGCAAAGCAAATGAGCATTCATGAGTTTGGGCAAGTGCTCATGTGAAGGAGTGGGTGTTGAAGGCCAGGGAGCATTCGGTGAAGTGCAGGCCCAGGTTGTGCTGTGGAGGAGGTGAGAACATGCAGGTACCCAGATGGGCTCCATGGGCAGCTATCTAATGGTATCTCAGAAGGGGGCTGGGCCATGACCAAATTTCCTGCCAGACTCTGTTCTCTGCCATTCAGACTCATCTTGGGTCCTGCTATCCTGAATCCATGATCTCTTGATTACACTGATTGCCAGGTATCAATAAGGTAACCAACAGAACTGTGGCTTGAATGTTGGGAACACTGCCCCAGAAATCCTGATGCTGCCCTCTGGGAGGAAGGGGTGAGAGGGATCTCATGCTGGCTGCTACAGAGGAGGGGCCCTGAACCTGGAGTTCCCAACTTCCTCACCTATGTGGAGAGTGGTAGGGGCCCATGGTTTAAGACTCTCAGATGGGGAAATGGCCACAGGGACCTTGATCTGATCGATATCAAATGTCCCAGAAACCCTGAAGCTGCCATCAGAGGAGCAGGAGATATAATGTCTGACTGCTAGAGCAGAGGGTCCCTGAATCTGGGGGTGTGCAGAAAATGATAGGGGTTCATAGTTTTTGATTCTCAGACCTGGCAGACACTCAGGGTGGCCTGTATTCTACTGGCCCCAAATGATGATATGTCCCCTCTGGTCCTGGGAAGTTTGATACTCTGGATCCAGTTGCCATTCCACTTAGATACTCTGCCCCTCACTTAAGGTGCACACTGGCAGCACTCATCTTGGAACTCCAGAACACAATTCTTTAAAGACCTTCAAAGAACAATTCACAACTTTATATGGAAAAACAAAACAAACAAACAAACAAAAAAAGGTTAAGTAAAACAATCCTGTACCAAAAAAAAAAAAAATTCAAGGTATTATCATCCCTGATTTTAAGCTGTACTACAAAGCAATAGTAATAAAAATGACATGGTATTAGCATAGAAACACAAAGGTTGACCAAAGGAATCAAACGGAAGACCCAGAAATACACTCACATGCCTATGGACACTTGATTTTTGACAAAGAAGTAAAAACCATACAATAAAATAAAAGAAAGCATCTTCAGCAAATGTTGCTCATCTAACTGGATATATGCATGTAGAATAATGCAAAATATTTAACACCCTGCACAAAACTTAAGTTCATGAGGATCAAATGCCTCAAGATAAAACCAGATATACTATATATATTAGAAGAAAAAGTGGAGAATAGCCATGAATTCCTTGGCACAGGAAGCATCTTCCTGATCAAAATACCAATATCTCAAGCTGTAAGATCAAAAATCAATAAATAGGTCCTCATGAAGCTGAAAAGCTTCTATTAAGCAAAGAATACTGTCAACATAACAAAATTGCAATCTACAAATTGTGAAAAGATTATCACCAACACTACATCAGACAAAGGGCTAACATCTAAAATACATAAAGAACTTAAGAAATTAAAAAAAAATCAGCAAGCCAAATAATCTAATTAAAAATATTGTACAGAGCTAAATAGAGAACTGTCAACAGAGGAATCTCTAATGGTTTTAAAGAGATGCTCAACATCCTTGTCATCAAGGAATTGCAAGTCGAAATGACTCAAAGATTCCATTTTACACCTTTGAGGATGGCTAAGATCATACAGCATTATCTTGACAAGGATGTGGAAAAAGGGAAACACTCCTCCATTGCTGGTGGGGGTGCAAACTTGCATAACAACCTTGAAAAGCAGTCTAGTGCTTTCTCAGAAAATTGGGAGCAGCTTTATCCCAAAACACAGCTATACCACATTTGTTGTGTGGTATGTATACATATACCACAAGGCTATACCACACTTGTTGTGTGATATATATATATATATATATATATATATATATATATATATATATA
>NW_026596051.1:4508947-4520987 GCF_907164565.1 Psammomys obesus
ATATATATATATATATATATATATATATATATATATATATATATAACAAAACATTTGTTCAACTATGTTCATAGTGGCTCTATTAGAAATAGCCAGAAACTAGAAACAACTCAGATGTTCCTCAGCTGAAGAATGAATAAAGATACTATGGTACCTTTACACAATGCAATACTATTTCTCTATTAAAAACAAGGAAATCATGAAACTTGCAGGCAAATGGATGGAACTGTAACAGCTAATCCTGAAAGAGGTAAAACAGATTAAGAAGTTAAACAAATTACGCAAATATGTTTACAAGATATATAAATAAGCAAACAAGTTTATAATCTCGTTTGAAAATATGATTGCAAATGGTCTTATTGCCATTACAAATATTGTCTTTCAGTTCAGTGTAAAATTTAAACTAATATCATTCTACCTTGCAGTTTGTTTGTTTCTTTGTTTTGTTTTGTTTTAATTTTTAATTTTATTTATTTTTTGTTCACTTTACATCTCAATTAAGGTTCCCATTCTTCTCTCCTCCTGGTTCTATCCTCCCTACCTCTTCCCCCTCCATCCATTCCTAACCTTCAGGAAAGAGAGCTTCTTCACTAACCCACCTCAGCATTTCAAGTCACATTAGTACTGAGCCCATGTTCTTCCATGCTAGCATGGCAAGGCAGCCCTTCCAGGGAGAAGTGATCAAAAAGCATTCAAGTGTCCATGCCAGAGACAGCACACCCTTCGGTCATTGGTCATTATAGGACCCACAAGAATACCAAGTTCCCCCATCTGGTATATATGTGTAAGGGGCCTAAGTTTATTCCATGCATGGCTTTGGTTGGTGCTTTATTCTCCATAGCCCCCAGCCCAACCTCCAAATCCAGGACAGTTGGCTCTGTTGTCCTTCTTGTGAAACTCCTATCTCCTTGGGTCCTTCCATTTTAACCCCATCTCTTCCACGTGGTTCCCTGTACTCTGCCCCATTTTTGGCTGTTAGTCTCAGCATGTGTTTAATCATTTGCCATGTGGGGCCTCCCAGAAGACAGCTATGCTTGCCTCTCATCTGCAAGCATAGCAGAGTGTAGTTGTTAGTTTCAAGGACTGGCTCTCTCCCATGGGGTTGGTCTCAGGTTGGACCAAGGATTGGTTAGACATTCCCTATAAATCTGCTGTAAATTATGATTGTTTCACTGTTACTATTATAAACTCATTATTACATCAAACTGTATTATTTATGTAGCAAGCTATAAACAAACTCTTTCATGAAGAAAAAGGAGACGTTTGCATTTATGTATTTTTTCAGGCTTGAAATATGTTCTGCATATTAATATTTTATTATATATACTGTTTTAGAGGAGCACGGAGGACACTGTTTCCAAAGAACAGGACAACAGTGGCTGCACAACGACCAAAAGACCAAACTCTGGGTCCTAAAACACCAGTGATTGTGTTTCCCAGGTGAGAGGAAATTCCAAGGTTTGGGAAGCAGTCAGGTCCATTCTCAGATCACCCAGCTAAACCCCGGAAGAGTTCCCAGGTCCTGTCAGGATATTGGTCGCCAGCCCAGAGCCCAGAGCCATATACCTGTTTGCCATATGCCTGATCATGACCCCAGACTGAACTGTAGGCATCACAACACCAGAGACTTAGATTTCCAGTCGAGAGAAAACCCCATGGTGAAGGAAACAATTGGGACAAACTTCAGGTCACCCAGAAAATCCCTGGAAAGGTCTCAGGGTCCAGAAGGGGCTTAGCCTCCACCACAGAGACCTGCCTGCACACCTGACTCACTGTCCCAGACAAAACTGTGGGCCAAGAGCACCAGAGACTGGGTGTCACTTTTGGGAGGAAATCCCATTGTGAGGAAAACATCAGGTCTGACCTCAGGGCACTCAGCTGACCCCCCCTCCCCAAAATTTGTCAGAAAACATTGCCTGGGTTCCCGCACCCAGTCGCCAACACAGAGCCACTCACCTACACCTGAATGCTCTACTCACCATCACAGACTGAACCGTGGACCCCAAAACACCACAGACTGGGTCTTCCTGTCAGGAGGAAATCCCATATAGGGAAACAGCATGTCTGACCTCAGGACACCTAGCTCTGGAAAAGGTTCTGGGTACCCACAGGCTCCTTAGTCAAGCTTCCTGTCACACATGAGTGCTGCTATCAGCTGCCACTGATTACCATCTGGGTACTGGGAATCACAGCTCCAACCTCAGACTTACAGAAGCCTGAGATCCATAGGATCAGCACCCAGATACTGCTCCAAGGTGCAACCAGTTGTCCTTAGCTAAACTGAACAAACTGTAGGACTCCCTGGCCAAAAACAGTATAAGTGCAGCAACAGCAGCTTACTAAATTCAGAGCAAAAAACCCAGCAGCAGGGCAACTGTCTCCAGGACTTCACCTAATAAGAGGATAGCATCTCTGACTACCAATGACCACAGTTATCACATAGGTCCATATGCCTGAGGTGAGCTGTGGCAATTCCCACGACACAACGCCATTCTGTTCGGTTGAGCCAACCCAAAAAACTGAGGAGACCTCCTTCAGGAACAACCATCTTCCTGCCAATGGGATCCTCTCCACTCCAGGATTTCAGCAGGCACCAGAAAGTAACAGCCAACACCTGAGACAGCCAGATAGGTAGAGGCCAGAGTAAAAACAAAAGCAATAAAAGGCAAAGCAATATGGCATCTCCAGGGGTAAGTAGCCCTGGAACCCTAACATAAGTGAAATTCAAGAAGATGACCTTATATCTATGCTTATGAAGAGGATAATGGAGGAAGTAAATAAAATGTGTAAAGAAATAGAGGAAGATACATTCAAACAGATTATGACTATCTTGAAATAAATAGACGAAGATACAGTCAAAAAGAGTATGACCATCCATAAAAAAATACAGGAAGATGCAACCAGTTTGTGGCCTTCGGAGAGGAAATGATTAAATCACTAAAAGAAAGAAAAGAAACAGGAATGTTCAAAAAAAACAGGTGAAGAAATTTAATGAAAAACAGGAAAGTATAGTCAGACAGGAGAAGGAAATGACAAAATGTTTCAAGATCTGAAGATAGAATTAGAAAAAAATCACAAAAAACACAAACTGAGGAAATCATGGAGGTTCAAGGTTATATACATACATGGTCCTTGCTTGGATGTATTTTTTTCTTTATTCTGTGAACTCGCTGTTTTGATTATTAAATAGCAGAACGATTTTCTTTTCTTTACTAATTTATTAGTTGTTCTATAGGCCCCATGTATGCTTATAGCCCTCTCCTTTAATTGGGGAAATTTTCTTCTCTGATTATTTTGAAAATATTATCTGCATCTTGGAGAAGGGAATCTTCCTTTTCTTCTATTCTTATTATTTTAGGTTTGTTTGTTTGTTTTGTTTGTTTGTTTGTTTTTTTCTTTTCATGTTGTCTTGGATTTCCAGATGTAGCCTGCGGTTGCTCAGTAACCAATTGGTTTCCCTAGTAAGGGGAATGGACTGTTTCTGACATGAACTCAATGGCAGGCTCCTTGACCTCCCCAACCCCCAAGGGAGGAGCAGTCCTGCTAGGCCACAGAGGAGGACTTTGCAGCCAGTCCTGAAGATACCTGATAAATCAGGGACAGAGGAAAGGGGAGGAGGTCCTCCATAGTCAGTGGACTTGGAAAGGGGCAGGGAGGAGATGAGGGAGCAAGGGAAGGATTGGGAGGGAATGAGGGAATGGGATATAGCTGGAATAGAGAGTTAATAAAATGTAACTAATAATATAAATTTTAAAAAGGCAATCAAGAGGGAGGACTCTTGCTAAAATCTCAATTCCTATCCAGAAAGGCAAAGAGGATGGACATCAGAAGAAGGAGAAAAGAGGGAACAAGACAGGAGCCTGACACAGAGGACCTCTAAAAAGCTCTGCCCTGCAAATGCTGAGACTTATGGCCAACCATTGGGCAGAGTGCAGGTAATCTTAGGAAAGAAATGGGAACTAGTAAGATCTGGAGAGGACAGGATCTCCATAAGGATAGCAACAGAACCAAAAAAATCTGAGCACAGGGGTCTTTCCTGAGTCTGCTATTCCAACCAAGGACTATGCATGGAGATAACCTAAGACCCCTGCACAGATGTATCACATGGCAGTTCAGTATCCAAGTGGGTTCCATTGTAATAGGAACAGGGACTGTCTCTGACATGACCTGATTGGCCTGCTCTTTAATTACCTCCCCCTGAGGAGGAAGCAGCATGACCGGGCCACAGAAGAAGACAATGCAGCCACTCCTGATGAGACCTAATTGACTAGGATCAGAAGGAAGGAAAAGAAGACCTCCCCTATCAGTGGACTTGGGGAGGGGCATGCATGCAGAGGGTGGAGGAAGGGAGGATTGGGAGGGCAGGGGGGAGGGAACCACAAGGGGGATACAAAATGAATAAAGTGTAGTTAATAAAGAATTTTAGAAAGGTGTTTTTTTAATTTTTTATTTGACTTTTATTAATTACACTTTATTCATTTTGTAGTCCCCCCATAAGCCCCACCTACTCCCCTCCCGATCCAACCCTCCCTTCCCTTTCTGCATGCATGCCCCTCCCCAAGTCCACTAGTAGGGGAGGTCCTCCTCTCCTTTTTTCTGATCTTATTCTATCAGTTCTCATCAAAACTGGCTACATTGTCATCTTCTGTGGCTTGATAAGGCTGCTTCCCCCTCAGGGTGAGGTGATCAAAGAGAAGGCCAATCAGATTATGTCAGGGGCAGTCCCTCTCCCAATTATTATGTAACCCACTTGGACACTGAACTGCCATGGGCTACTTCTGTGCAGGGGTTCTAGGTTATCTCCATGAATAGTTTTTGGTTGGAGTATGAGTCTCTGGGAAGTTCCCTGTGTTCAAATTTTATTGTTCTGTTGCTCTCATTGTGGAGTTCCTGTCCTCTCTAGCTCTTGCTATTTCCCACTTCTTACCTACAATTCCATTCACTCTGCCTGACAGTTGGCCATCAGGCTCAGCATCTGCTTTGATAGTCTGCAGGGCAGAGGCTTTCAGAGGCCCTCTGTGGCAGGTTCCTAGGTTGTTTCCTGTTTTCTTCTTCTTCTGATGTCCATCCTCTTTGCCTTTCAGGATGGGGATTGAGCATTTTAGTTAGGGTCCTCTCTTTTGCTTAGTTTGTTTAGATGTACCGACTTTAGTGGGTTTATCCTATGTTGTACGTTTATATGAGTGAGTATATACTGTGTGTGTCTTTTTGCTTCTGGGAAAACTCACTCAGGATGATCCTTTCCAGGTCCCACCATTTACCTGCAAATTTTATGATTTCCTTATTTTTCATTGCTGAGTAATACTCCATAGTATAGATGTACCAGAATTTCTGCCTCCATTCTTCAGTTGATGGGCATCTGGGCTGTTTCCAGCTTCTGGCTATTACAAATAAAGCTGCTACAAACATGGTTGAGCAAATGTCTTTTTGTGTACATGAGGCTCTTTTGGATACATGCCTAGGAGTGGTATGGCTGGATCTTGAGGAAGAGCTATTCCTACTTGTCTGAGAAAGCGCCAGATTGATTTCCAGAGTGGTTGTACAAGTTTACATTCCCACCAGCAGTGGAGGATGATTCCCCTTTCTCCACAACCTCTCCAGCATGTGTTGTCACTTGAGTTTTTGATCTTGGTCATTCTGATTGGTGTAATCAAAAAGGGTTGTTTTGATTTCCATTTCCCTAATGGCTCAATGAGCTGGAGCATTTCTTTAAATTCTTTTCTGCCATTCAATATTGCTCTACAGAGAGTTCTCTGTTTAGCTCTGTTCCCCGCTTTTTTAAGTGGATTACTTGGTTTGCTAGCTTTCAGCTTCTTTAGTTCTTTATATATATATATATAGGATATGAGTCCTCTGTCAGATAAAGGGTTGGTGAAGATTCTTTTCCAATCTGTAGGCAGTTACTTTGTTTTGATGACAGTGACCTTTGATTTACAGAAGCTTTTCAATTTCATGAGGTCCCATTTATTAATTTTTGCTATTAGAGCCTGTGCTGTTGGTGTTCTGTTCAGGAAGTTTTCTCCTGTACCAATGAGTTCTAGGGTATTCCCCACTTTTTTTTTTCTAGCCAATTTAATGTGTCTGGTTTTATGTTGAGGTCTTTGATCCACTTGGACTTCAGTTTTGTGCAGGGTGATAAGTATGGATCTATTTTCATTTTTCTACATGTAGACATCCAGTTGGACCAGCACCATTTTTTGAAGATGCTATCTTTTTTCCATTTTATGGTTTTGGCATCTTTGTCAAAAATCAGGTGTCAGTAAGTGTGTGGGTTTTTTTCTGGGTCTTCTGTTCGGTTCTATTGACCGACCATTCTGTTTCTATGCCAGTACCATGCAGTTTTTATAACTGTTGATCTATGGAACAGCTTGAGATCAGGGATGGAGATACCTCCAGAATATTTTTTATTGTAGAGGATTGTTTTAGCAATTCTGGGTTTCTTGTTATTCCATACGAAGTTGAGAATTTTTCTTTCCAGGTCTATAAATAATTGTGTTGGCAATTTGATGGGAATTGCATTAAATCTGTAGATTGCTTTTGGTAAGAGGGCCATTTTTACTATGTTAATCCTGCCAAGCCATGAGCATGGGAGATCTTTCCATCTTCTCATATCTTCTTCTAATTCTTTCTTTAGAGACTTGAATTTTTTTTTTCATACAAGTCTTTGACTTACTTGGTTAGGGTTACACCAAGGTACTTTATGTCATTTGTGGCTATTGTGAAGGGTGTTCTTTCCTTAATTTTTTTCTCAGCCCTTTTGTCTTTTTATACAGTAGTGCTACTGTATTTTTTGAGTTAATTTTGTATCCGGCCACTTTGCTAAAGGTGTTTATCAGCTGTAGGAGTTCCCTAGTAGAGTTTTTGGGGTCACTCATGTATACTATCATATCATCTTCAAATAGTGATAATTTGATTCTTCCTTTCCAATCTGTGTCCCCTTGTTCTCCTTCAACTGTCTTATTGCTCTAGCAAGGACTTCCAGAACTATGTTGAAGAGATATGGAGAGAGTGGGAAGCCTTGTCTTGTCCCTGATTTCAGTGGGATTGCTTTAAGTTTCTCTCCGTTCAGTTTGATGTTAGCTATAGGCTTGCTGTATATCGGCTTTACTATGTTTAGATATGTGCCTTGTATCCCTGATCTCTCCAATACTTTAAACATGAATGGATGTTGGATTTTGTCAAATGCTTTTTCAGCATCTATGGAGATGATCATGTGGTTTTTCTCCTTCAGTTTGTTTATGTTGTGGACCACATTGATGGATTTCCATATATTGAACCACGCCTGAATACCTGGAATGAAGCCTCCATGGTCATAGTGGATGATATCTTTGATGTGTTCTTGGATTCAGTTTGCAAGTATTTTGTTAAGTATTTTTGCATCAATGTTCATAATGGAGATTCGCATGAAATTCTCTTTCTTTGTTGAGTCTTTGTGAGGTTTAGGTACCAAGGTGACTGTGGCTTTATAGAATGAATTTGGTAATGTTCCTCTTGTTTTTATTTTGTGGAATAGTTTGAAGAGAATTGGAGTTAGCTCTTCTGTGAAGGTCTGGTAGAATTCTGCGCTGAAGCCATCTGGTCCTGGGTTTTTTTTTTTTTTTTTTTTTTTTGGATGGGAGACTTTTGATGACTGCTTCTATTTCTTTGGGGGATATAGGACTATTTAGTTGATTTACCTTGTCCTGATTCAGCTTTGGTAAATCAAATCGATCAAGAAAATTGACCATTTCATTTAGATTTTCAAATTTTGTGGCATATAGACTTTTGAAGTAAGTCCTAATGATTGTTTGGATTTCCTCAGTGTCTGTAGTTATGTCCCCCTTTTCATTTCTGATTTTGTTGATTTGGGTGGTGTCTCTCTGCCTTTTAGTTAGCGTGGGTAAGGGTTTGTCGATCTTGTTGACTTTCTAAAAGAACCAGCTCTTGGTTTCATTGATTCTTTGAATTGTTTTATTTGTTTCTAATTGATTGATTTCAGCCCTGAGTTTGATTATTTCCAGCAGTCTACTCCTTTTTGGTGTGTCTGCTTCTTCTTTTTCTACGGTTTTTAAGTGGGCCATTAAGTTGCTTGGATGAATTGTCTCAAATTTCTTTTTGAAGGCACTTAGTGCTATGAACTTTCCTCTTATCACTGCTTTCATTGTGTCCCACAATTTTGGGTATGTTGTGTTTTCATTTTCACTGAGTTCTAGGAAGACTTTAATTTCTTTCTTTCTTTCTTCCCTGACCCAGCTGTCATTTAGTAACAAGTTGTTCACTTTCCATGTGTGTGTAGGCTTTTTGCTATTTCTGTTGTTGTTGAGGTCCAGCTTTCTTCCATGGTGATCAGACAAGATACAAGGGATTATTTCAATCTTCTTTTATCTGTTGAGGCTTGCTGTGTGACCAACTGTATGGTCTATTTTAGAAAAGGTTCCATGAGGTGCTGAGAAGAAGGTAATTTTTTTGTGTTTGTGTGTAAGGTCTGTAAATGTCTGTTAGGTCCATTTGATTCATGACCTCTGTTAGAGACATTGTTTCTTTGTTTAATTTCTGTTTTTTTGACCTGTCCTTTGTTGAGAGTGGGGTGTTGAAATCTCCCACTATTAATGTGTGGGGATCTACATGGGGTTTAAATTTTGCCAATGTTTCTTTAACAAATGTGGGTGTTCTTGCATTTGGGGCATAGATGTTCAGGATTGTGATGTCTTCCTGGTGGAATTTTCCCTTGATGAGTATGAAGTGTCCTTCCCCATCTCTTTTTGTTAATTTTGTTTGAAAGTCTATTTTATCAGATATTACAATTGCTACTCCTGCTTGCTTCTTGGGTTCATTTGTTTGGAAAGTCGTCTTCGAACTGTTTACCCTCAGGTATGTCTATCTTTGTGCCTTAGGTGTGTTTCCTGTATGCAACAGATTGCTGGGTTTTGTTTAGGCATCCATTCTGTTAATCTGTGTCTTTTTACTGGAGAGTTGAGTCCATTGATGTTGAGAGAGATTAATGACCAGTGGCTGCTAGATCCTTTGATTTTGATGTTGGCTTTGGTCATAAGGTTGTGTGCTTGGTTGCTTTTTGTTTTACTGTAGTAGGGTTATTTATTTCCTGTGTTTTCTTGAAAGAAGATAATTTTCTTGGGTTGTATTTTTTCTTCCATTGTCTTCTGTAATGCTAGATTGTGTGTAGGTATTGCTGAAATTTTTTTTGTCATTGAATATCTTGTTTTCTTCGTTTATTTGGACTGAGAGTTTTGCAGGGTATAGTAGCCTGGGCTGACATCTGTATTCTCTTAGGGTCTGCATCACATGCATCCAGGCCCCTCTGGCTTTCATAGTCTGTGTTGAAAATTCAGGTGTTATTCTAATGGGTTTGCCAGTATATGTTACTTGGCCTTTTTCCCTTGAAGCTTTTAATATTTTTTTCTTTGTTCTGTATACTTACTGTTTTGATTATTATGTGGCGGGAGGATTTTCTTTTCTGGTCAAATTTGTTGAGTGTTCTGTAGGCCTCATGTATTCTTATTGGCCTCTCCTTTAACTTGAGGAAATTTTCTTCTATGATTTTGTTAGGAATTGTTTAGATTTAACATTTTCTTTGACAGATACATCGATTTCTCTCATTGTATCTTCCACACCTGAGATTCTTTCTTCCATCTCTTATAGTCTGTTGGTTATGCCAACCTCTGTAGTTCCTGTTTTCTTCCCTAAGTTCTTTCTCTCTGCAATTTCCTCTATATGTGTTTTCTTTAATTTTTCCAATTCTATCTTCAGATCTTGAGCCGTTTTGTTGATTTTCTTCATCTGTCTGACTGTATTTTCCTATTTTTCCATCACTTCTTTCAGCTGTTTGTTTAAACCAACCTTTGTTTCTTTTTTTTTTTTTTTTCTGATCAAGGTGCCATCTTTATTATAAAGTAAACCACCTATTTAAACCACAAGGGACTTCCAAGTAAACATATCCAAGCAAAACAGGAAACTTAACCAAGCAAAACAGGAGGCTTAACTAAGCAAAACAGGAGGTGTCTGCTGAAAACAAGAATAGTGAGCCAGCATGACTTGCACGCATGTGACCATCTCGGGTACAATGGAATGGCTACCTCAATAATCTGGTGGAATTATTAGAAGATGCTAAAAATCAAGAGGTAGTGCCTAGTCTGAGAAAGTATGGTCACTGAAGACGTGCTCTGGAAAGATATATTTTGACCTTAAACACATCTGTGTGTGTATGTATGTATGTGTGTGTTCTAACTAATAGAATACTTAAATTTATTTTATTTCTGCTTCCTGGCTGTCATAAGGTGAGCAGCCTCTGTTGTGATGTCAGCTTTGCCTTAGGCCCAAAACAATGAAAGTAGCTGACTGTGACTCAAAATAAATCATTCCCCTTTTAAATTGCTTTTCTCAGATATTTTGACATAGTGATGCAAAGTATAAATAACACACATATATGCTATGTTCTTTCCCTATACATATATCTGTGCTGAAATTTAATTTATGGGGTTTGAAAGTTAGCTAAGCACTTAAGGGCTCTTCCAGTAGACGTGAGTCTGGTTCCCAGCACCCACATAAGGTGGATCACAACGGCCTCTTAACTCCAGCTCCAGGAGACCTGATGTGCTATCTGGCCTCTATGATCATCCACACATTCTTGTGACATACAATCCTTCAGATACATTTACATGAATAAAAATCTTTTTAAAAGTTTCATTTATTTCATTCAGTGCTTTAAGCATTTCCTTTGTAAAGGCCACAAATTGTTTGGCTGCAACTTCCTCTATTTCTTTACAGATGGTAATATTCTGTTTGAGTTTTTCTTCCTCTATGTCTTTATGTATCTTATTTGTTTCCTCTCTTATCATCTTCATGAGCATATTTGTTAGATCATCTTCTTGGATTTCAGTTATGCCGGGGTATCCAGGGCTACTTGCCCCTGGGTAACTGGGTTCTGGAGATGCCATATTGCTCTGTCTTTTGTTGCTTGAGCTTTTACGCTGGCCCCAATCCATTGGGATATCTTAGGTGTTTGGGGTTATTTTCTGGTGATTTCTGGGGATCCTGTGGTGGAGAGAATCCCCTTGGCAGAAAGCTGGTTTTTCTTGAAGGAAGTCTTCTCAGCCTTTTGGGTATAGTCTCTGGATGGCTGGCGTTTTTTCAGGAGTTGCTGCTGCTCACCTCAGGGATAGAGACCTGAGTGGTAACTGTGGTCTTTGTTAGTCAAGAGGGTTCTCCTCTCACCCAGGGAAGTCCTGAAGACAGCTGCCCTGTTTCTGGGTTTCTTGCTGTAAATTTAATGATCAGCTGCTGTGACACAGTTGGACCTCTGGCTCACAGCAACTGTTTGTGCCTGTGTCTGGAGCACAGCTCAGTGATGGCAGCATGGCTCTGCCGGTCTGCAAGACTTTTTCCAGGGAAGGACTGAGTGATTTAAGTCAGTACAGTTTCCTTCCTTCCTTCCTTTTGGATTCTCTGGAGACAGGGACTCACAGTCTCTTTTTTGCCCTGGGGCGCACCACTCAGTCTCCACCAGCTAGCTGGCATACAGAAACTGCTGGTGTCTGGAGCACAGCTTAGTGATGGCGGCTCAGCCCTGCCAGTCAGTGAGACTTTTTCCAGGGAAGGACTGGGTGATTTAAGTGAATACAGCTTCCTTCCTTCCCTGTGGATTCTCTCACGACAGGGACTCTCTGGTGTTTTTGTGTCCACCGATCAGCCTGGGAAGGTGATCAGGACGCACAGGCATGTGGCTCTGCTCTGGGGACCTTGTTCCTGCATGACCCGGGATCTCTTTCCGGTCCTGGCTGGAGGACCTGAGAGTGGTATAGACCGATTCCCAAGCCATGGGTGTTTCCTCTCACCTGAAAAACACTATCGCTGTTATTTTAGGGCCCAGGGTTCAGTCTCTTGGTCGCTGTACAGGAAATGTTTTCCGGCTCCTCAGATGCCCTGTTCTCCTGGCGCAGCCATTTTGTCCTGAGTCTGAAAGTTTTTTTTTTAAATATACATAGATAGAAAGAAAGAAGAAAGAAAGAAAGAAAGAAAGAAAGAAAGAAAGAAAGAAAGAAAG
>NW_026596051.1:4520997-4650258 GCF_907164565.1 Psammomys obesus
AAGAAAGAAAGAAAGAAAGAAAGAAAGAAAGAAAGAAAGAAAGAAAGAAAGAAAGAAGGAAGGAAGGAAGGAAAAGAAAGAAAGAAAAATACTAAAAGCTCCAAAGGAAAAGGCCTAATTACATATAATGGCAAACCCGTCAGAATCACACCTGATTTCTCAACAGAGACTATGAAAGCCAGAAAGGACATGATGGATAACAGGCAGACCCTAAGAGAACACAGATGTCAGCCCAGGCTAATATATCCAGCAAAACTCTCAGTCCTCATAGATGGAAAAAACAAAATATTCAACAACAAAAACAAATTTAAACAATACCTATGCACACATCCAGTGTTATTGAAGATACTAGAAGGAATAAGACAACTAACTATGTTCAGGAGAACACAGGAAATAAATAACCTCACTACAGCAATACTATAACCATGCATACAAACACACTATCACAACCAAGAGCAAAATAATGGATTTAAACAGCTACTGGTCACTAACCTCTCTCAATATCAATAGACTTCACTCTCAAATAAAAAGACACAGACTAACAGAATGGATGCTTAAACAAGGCCCAACAATTTGTTGCATACAAGAAACATGTGTAAGTCACAGAGATAGTTATTACCTGATAGTAAAGGGCTGGAGGGTGGTTTTCCAAACAAAGAGACCCAAGAAGCAAGCATGAGTAGTCATTCTAATATCTAGTAAAACAGACTTTCAACCAAAATTAATGAAAAGAGATGGGGAAGGACACTTCATATTCACCAAAGGATAATTCCACCAGGAAGACATCACAATCCTGAACATCTATGCCCCAAACACAAGGGCACTCACATTTGTAAAAGAAACATTAATAGAAGTTCAACACACATAGATCCCCCCACATTTAATAGTGGGAGACTTCAACACCCCACTCTCAATAAAGGACAGGTCAACAAAACAGAAATTTTCAAAGAAACAATGACTTTAACAGAGGTCATAAATCAAAAGAACCTAACAGATAAATACAAAAGCTTTCACCCAAAAAGGACAAAATTTACCTTCTTCTCAGCACCTCATGGAACTTTCTCCAAAATAGACCATAAGTTGGTCACAAAGCAAGCCTCAATAGATACATGAAGATTGAAATAATCCCATGTATCCTATTTGAACACCATGGACTAAAGCTGAACCTCAACAACAACAGAAATAGCAAAATTCCTACACAAACATGGATACTGAACAACTCGCTACTCAATGACAACTGAATTAGGAAAGAAATAATAGTCTTCTTAGAATTCAATGAAAATTAAAGCAAACATACCCAAAACTTATGGGATACAATAAAAACAGTGTTAAGAGGAAAGTTCAAAGCACTAAGAAATCCAAAACATCTCATTCAAGCAACTTAATGGCTCATCTCGAAAATAAATAAATAAATAAATAGATAAATAAATAAATAAATAGATAGATAGATAGATAGATAGATAAATAAATAAATAAATAAATAAATAAATAAATAAATGAATAAATAAATATAAGAAACAGATACACCAAAGAGGAGGAGATAGCAGGAAACAATCAAACTCAGGGCTGAAATCAATACATTGGAAACAAATAAAACAATTCAAAGAATCAATGAAACCAAGAGCTGGCTCTTTGAGAAAACCAACAGGATAGACAAACCCTTACATAAACTAACTGAAAGGCAGAGAGACACCATCCAAAATAACAAAATGAAAAATGAAGAGGGAGACTTAACAGTAACTGAGGAAATTCAACTAATCATTAGGTCTTATAAAAGCCTATATGCCACAAAATTAAAAATATAAATGAAATGGACTATTTTTTATATCGATTTCACTTACCAAAGCTGAATCAAGACCAATTAAATAAATTAAATAGTTCTATGTACCCTAAGGAAATAGAAGCTGACATCAAAATTCTGCCATCCAAAAAGAGCCCAGGGCCAGATTGTTTCAGAGCAGAATTCTACCAGATCTTCAAAGAAGAGCTAATACCAATATTCTTCAAACTATTCCACAAAATAGAAACAGAAGGAGCACTACCAAACTCATTCTATGAAACCACAGTTACATTGATACCTAAACCTCACAAAAACCCAACAAAGGAAGAGAATTTCAGTCCAAATTCCCTTATGAACATTAATACAAAAATTCTCAACAAAATACACTCAAACCGAATACAAGAAAAAAATCAAAGATATCATCCACTATATGAACAACTAGGCTTCATCCCAGATATGCAGGGGAGAGGTTCAATATATGGAAATCCAACAATGTAATCCACCATATTATCAAAGTGAAAGAAAAAAAAGCAGATGATAACCTCCTTACATGATGAAAAGGCATTTGACAAAATCCAACATCCATTCATGTTTAAAGTATTAGAGAGATCAGGAATACAAGACATTTAGTAAACATAGTAAAGGCGATATACAGCAAGCCTATAGCTAACATCAAACTATATGGAGAAAAACTTAAATCAATCCCACTGATATCAGGGACAAGGCAAGGCTGCCCACTCTCTCCATATATCTTCAACACACTTCTTAAAGTCCTTGCTAAAGCAATAAGACAATTGAAGGAAAACAAGGGGAAGGAAGAAGTCCAAGTATTACTATTTGCAGACAATATGATAGTATGCCTGAGTGACCCCAATAGTCTATCAGGGAACTCCTATCAGTGAAAATCACCTTCACCAAAGCGGGTGGATAAAAAATTTACTCAAAAAAGAAAATCAGTAGCCCTCCTGTATACAAAAGACAAAAGGATTACGAAAGAATTTAGAGAAACAACACCCTAGCCACAATAGCCACAAAGGACATAAAGTACCTTCATGTAACTCTAAGCAAGGAAGTCCAAGATTGTATGAAAAATATTTCAAGTCTCTGAAGAAAGAAATAGAAGATATCAAAAGATGAAAAGCTTTCACATGCTCAAGGCTTGGCAGGATTAAAAGAATACACATGGCAATCCTACCAAAACCAATATACAGATTCAGTGCACTTCCCATCAAATTGCCAACACAATTATTTAAAGACCATGAAAAAAAAATTCTCATCATCATATGGAATAACAAGAAACCCAGAATCACAAAAACAATCCTCCACAATAAAAGATATTCTGGAGGTATCTCGATCTCTGATCTCAAGTTGTACTATAGAGCAACAGAAGTAAAAACTGCATGGAACTGGAATTGCAACTGGCTGGTAAATCAATGGAATCAAATAGAAGACCCAGAAATAAACCCACACAATTACGGACAACTGATTTTCGACAAAGATGCCAAAACCATACAGTGGAAAAAAGATAGCATCTTCAATAAATGGTGCTGGTCTAACTGATATCTGCATTTAGAAAAATGCAAATAGATCCATACTTATCACCCTGCACAAAACTAAATTCCAGGTGGATCAAAGACTTCAATATAAAACCAGATACACTAAACCTGTTAGAAGAAAAAGTGGGGAAGAGCCTAGAACACATTGGCACCTGAGACAATTTTGTGAATAGAACACCAACAGCTCAGGCTCTAGATAAGCAATCAATAAGTGGGTCCTCCTGGAAATAAAAAAAGCTTCTTTAAAACAAAAGATATTGTTGTCAGAACATGAGGACAGCCTACCGGTTGGAAAAGGATCTTCACGGATCCCATATCGGACAGAGGGCTAGTATCAGAATATATAAAGAATTCAAGAAGTTAAACAACAACAAATCATGCAATCCAATTAAAAATGGGGTACAGAGCTAAATAGAGTATTCTTAATAGAGGAATATTGGATGGCAGAGAACTGCTTGTAGAAATGCTCAACATCATTAGCTATCAGGGAAATGCAAATCAAAATCACCCTCAGATTTCACCTTCCACACTTTAGAACGGCTAAGATAAAAAAACTCAAGTGACAACATGCTGGAGAGGATGTGGAGAATGGGACACACTCCTCCCATTGCAGGTGTGAATGCAAACTAGCACAACCACTTTGCAAATCTATCTGGTGGTTTCTCAAAAAACTAGGAATACTGCTACCTCACGATCCAGCTATACTACTTCTGAGCATATAAGCAACATATGCTTTAGAACACAAGAACCTTTGGTCAACCATGTTCAGAGCAGCTTTATTGTAATAGCTTGAAGCTGGAAACAACCTGGATGTCCATCAAAGGAGGAATGGATAAAGAAATTGTGGTACATTTACACAATGGAATACTACCCAGAAATTAAAAACAAGAAAACCATGAAATTTGCAGGCAAACTAGAAAAGATCATCCTGAGTGAGGTATCCCAGAAGCAAAAAGACACAGGGAGTATTTACTCACTCATAAGTGGATATTAGACATATAACATAGGATAAACATACTAAAATCTGTACACCTAAATAAGCTAAGCAAGAAGGAATACTCCGGGTAAGATGTTCAATCCTGATTCAGAAAGGCAAAGTGGATCGACTTTGGAAGTGGAAGAAATCAGGGAACAGGACAGAAGCCTACCACAGAGGGCCTCTGAAATACTCTACCTGGCAGGGTATCAGAGCAGATGCTTAGACTCATAGCCAGACTTTGGGCAGAGTACAGGGAATCTTATGAAAGAAAGCAGAGATAGAAAGACCCAGAGGGAACAGGAGCTCCACAGGAAAACAAAAGAACCAAAATGTCTAGTCCCAGGGGTCTTTTCTGAGACTAATTCTCCAACCAATGACTAGGCATGGAGATAACCTAGAACCCCTGCACAGACATAGCCCATGGCAGCAGGCAAACAGGGAATGTCTCTAACATGAATTCAATGGCTGATCTTTGACAACCTCCTTCTGACTCTGGAGTATCCTTACTAGGCCACAGAGGAAGACAATGCAGTCAGTCCTGATGGGATCTGATAGGCTAGGGTCAGAGAGAAGGGAAGGAAGACCTCCCCTATCAATGGACTGTTGGAGGGGAATGGGAGTAAAAGAGATAGGGAGGGTGAGATTGCAAGGGGATACAAAGTGAATAAACTGTAATTAATAAAAAATAATTAAATTTAAAAATTTGTACTTCAGATGAAAGCCATGTTAGTTACATCAACCCAGTTCCTCCATTTTGTATGTAGGTTTACATATGTGTGATATATAAAACCATCCTGTACAATAGTATATAGTTATAATTTTTACTATAAAAATATACATACATATATATATATATATATATATATATATATATATATATATACTTTTTTTTCACTTTACACACCATCACAGCCACCTCCTTCCTTTCCTCCTGACCCAATTCTCTGATCCTCTTTCCCTTTCCCTCTTTCCCTTCTCCTCAGAAAATTGGCTGCCCACCAACTTGTCCCACCCTTGCAAGGCAAATCAATTTGCACCAGAACTAAGCTCATCCTCTTCAAATGAGACTCAACAAAGCAGAAAGTTTCATCAAAGAATTACTAAATTAATAAATAGAGTGGGAATCAGAAGCATTTTGCTGTGCATTCCTGAGAGAATCTCTTACATTTGATTATCAAAGGAAATTTATTCTGACACAGATTATATTAAACTGATACTTGATGTTTTGAAGTCTTCATGTGGATGCAATAAGTTTGTAGAGAGATATAAATAAGCAAGGAGAACTAGATGTTTACTAGAAAAAAAATTTGTTCTATTGAGATGATAGCGGGAGACTAGGAATACAGGAACAGGAGCTGCAAAGAGGTAAACACTAAGCATATATATATGGTAAATTACAAAAACCTTCATATTTACATAGGCATCTACTGTAGGGCAGCAAAATGAACATTTAACAGCTACAACTGTGTTCTAAACTATTATCTTTTATATTTATTTTAAAGTCTTCCCATACTTCTATAATGACACCAAATAATGCAAGCTATTCTTCTAATGTGTTTGCAATTTTATGAAATTATATACTTAAAATGGAGTCAATGACTATTTCTTGAGGAGGTGCTACGTTACAATGGATAAATGGATTTATGCCTTCTAACAAATTTATGTCACTTGGTGGGGGAAAGATAGAAAAGTTTAGATTAAATTGTTAAATTAACACAGTTATTGATTCCCTGAAGCTTTTTCCTGCTCACTCAGTGCAACTTTGAGAGCCTTGAACTTATGAAAGCTTCCATGAAGTTTATACCTAAATGACAATCTTTTACCTAATTATGAAGAATTAGAGGGCCTTCTCTTTTTAGGAGTATTATTTAATTTCACAAAATAATGTGTTTTAAGTACTTCTGTCCTGATTGGATTTTTTTCAGGAATATCTTAAATATATAGTTTTTTAAAATTTGTTTTATTCTTTTTAAATTATTATAATTTATTACAATGTATTCACTTTGTATCCCAGCTGTGGTCCCTTCCCTCCTCTCCTCCCACGCACCTTCCCTCTTCTCCCTTTATGACCCTTCTTTAGTCCTCTGATAGGGATGGTCCTCTTCCCCTTCCATCTGACCTTGGCCTATCAGGTCTCATCAGGACTGGCTGCATTGTCTTCCTCTGTGGCCTGATAAGGCTGCACCCCCCAGGGGGAGGTGATCAAAGAGCATGCTACTGACTTCATGCCTGCTCTCCTTACAAGGGACCCCACTTGGAGATAGAGTCTAGAGTTTTTAATATAGAGAAGTAATTTTTAAGTAAATGAATTCTGATCAAATACTTGATAAAGAAACTATTTCATAACAGAAAGAAATGGGTTGCAGTCTTTAGAAACCATTATGAGTCAGTGGGATGGATCATCAGGTAAGGGGACTTGCTGCACAAAAATGGTGACTTATACTCCATCCTTAGAAATCACATATAGTACAAAGTAAGAACTGACTGCACACAATTGTCATCTGAAGTGAATGGCATGGTACATATGTGCCTGCAGTCATGTAAACATCACACACAAATTAATAATAATAATGATAATAATAATTTCTCTATATGTGTATTCATTAATTTTACAATACTTTTATCATATCATAAAGATCCTTTTTTATTACAGAACATGGTTCTCACTTCAGTTTTACTTTTTACACAGAATCATATGTGAATGTGTTGCTATATTCTGTCTCTGAATCTGTTGATAGGCTTTTTCTGTCATTTTTATATGACAAAATGCTTAGGGTTTCATCTATAGATAGCTGTCAACACAATTGTAGAAACATACAGAAAGAGCACCATTGCCAGCTGACTTACAAATGTAGCCGTATATGTGTTTCTCATCTGACTTCATACTTTGCAATTGTTCAGAAAGTTCTCGCAAGATTTAACTTCCAATTGGTGGCCATGACTGTCAGTTTCCATTCCTACTGCATAAACTTACTTATTTTAATGAAGGAAAATAAGTATTCAAAACCTTATATCATGTGAAGTTGAATAACTCTTTCCTTTTACAAGAAATTAAAGAAAATGTTTTAAAATTTTATGTCATACATTACTTCATTTCTCTTTATGGGATTCTTTCATTATTTTAATGACTGTTCAAATTACTAAACCAATGCTATTTACTTTGATATAATGAAAAATACAATTACTGGTTACATTTTAGACTGGAAGCCAGTATCTTATTATTATACTATTTATAATACTTAACATAGGATAAATATTTTGTCAGTAATAGTTACATTGTATTGTTTAGGGAATAATGACCAAATGGGTTTACAGATTATTAGTACAGATGTAGTTTTCTTCAGGAATTTTCTGACCAAGTTTGCATAAATATGTATACGGTGAAAACTTGAAAGAGTAGACAAGCTAAATATATTAGTGTGTGTTTTTGTTTGTCTGTGTGTATTTGAGAGATAATAAGTAAAATGTTCTCTTTAGATTTCCTATAGAAGCATTGTTTAAACTTGTTACATTAACAATTAATGTTAAATCTCCTACATACAGATCAGGAAATATTATCCACAAGTTAAAACTGTGGGAAATAGAATAGAGTCACACCCACAGCAAGCTAATTCCTCACCACTTCTGTACAGTATTCAACAGCAACCAGGCTATCACCATACCAGCACTCTGCCTCGGAAATTCAAATTTCAATGCCAACTCTTAAGCATTTTCATCTACAGCCTGAGACATTCCAAATTCCAGCTACACAGATGGGCCATCCACACTGATCTGATTCATAAATAAGACAAAATAGCTGGCCTGGTCATGCAGCACACTGGTTATTGGAAGAGGGAGAGTTCTTAATGTGGAATACAGAAATACGTAATTACCTTGAAAAACAACAGCAGTCACAAAGTCCTTGAAGCCAAAATGTTTATGATCTGATATATTCAAGTAACCCGTCAGATTTTCTAATATCATTGACTCAGATTGTGTCATACAGAAAAGGAGCCAGTGGGGACAACAGTGTGTATAAATCGAATGGAACAAGAGAATTCCAATGAAAATATTTCTCCTTCATAAATGCATGCAGGTAATTAACTGTCTTGATTTGCAGAACTTGTTCTTTACTTCAAAAAGAATAGTGAAGAATTCTGTGAGAATATGTCATCATTATTCATAGATAATTTTGGGATGGAGCTAAATGAACATTTTGACGTTATTCAAATTAATGCTTACAGAATTGTTCAGACCATATTTTATCTATTTATTATAGTATTCAGAGCATTATAGCTTAAAAGGCAAAAACATTTTGAAAAATATCCCTTTTAATCAGATATTTGTCATTACTTTTCTTTTAATATCCCCATGTAGTTTCCACGATCTTGCACTGTGATTCTGTTTATGCCATTGATAACTGGTTGAATACTATTCTTTAACATTTTAGACCAATAAATAAAATCAGATACACTCTATGTATTAAATGTGTAAAATGTTTTATGCATGGGATATTTATTTTGAAATGAGGAAACAGCTACAATATTTATATTGAAGAGAATTTAGATCCAATATACTTTATATGCCATTGTCAAAAAATAAAAAAAAATCTATGAGGTTAAGGAATATAATTTTCCAACATAGAACTAACCAAAATAAAACAATTTATTTAACATTTAATTTTTATTACATTTCATTTTCATGGACTCTATATATTGAATACATTAAGTTATGAAAAGAAATAGAAAACCAGCTTAACACCTCCTACACCAAGAAGTTAACCATAAATATATCTTGATAGAAATGAAAATCCAGTGTTCTAATCTTAGCCATGAACAAAGCTATCTATGAAAAAAGGGCATAAAGCTATGAGCTGACATCAGATTTATTTTCTGATTGTCTTGAATAGCTGTGGTATTGTCACATCCAATGCACATACTGAAATTTTCATTTTCACTTCCAAGGTCATTCCTGTTTGGATATGCTCTTCTCCTTAAGCTGATTCTCAGATCATAGAGTATGCCAGTATGAGATTTCTAATTTGCACAGGTGAAGCATATTGTTATTCATTTTCATAGGAAGTTATATCTAACAAGAAATTATTAGCAAAAGCATTCACTGAGAGATGAAGTTGCATTGGCTTTTCCTGTAAGAAACATCCAAGGTATTTGCCTTAAACAATCATTTCAGTGTATAGTTTGAGGATGGTAATTTCAACCACTGCAGTATCTGTTTTGCACTAGTTTCCCTTTAGAATCCCTTAAAATAACAGTTACCTACCTCAATTCTTACTTTCAGTGGTCTATCATCACAGTAATTTGCAATTGCATGAACAGTCAGAAGACACCTTCAGTTTTGATTTGTTATAAACTGTGCCTAATAATTAGTAATGATTATTCGCATACAATTTTAATTACAAAATTAGTTTTACTTCCTTTAAACCAAATCAGTCATGATCAGAAACTTTTTGTTTCCATAGCACTCTTAGTTTTCATTTGATTAAAACAACAATCTACTTAGTGGAATACGATTTCTTAGTTTTTTTTTTCTTTACTTGCAATTTGTTTTGAACTTGAATTATTTTTCTGTTGACTCTTAGGGTACTACTGACATATACTTGAAATAGCATCAAGGTGTGGATATTTTGTGATAGGAAGTATAGTAGATGTGTCTTACTGTAGCTTTCTTATTTTTATTTTTAATTTTTTTTTTTTTATGTGACACCGGAGAAGGTATTGAACCAGAGTGGACCACAGTTTGTTATCATTAAATGAAAGTTATATTCCATGGACAATAAAGTTATAAAATTAGAAAACATGTGAATAGTGTCTTACATATTATTACCCAATTGAGTTATTGTCTTTCTGCACTAAGCCTGAGAAATTAAGTCTTATTAAATATAAAGGGTATTGACAATTTTTATAAATTATTTAATTTGAATATTGGGATTGGGAGGGGAGGAGAGATGGGATTACAGCTCGGCTACAAAATGAATAATCTAATTAATATAAAATAAAAAAAATTTAAGTAAAAAAAGGAAATAAGTGGAAAAAACAAAACAAAACAAACAACAGCAACAACAAAAACCAGGCACTTGGCTGTTTTGTTGGTTCGCTGTCTGGTTGAGTCCTTCCGAAAGAGAATAGTATTATTGCTAGTGAATGTTTTATGAGATTGGAGCTACTTATGTGACAGATGCTACACTGTACAGCTATAACCCTAATAGTGAGTCATGCTCTCTTTCAGAGACATTTGGCAGATTTAAGCACTTTTGTTGTATTTTTATTTGCATAAAAAAACAAGTACTGAACCAATTCATCTGATAATCCCTGAGCTTTGTGATTTTTGAGGTCAGTAACATTTCTCACAAGCCAAAGGGAACACAAAGCTGCAGTTTTGGGGGTTGCCTTTAAAGCACAAACAACTGCTTTGTAAGGCAAAAAACAGTTGTTCTCCCCTGAATATTTTCATTTATTGTTGCTTTTAAGACTTATTTTTATTTTATAGTGTATTTGTAATATACATATATGCTAAATAAATGTATAAATAAGACTCTGTAACTCTTTTTCCAGGGATGCTAGCCACAGTGAATCACTGTGTAGAATCACTACGCTTGAACAAATCACTTCTCAGCTGATGCTGCAAGCACCCACGTCCTTGCCCTGGACAGACAGCACATATCAGGACTCTGAACATGGGTTTCAAGGGAATATGCACCGCCGCCCTTCTCAGCTTTTGCTTTCTTCAAAAGCAAGAAGCATGTACTGCCAACTTTGGGGAATCATAAAATTTAGTCTGCAAATTGAGCGGTGGCTGGAACAAAAATTTCAGCACCCTTGTCCTTGTGATCTTTATCAAAATAATTAGGGAGTAGAAAGTAGAATTTATTATAGATTAAGGTGAAGCAGTCTTAGATGGAGTCCACAAGGAACAAAAGAACCAGTTTTTGTTTTGTTTTCTTTTGTTTTGTTTTGTTTTTGTCTAGAATTGAGATAGACATTGCATTATTTCATAATAACTGGAAGACTCAGCTTTTTCTGGAGCTTTTTTTTTTTTTCCATCCAGGCAAATGGAAAGCTGATATATATTTGCTCTTTTTAGATAGATCCGTCATTGATGATATTTCTTTAACAGGAATACAACAGAGGTAACTAACATCATAAAGTTCAGATAATTGTTTAAAAGTTCTTACTGCCAATTCTCAATGCCACGTCTTTACCCAGTGTCAGATATTTGAATCAGATTCCATTCTTTTGGCAATAACCAGAGTCTATCATTCAGTATTTTATTTTACAAGCTGATATTTGAGGTGTGTGGGCGCCATCCAACTACCATGACCAATATTCACAAATAAGTTGCTACCTAACAAAATAATTTTTAGTAGTTTAATAGAGTAAGTTGAAAGTAACGCAAAGACTACAGGGGCTTACTACAGTTTACATGAGTAAACTCCGTCATGAGGTAATGCTATACTGGGGTCTTCAGGACCACTACTATTTCTTCTAAATGTCCTGACTCTACCTTCAGCTGACAATGCTTCCTCAGAGAACTGTTTGCTTTCAGTTTTTCAAGCCATTCTTATAGGTGGCATCATCTCTTTCATCAAGTCATTCCGTTGTTGCCTTTTTTTCCCACATTTCATTTAGTTTCTTTTATTATTTCAAGGATATCTATTATTTAAATTTAGAAACATTATTTTAACCTTTTAAATTTTTAAAAATTCATATAATATTTTGTGGTCGTTTTCTTCTGCCTCACCTGCCCACATCTCCAACAATCTAACTCCAGACCTTCTTTCTCGCTTTAAACATTGTACACAATATATTAAAAAAAAAATCCACCAGTAAAATTGAAAAAATTACAAACCAATATGGTACAAAAATGTACAAAAACAGCATTGAATTCATTTTGTACTAGTTGACTGTTGCTAGGCATGGGGCCTGCCTTTAAGCATGATTTCTATACACAGTGAAACTTGATTAGGGAAAATTCATTTTTCATTTGCAAGTGGTTGAAAATTAAAAACAAATTCTTTGTTAGGGAAGGGAGATTGTGTAAACTCATAGCATTACCTCATGACTCCTCTCAGTGCTGGGACCCCTTCTGGTTTGAACATGTGTAGGCACTGTGCATGCTGCCATAATCTCTATGTATTCTTAGGTGCAGTAGTCATGTTGGATTTGGGGGACACAACTTCCCTGGTGTCATCAAGGTCCTCTGCCTCATGTAATTTTTCTGCCTTCTCTTCAACATAGATGCCTGAGCCTTAAGTGGAGAGCATTTGTGAAGACATTACATTAAGGCCTGAGTATTCCAATGTCTGTAGCTCTTTTAAAGCACATTGTCTACTTTTGTGATTCTCTGCATCCATTCCCTTCTGTTGCAGGAGGATGCTTATTTGCTAATGGATAGCAAGACACTGATCTATTGGTATAGCAAAATGTCCTTAGGAGTCAGGTTGCTGTTGTGTTCCTTTTAGCAGAACAATATACTTTGGTCTTCCCTTATATCATTGGCCTATTTTGCCCAGAGTTCTGACCTACCCAAGTAGTCTCAGGCATGGGTATGATCTTTTGTAGTGAACCATTAGATTGCTCAGACAGTATTTGGCTACTCCAAAAATGTTTGTTCCAATATTGCACTAGTATATCAAACAGGTGGGCAAACATTGTAGATTGAAGGTATGCTTGCATCTAGGTTAGTAGTTACCTTTCTTCTCTGGTAGCATGCACAGTATCTTACAGTACCAAGAACACTAATCAGTAGGTTAAAACGTTCTAGTTAGGCAACAACTCAAATTCTCCATGTTCATGGACATTCATAAATCTTTTCATCTGCAATAGAGCACTGCCATAACTTGAGAGAGCAGCCAACCTTCAGGAATATTGTTAGTTGTTTGGGGGCTTTCATTGGGCCCTGTTGACCAGAAATTATATGTAATTCTGTTGACCAGAATTATATGTAACCCATTCCTGGTAATGGAGGTTTCATTTGGTGGTGAGAGATGTCTAGTTGGAACATTTTCTCCCTTATTATTTGGTTGCTCCATTTACATTTCTTTCATATATTCATATATATATAATTATATATATATATATATATATATATATATATATATATATATATATATAATTTCAAGAATCTTCTATGCTAGTAGGTTTTCACATGAGCCCTAAATTGGAGCTTACTTTTAGTTGTCCTTCCCTGTATTGTCTTTATTTCAAGGGTTCCTTTGCCTCTGAGTTTACTCCTCTAATTCCAATCATCCCTGTCTATTCCTGAATATATATTCTATTTCTCTTTAATTGGGAGGTTTTTCCTAGGCCCTACTCATTTTTTTCTACCAATACTTTGGTTATATGTATTGTAGCAAGCCTATTGAAGGCTTACAAGCTAAGATACACTTAGAATAGAATACATACCGCATAAGTCTTTTGGGGTCTAGCTTACCTAACTCAGAATATTTTTTTAGTTCATCCATTTGCCTGTTAATTTCACGATTTTATTTATTATATAGCCGTATAATATCCCATTGTGTAGATAAACCATTTATTTTTATCTACTCATCTGTTGCTACACATGGAGACTCTTTTCATTTCATGGTTATTATGAATAAAGTAGAAATGAACATGGTTGAGTAAGTGCCCCTGTAGAAGAATGTAGTGTCCTTTTAGTAAACGTCCTAAGTTAGAGCTGATATTGAGATAAATCTATCTCCAGCTTTGTGAGAAATCATTGTGATGGTTTCTGACTATACAGATTTGCACCCCAAGAGCAATGAATGAATGATCTCTTTACCTCATACTCTTAACCACAAAAGCTGTCATTTTATTTATCAACCTTGGCCATTGTTGCTGATGTAATATGAAATCCCCAAATAGTTCTGATTTGCATTTTTCTTATGAGTAAGAATTTTAAACATTTAAACGTTCCTTAGCCATTTGTGTTTCATATCTTTGAACTGTCTGTTTAGTTTTGTACCTCATTTTTAAATTAGATTATTTGTTTTTTTTAGTATCCGGTTTGTTTAGTTCCAGGTATATTTTAGATGTTTGCTATCTATGAGATGTCTAATTAGTAAAGAGGTTTTTCCAATCTGTAGGCTGCTTCTTTATGCAAATGATTATATCTCTTCCATACAGAAGATTTTCAGCTTCACAAAGATATACTTGTTAATTCTTATTCTTACTGCTTGTGTTGTTTTGTCCTTTTCACATAATCTTTTCCTGTGTCAATGAGTTGACTATTTCCTACTTTCTCTTCTATCAGATTCATGATGACTGGAATTATACTGATGTCTTTAAGGCATTCGTAGATGAGTTTGGTAGCAAGAGATAAATACATTTCAATTTGCTCTATTTTTGATGCAGCCATCTAGTCTGACCAGCTTGGAGTTTCAAACTCTGCGACAAATGGCTGAGGTATCTATTTCACATAACAAAGTAAGTGTAGCTGACAGCCCTTACTTATTTAGAGGGTCCTCCTGGTCCACCCCTACCCATAACTCTCCAGTTAAGGGTGGCTGGGAAGATTTTCCCCATGTAATCCAACTATTTTAGCTACAGTCCCTTTTAACATTTGGACCTCCTGGCTGCTTCACCTGGCTTTCCTATCCCCCATCTCCTTCTTCTTCCCTTATCTTCACATGGCTGAGGATCATGTTCATTCTAGACCCTCCCAGATGTCATTGATACAGCTGTACTCTCTTACCTACAATAAACTTTCTCCTCTACCATAGCTAGAAACAACCATGCCTTTTTCTTTGTCTTTGTTTTGTTCAAAAAGCAACGAAGATGCTGTCTTTTTCCAGTGTGTATTTCGAGCTTCTCTATCAAAGAACAGGTGTCTGTATGTGCATGGACTTTTGTCTGAATATTAAGTTTGAATTCATTGATCTGTAGTTTTTACCAATATCATGCTGTTTTTATTAATATAACTCTGTATTATAATTTGAAATAGGGGATGGTGATTTTTACGAGCTGTTCTTAAGAATTAATTTTGAATTCATTGATTCTGTAGTTTTTACCAATATCATGCTCTTTTTATTAATATAAATCTGTATTATAATTTGAAATAGGAGATGGTGATTTTACCAGCTGTTCTTTTATTATACAAGAATGTTTTGGCTTTGTTTTTACCCTTTTCCATATGGAGCAAAACTGTCCTTTCAATTTCTCTGAAGAATTGTGATGGAATTTAATGGTGATTATATTGAATCTGTAGATTGATTTCAGGCAGAATTGCTAAAATCATATTAATCCTACTAATCGTGATCATGAGAAATATGTCAATCTTCTGGTGTCTTCACCTTTTTTTTCCTTCAATGTTGTAAAGTTTTTTAGTATACAATAGCTTATGTTAGACCTACTCAAGATATGTTTGAGCTATTGTGAAGGGTGTTGTTTCTCTGATTTCTTTCTCAGTCCATTAGTCATTTGAATATATAAAATGTATTCATTTTTGTGGGTTAATTTTGTAACTTGCTATTTGCTGAAAGGGTTTGTCAGCAGGAGGAATTCCTTGGTGAAAATTTTAGGTTCATTTATGTATACAGTCATATCATCTGCAAATAATGACACTTAATTTTCATTCTTTTCTACTTTTATCCCTGAGTCTCCTTAAGTTGTTCTATTGCTCTAGGTAAGACATCAAGGACAGTACTGAATACAAATGGAGAGAGTGTACAGCTTTGTCTTATTCCTGATTTTTGTGGATATCCTCTGAGTTTCTCAACATTTAGACTGATGTTGGCTATGGGCCTGAATCATTTATATCATAAATAACAGTTAGTATAATGAAGCATATTTTTTGTATCTCCACTTTCTGTCTTGGTCTTTAATTCAATTACATTGATCAACATGCCTGGGTTTATGTCAAGACCATACTGATTTATTACTATACCTTCACAGTACAACTTGAAATCAGGAATTTTTATAACTTTAACAGATATTTTAACAATCAGTATTGTTTTATGTATCCTGTTTTTCTTTGTTTGTATGTATGTGTGTATATCTCTGTTTCCATATGAAGTTATTAATTGTTTTTTCAAGGTCTGTAAAGAATTGTCTTGGGATTTTGATGAAGACTACATTTAATCTGTAGATTACATTTTGTGGGATGGCAATTTTTATTATGTTAATCATACTGAACCATAAGCATGGGAAAAATTTTCCATCTTCAGATATCTTCAGTTTATTTCTTCAGAGACTTGTAGTATTTATAAGACTTTCATAATTACCCCAAGAAATTTTATATTATTTGAGGCTATTGTGAGAGGTGTTGATTCCCTGTTTTCTGTTTGTCATTTTCATATAAGATAAATAATGTTTTTATTTCTAATTAATCTTGTACCAGGCTACTTTGCTGAATATGTTTTGTCAGCAGCATAAATTCTCATATAGAACTTTTAGAAGCACTTATGCATACTTCATATTACCTGCAAATAAAGGCAATAAAGGCTCTTATTTCAATTTTGTAGTATCTGTTGAAACTTGCTATGTGTTCAAGTATTTGGTCAGTCTTGGAGGAAACACTAGGAGGTCCTAAGAAGAATGTATATTCTTTTGTTTTTTAAGTAAAATAATCCATAAATTAATTTTAGGACATTTAGTTTATTATATCACTTAGCTCCAACACTTTTCTGCTTAGTTTTTGTCCAGATGACCTGTCTATTTGTGCATGTTAGTGATTGAAATCTTCCACTATCAGTATATGCTTTAATCTATAGTTGTGTTTCTTTAAGTTGGGTATCTTTGTATTTGGTCCATAGATGTTAAGAACTGCAATGTTCTCTTCAGCGATTCATCAATTGATGAGAATATAGTATCTTTGCCTGTATACTCTGATTAGTTTTAGCTTAAAGTCTGGTTTGTCAAGTATTAAAATTGATATGCCAGCTTTCTTCTTAGCTACATTTGCTTGACATACTTTTTTCCAAACCTTTTACCCTGAAGGAATATCTGCCCTTGATATCACGTTGTGTTTCATGGGTGACACACAAAGATAGATCCTGGTTTTGTATTTAATCTGTGTTGTTATTGGGAAATTAAGACCACTGATGTTAAGAGATGTAAATGAGTGATGTTTGATTTTTTAAATAATTTTATTTTTATTAATTATAGTTTATTCACTTTGTATCCCCCTTGTACCTCCTTCCCTCTTCCCCACCCAATCCCACCCTCCCTCTTCCCTACCTGTGTCCCTCTCCCAGTCCACTAATAAGGGAGGTCTTCCTCCCCTTCCCTCTGATCCAAGTCTATCTATCAGGTCTCATCAGGAGTGGCTGCATTGTCTTCTTCTGTGGCCTGGTAAGGCTGCTACCGCCCTCAGGGGAGGTGATCAAAAAGCAGGCCAATCAGTTCCTGTCAGAGACATTCCCTGTCCGCATTACTATGGAGGCCACTTGTATGCTGAACTGCCTTAGGCTACCTCCATTCAGGCACCCCAGGCCATCTCTATGAGTTGTCCTTGGCTGGAGTATCAGTCTCAGAAAAGACCCCTGTGCCCAGACTTTTGGGATGTGCTGCTCTCCTTGTGAAGCTCCTTTCCTCTCCTGGTCTTACTCTCTCCCACTTCTTTCATAAGATTCCCTGCATTCTGCCCAAAGTTTGGCTATGAGTCTCAGCATCTGTCTCGATACCCTGCAGAGTAGAATCTTTCAGAGGCCCTCCTTGGTAGGCTCCTGTCCTGTTCCCTGTTTTCTCCCTCAGATGCCCATCCTCTTTGCCTCTCTGAATGGGGATTGAACATCTTAGCCAGAGTCCTCCTTCCTGATTAGCTTCCTTAGGTGTACAGATTTTAGTAGGCTTGACCTATATTATATGTCTAATATCCATTTTTGAGTGAGTATATACCCTGTGTGGCTTTCTGCTTCTGAGATACCTCACTCAGGATGATATATTCCAGTTCCCACCATTTATTTTCAAATTTCATGATTTCCTTGTATTTTTATCGCTGAGTAATATTCCATTGTGTAGATGTACCACAATTTCTATATCCATTCTTCAATTGAGGGGCATCTGTTTCCAGCTTCTGGTTATTACAAATAAAGCTGCTACAAATATGGTTGAGCAGATGTCCTTGTTTTATACTCGAGCATCTTTTGGATATTGTTTTTGTTTTGTTTTGTTTTGTTTTGGTTTGGTTTGGTTTGGTTTGGTTTGGTTTGTGTGCGTGTGTTTCTCTTCTTTTGATTGGCTGGTCTGAACTTATTTACTTCTTGCACTTTTTTGAATGTGGTTAACCTTTCTAGGCTGAAGTTTTCCTTTGAATGACTTCTGTAGAAATGGATTTGTAAATGCATACTGCTTAAATATTGTTTTATCATGGAATATCTTTCTATTTTAATCAAATTTCCTAGGTACATTAGGTTGCAGTAAGATTGCTGCATCTTCTCCTTTTGTGTATAGACAAGGCAACCTCTTAGAGGAAACTTATCTAAAGGCAAGCAATGTAGTCATCAAAGACAACCCGTGCTCCTGCTGTCAGGATTCCTACATGAAGACCGAACCCAGCTGTACAACTTTTATATATATGCGGGCGGGCTAGGTCCATTCCCTGCATACTTTTTTAGTTGGTGTTTCAGTCTATGTGAGCTTCTCTGGGCCCAGGTTAATTGGTTCTGTACGTTTTCATGTGGTGTCCTTGACCCTTCTAGCTTCTTCATTCCTTCCTCTCCTGCTTCCATAGGATTTTCCAAGTTCCTCACAATGGTTGGCTGAGACTCTCCGCATCTGTTTCTGGGTAAAGATTCTTTGATGACAGTTCTGCTTGGTTCTTCTTGGCAAGTATAGCAGAATATCATTAATAGGATCATGGGTGGACTCTCTCACATGGCAAGAGTCTCAAGCTGGGTCAGTCAGTGTTTGGGTGTTCCCTAAATTTCTGTTCTAACATTTACCCACAGAACATCTTGTAAGTAGGACATTGTGTGAGTCTTAGGTTTTGTGACTGGGTGGGTGTCCCAATAATCTATTTGGAAATTCTTGCATGGTTAAAAGAGGTGAGCAATTCAGGTTCCATATATGCCATTACTAGTAATCCTAGCTAAGGTCACCTTCATAAATTCCTAGAAGTTTCCAATGTCCTAGATTTCTAGCTTATTACATAGATGCCTCCTTCCAAATACAGTTGTCTCTCACAATATTCTCTCTGTTCTAGCCTCCTCCCACCTGATTCCTCCTATTTTCATCTCAAAGCCTTCTCCAATATAATCCCCTCCCTCCATCCACTCCTGATGCTTATTCTATTTCACCTTCTCAATGAAATTCAAGTGACCTCCTTGGGCCCTCTAATGTTACATGACTTCTTTGGATCTGTGAATTGTAGCATGGACCTTGATTATATTTATTACAAAATTTTGTTTAAAATATTTTATGTGCCCTAGACATGTGTTGTTATTTTTTTTTCTTTTCTTCTTATTAATCTTATATTGGTCTTTCCATAGTGTTGTGGAATTTCTAGGTGTCTTTTTTTACTATTTTTTTTCAGAGTTGAATTTTTTTTGGCAGAGATATGTATATTTTTCTTATTATGTCTTCAATAATATAGATTCTCTCCTCCATCTCTTGTATTCTGTTGTTGATGTCTGCTTCAATGGTTTCTGTTCAAGTCCTAAATTTTCATTTCTAGCATTTTCTAGGTTTTTTAGTTTTCTATTTTCATTCTATTTCAACTTTCTCATCTTGAAATATTTGATTCAATTTCTTCTATTTTTGCTTGTGATTTTAAAGAGTTCTATAAGGTTTTTATTCTTTTCTTCTTAAAGGATATATATCAAATTCATAAAAGCTATTTTGATGTATTTTTCTTATGTTTCAGCTATGTTGGAATACTCTGGGTCTTCTGTAGTTGTGTTTTTATACTCTATTGTAGACATTCTATGCTGGCTGTTTTTGTTATTTTTGTATTGTGTTTTATGTTTAATCCATTCATTTGAGTTTCAGAAGTTTGTAATTCAATGTACTAATATCTGGTAGTATATTTCTTTTTTATTTATTTTATTTTTATTTTTATTAATTACACTTTATTCACTTTGTATCCCCTCATAAGCCCCTCCCTCCTTCACTCCGGACTCCACCTTTCCTTCCCCTTTCTTCATGCATGCCCCTCCCCAAGTCCACTGATAGGGGAGGCCCTCCTCTCCTTCCTTCTGATCTTAGTCTATCAGATCACATCAGGAGTGGCTGCATTGTCATCTTCTGTGGCCTGGTAAGGCTGATCCCCCCTCAAGGGGAGGTGATCAAAGAGCAGGCCAATCAGATTATGTCAGAGGCAGTCCCTCTTCCCATTGCCATGTAGCCTACGTGGACACTAAACTTCCATGGGCTACGTCTGTGCAGGGGTTCTTGGTTATCTCCATGACTGGTACTTGGTTGGAGTGGTTGGAGTATGAGTCTCTGAGAAGACCCCTGTGTTCAAATTTTCTGGTTCTGTTGCTCTCCTTGTGGGATTCCTGTCTTCTCCAGCTCTTACTATTTCCCACTTCTTACATAAGATTCCATGCACTCTGCCCAACATTTGGCCATAAGTCTCAGCATCTGCTTTGATAATCTGCAGGGCAGAGCCTTTCAGAGGCCCTCTGTGGCAGGTTCCTAGGTTGTTTCCTGTTTTCTTCTTCTCCTGATGTCCATCCTCTTTGTCTTTCAGGATGGGGATTGATCGTTTTAGTCAGAGTCCTCTCTCTTGATTAATTTCTTTAGATGTACAGATTTTACTAGATTTTACTCTCTAAGTCCACTGGTAGGGGAGGGTTTCTTTTTCTTCCTTCTGATCCTAATCTGTTAGGTCTCATCAGGAGTGGCTGCATTGTCTTCCTCTGTGGCCTGGTAAGGCTGCTCCCCCCTCAAGGGGAGATGATCAAAGAGCAGGCCAATCAGTTCATATCAGAGACAGTCCCTGTTTCCATTACTATGGAACCCACTTGGACACTGAACTGCCATGGGTTACATCTGTGCAGGGGTTCTAGGTTATCTCCATGCATGGTACTTGGTTGGAGTATGAGTCTCAGGAAAGACCCATTTAACACCAGCATATTTCTCTTGATTGGAAGGCCTGTCTATTGGTGTGAGGGGGTTAGAGGAATCACCCACTCAAACTAAATGAGTGTGTAATATAGCTATAGAAGTGCTTCTTTTTAAAAATCCCTTTGAGTTTTGGACATGATTGTTTCTAATAGTAGTATCATTTTGGTAGATTTTTCCCATGGAGATTTTGTAGATGCAAGATGGGGCATCTCTGGAGAATTAAAATTGTGGTGAGATTTTCCCATGAAAAATTTGTTGATGCAAGAGGGAGCATCTCTGTAGAATTAAATTTGTGGTAGGAGGGAGGGGCTCTGCACATATGTTGCAGTGAGAGGCATAATATGGAAAGGCAATCATGACATGGTCAGAAGGACCCTGGTCCTGTATCAAATATTGGAGCCTCTAAAAAATGTAGTGGAAGTACAAGGAGTACTGTCTGCAGGCAGACTATGAGAGGTGGGGATGAAATTGTCATAAAGGAGGAGAGGAAGTAGAGTGAAAATTGCATACCTGTTCCACACACTGTGGTGATTCATTCTTTATTGGTTTCAGTTCTAATGTTTCCCCTAGGCTTTCAGCTAGTCTCATCTCTAGATACATCAAGGAAGATTCTGAGGTGTTGAGAAGAAATGTTCATGCAATGTCTGTAACTGGTGTTTCTTAATACTTTAATTTTTTATTTAATTTTGTTTATATATTTATTTATTACCATTTATTCACTTTGTATCTCCATTGCAGCCCCTTCCCTTAACTCCACTGAGTCACACCCACCCTCTCACTTCTCCCCCTACTCCCTTTCCCTAGTCTCCTTATAGGGGAGGACCTCATCTGCTTCTATCTGACCCCAGCTTATCAGGTCTCATGAGTGCTGGTTGCATCATCTTCCTCTATGGCCTGGCAAATCTACACGCCCCAGAGAGGAGTGATCAAAGAGCCTGCCATTGAGTTCATGTCAGAGACAGCTCCTGTACTCCATGCTAGAGAACGCACTTGGGAACTGAGCAGCCAATGGTCTTCCATTGAAAGAGGGTCTAGGTCCTCTCCATACGCAGTTTGTAGTTGGAGTATTGGTCTCTGCAGGCCATTCTGGGCCCAGGTGTTTTGTCTCTGCTGTTCTCCTGAGGAGTTCCTGTCCCCTACAGGTCTTTCTCTCTCCAAATTCTTCCATAAAGATTCTGGCACTCTATCCAAAGTTTGGCTATGACTCTCAATGTCTCCTTAGATAACCTGGTGGGTAGAGTCTCAACCTTCTTATTCCATCGGGAAATGCAAATCAAAATGACCCTGTGATTTCACCTCACACCCATTAGAATGGCTAAGATAAAAAACTCAAGGGATTGAACAAATGTCTCTGTTGTGTACTCGAGCATATTTTGGATTAATTCCTAAGAGTGGTATAGCTGAATCTTAAGGAAGCACTATCCCTAATTGTCTGAGAAAGCGCTAGATTGGTTACCAAAATTGCTGTACAAGTTTATACTCCAACCACCAATGGAGTAGAGTTCCCCTTTCTCCATATTCTCTCCAGCATGTATTGTCACTTGAGATTTTGATCCTGGCCATTCTGATGGGTGTAAGGTGAAGTCTCAGGGTTGTTTCAATTTGCATTTCCCTGATGACTAGGGACATTGACTATTTCTTTAAAGGTTTCTCTGCCATTCAGTATTATTCTATAGAGAATTCTTTGTTTAGCTCTGAACACCATTTTTAATTGGATTATTTTTTTGTTGATTTTTTTATTTAACTTTTATTAATTACACTTTATTCATTTTGTATCCCCCCATAAGCCCCTCCCTCCTCCCCTTCCGGTCCCACCCTCCCTCCTTTCTGCATGCATGCCCCTTCCCAAGTCCACTGATAGGGGAGGTTCTCCTCTCCTTCTTTCTGATCTTAGTCTATCAGTTCTCATCAGAAGTGGCTGCATTGTCAGGGTTCTAGGTTATCTCCATGAATAGTCCTTGGTTGATTTTTAACTTTTTTAGTTCTTTATATATTCTGGATATTAATCCTCTGTCAGATATAGGGTTGGTGAAGATCCTTTCCTAGTCTGCAGACTGCTGTTTTGTTCTGGTGACAGTGTCCTTTGCTTTATAGAAGCTTTTCAGTTTCATGAGGTCCAATTTATTGATTGTTGATCTTAGAGTCTGTGCTGTTGGTGTTCTGTTCAGGAAGTTATCTCCTGTGCCAATGAGTTCTAGGCTCTTCCCCAATTTTTCTTCTAAAAGATTTAGTATGTCTAGTTTTATGTTGATGTTTTTGATGTACTTGGACTTTAGTTTTGCACAGGGTGTAAAATATGAATCTATTCATACTTTTCTATATGTAGACATCCAGTTAGACCAGCACCAGTTGTTGAAGATACTTTCTGATTTTTCCACTGTGTGTTTTTTCCTTCTTTGTCAAAAATCAAGTATCCATAGGTGTGTGGATTTATTTCCGGTTCTTCTATTTGATTCCATCGATCCACCATTCAGTTTCTATGCCAGTACCATTCAGCTTTATTCATAATAGCCAGTACCTGTAAACAAATAAGATGCCCCTAAACTGAAGAATGCATGCAGAA
The DNA here is from genome assembly GCF_907164565.1 of Psammomys obesus. NCBI lineage: Eukaryota > Metazoa > Chordata > Mammalia > Rodentia > Muridae > Psammomys > Psammomys obesus. The sequence continues at coordinate 4,544,879 of NW_026596051.1, forward strand.
ATTGTGGTACATTTACACAATGGAATGTTACTCAGCAATTAAAAACAAGGAAGTCATGAAATTTGCAGGCAAATGGTGAGATTAGAAAAGATCATCCTGAGTGAGGTATTCCAGAAACAGAAAGACATACATGGTATACACTGACTTATAAGTGGATATTAGACCTCTAATATAGGGCGACTAGCACACACAGTTTCCGAGCTGTGGAAGAGATAAAGTTCTGAGTTGATGAGTGGAAGAACTTCTGAAGCCAGGGAAACAACGGAGAGACTTTCTAAACAACAGGGAACATCGCAGGAGGTGAAAACCTTGGTCTCCGGTCACCCAGGGACTTGTTTGGGGAAGGTGAGAAACGATCCTTTGATCTCTCGGCACTCCCCTCCCCCAGACCTCCCTCCTCCTCAGCACAGCAGACTCGCCTTTCTCAGCGCAGACCTAACTGCCTGGGGCCTGCAGCCACTGAGGCAGAGCCCCAAGCCCTTTATCGGCAAAGGCCAGCAGTACTGTGTCTCGGAGCCCCAGATTCACGCACGGCAGCTGCACCATCCTCCCAGGGCCCGAGTCTGCTAGACGCCATACTAGCTCCTCAGGATCGCGATCACTGACGGTACGGCCCGCCCAATCCCACAGTGACAGAGAATACGCTATATACTCACCAAAACCAGACAGAAACGCCATACAAGCTAGACACACCAGGCGCTGGGCCTCCGAAGCTTGGAGAGCACAGTGAAGAGACCCCAGGACTTCCCAGAGAGCATCTGGACTAGCAACCCAGTCTCCAGTTACAACAGGACTTTCTAACCTGGCGGCTGAGCAGCACTGAGCTGGCGGGGCACATCAGCCCTCCAGTTTAAGACTAACCAGGGCCAAACCAGAGAACAGAAAGGCTGGTTACCCCGATTCCCATTGACGTGACCACCCTGAAATCTCTAGCTGCAGCAAGACCTCATAACCTGGCAGTGACAACAGCACGGAACTGGCGGAGCACATCAAAGAAGCAGGGCCAAACCAGAGAGCAGAGAGCCCAGATACCCCGTTCTCTGCCAAGTGACCTGCCTGTAAGTGAGTGAACCCTTGAGAATCTGCAGCTCCACTGATCCTGGGTCCTTCTAAAACAGAAGCCAGGCATCGAACCCCCTCCCACCCATATACCCACTTTGGGAAACAGAGGGGCACTTGGAACATTGAAGTTCCTGCTCTGTGGGTCTAATTGAGGAGTTAAGGCAGTTAATGCCAGAAATTGCTCTGCGATCATCACTAGCGCCTGCAACATATACATTGCAGAGCCCCTCCCACACACTCAAGGGTTCAACATTAGCCATCACTCTGTCCCTTGAGACACACGCCCACGCCCACTTACACACACACACACACACACACATATACACACACGCACGCACGCTTGCATTTGCCTCTGTTTGCATCTGCGTACTTTCCTCCCACAGGTACAGCTAGTCCTCAGCACATGCTAAGGACACGGGACCTCTCTCAACTTCCTAAAGAATTCTCCAGACTCGAGAGAGAGACAGTACCAGTCTGATCGGCAGAATCCAAAAACAAACAGGGAAGGTCTCAGATAAGCCAATGGCCAGGGGTAGGCGAAAGAACACTTCCAACATAAATCAGGACAACATGACTTCACCAGCAAACCCCAAAATCGATGGATACTCCAATTCATCAGAAGCACAGGAAAATGACCTTAAAGCCATGCTTGCTCAATTATTTGAGGCTCATAAGGAGGAAATGAACAAATCTTTCAAAGAGTTGGCCAGTAAATTGGAGATAAAGAAAGAAGAAATAGACAAAACCCTTAAAGAAACACAGGCAAACATAGCCAAACAAATAGAGGCACAAGTAGAGAAAAAATTAGTGGCATACAAAAAGGAAATGAACAAAGAAATAGAGTCCATCGTAGAGAGACAGGAATCCAAATTCAAACACATGAAAGAAATGGTGCAAGGCATGAAAACAGAATTAGAATCAATAAAGAAAACACAAAATGAGAAAACTCTTGAGCTGGAGAACTTGGAGAAAAGATCAGGAACCACAAAAGTAAGCATCACCAACAGAATACAAGAGATGGAAGAGAAAATCTCTGGAGCTGAAGACACACTTGCAGAAATTGATACTTCTCTCAAAGAAAAAGTAAAATCAGAAAAATTCCAATCACAAAATATCCAAGAAATCAAGGATGCTATGAAAAGACAAAATCTAAGAATAATAGGAATTGATGAAAAAGAAGACTCCAGGCTCCAAGGTCCAGAAAATATTTTCAAGAAAATCATAGAAGAAAATTTTCCCAACTTAAAGAAAGAGATGTCCATAAATATACAAGAGGCCTACAGAACACCAAATAAACTAGACCAGAAAAGAAACACATCACGTCACATCATAGTCAAAACACTAAATCTACAGAACAAAGAAAAGATATTAAAAGCAGCAAGGGAAAAAGGCCAAGTAACATATGAAGGTAGACCTATCAGAATCACACCAGACTTCTCATCAGAAACTATGAAAGCCAGAAGGGCCTGGGCAAGCATCATGGAGACTCTAAGAGATCACAAATGTCAACCCAGACTACTATACCCTTTAAAGCTTTCAATCAACCTAGATGGAGAAAACAAAATATTCCATGACAAAACAAAATTTACGCAATATCTATACAGCAAACCAACCCTACAGAAGATACTAGAAGAAAACTCTAATCCAAGGAAAAGGAATTCACCCAAGAAAACAGGGCATACAGATAATATCCCAACAAAAATGAAAAGAAAACAAGCAATGAAACAAGGTAAGATCATCGACTCCATTACAAAAGGAACTAACATGCATTGGTCAATATTATCTATCAATATTAATGGACTCAACTCACCAATAAAAAGACACAGGCTAACAGAATGGTTACGGAAACAGGACCCAACATTCTGTTGCATCCAAGAAACACACCTATGCAACAAAGATAAACACTACCTCAGAGTAAAGGGCTGGAAAAATGTTTTTCAAGCAAATGTTTCCAGAAAACAAGCTGGAGTAGCCATCCTAATATCTAATAAAATAGACTTTCATCCGAAGTTAATCAAAAAAGATAAGGAGTGCCACTATATACTCATCAAAGGAAAAATCCAACAAGAGGACATCACAATTTTGAATATCTATGCCCCAAATACAAGAGCACCTACATTCGTAAATGAAACAATATTAAAGCTTAAATCATACATCGATCCTAATACCTTAATAGTGGGAGACTTCAACACCCCACTCTCATCAAGGGACAGATCAACCAGACAGACACCAAATAGGGAAATAAAAGCACTCACAGAATCCCTAAATCAAAAGGATCTAATAGACATCTACAGATCTTTTCACCCAAACTCAAAAGTGTACACCTTCTTTTCAGCACCACATGGAACCTTCTCCAAAATAGACCATATAGTTGGTCACAAAGCAAGCCTCAACAGATACAAAAGGATTGAAATAATCCCTTGTATACTATCTGACCACCATGGACTAAAGCTGGACATCAACAACAACAGAAACAACAAAAAGCCGACACACACATGGAAACTGAACAACTTACTACTCAATGACAGCTGGGTCAAGGAAGAAATAAAGAAAGAAATTAAAGACTTTCTATAATTCAATGAAAATGAAGGCACAACATACCCAAATTTATGGGACACATTGAAAGCAGTGCTCAGAGGAAAATTTATAGCACTAAGTGCCTACAAGAAGAAATCCGTAACATCACATACAAACAACTTAATGGCCCAACTGAAAAACCTAGAAAAAAAAAGAAGCAGATACACCGAAGAGGAGCAGAAGGCTGGAAATAATCAAAGTAAGGGCAGAAATCAATCAATTAGAAACAAATAAAATTATCCAAAGAATCAATGAAACAAAAAGCTGGTTCTTTGAGAAAATCAACAAGATAGACAAACCCTTAACCAAACTAACTAAAAAGCAGAGAGAAACCATACAAATCAGCAAAATCAGAAAGGAAAATGGGGACATAATTACAGACACTGAGGAAATCCAAACGATTATTAGGTCATACTACAAAAGCCTATATGGCACAAAATTTGAAAATCTAAATGAAATGGATAACTTTCTTGACAGATTCCATCTACCAAAATTAAGTCAAGATCAGGTAGAAAGACTGAATAGCCCTATATCTCCCAAGGAAATTGAAGCAGTCATTAACAGTCTCCCCTCCAAAAAAAGCCCTGGACCAGATGGCTTCAGCGCAGAATTCTACAAGACCTTCAAAGAAGTACTAACACCAATTCTCCTCAAACTATTCCACAAAATAGAAATAGAAGGAACACTACCAAACTCATTCTATGAAGCCATAGTCACTTTGATACCCAAACCACACAAAGATCCAACAAAAAAAGAGAACTTCAGACCTATCTCTCTTATGAACATTGATGCAAAAATACTCAATAAAATACTTGCAAACCGAATCCAAGAACACATCAAAGATATCATCCACCATGACCAAGTAGGCTTCATCTCAGGAATGCAAGGGTGGTTCAACATACGGAAATCCATCAATGTAATCCACCACATAAACAAAATGAAGGAGAAAAACCACATGATCATCTCCTTAGATGCTGAAAAAGCATTTGATAAAGTCCAACACCCATTTATGTTTAAAGTCTTGGAGAGATCAGGGATACAAGGCACATACCTAAAGATAGTAAAGGCAACATACAGCAAGCCTATAGCCAACATCAAACTCAATGGAGAGAAACTTAAATCAATCCCACTGAAATCAGGGACAAGACAAGGCTGCCCACTCTCTCCATATCTCTTTAACATAGTACTTGAAGTCCTAGCCAGAGCAATAAGACAACTAAAGGAGATCAAGGGGATACAAATCGGAAAGGAAGAGGTCAAAGTGTCACTATTTGCAGATGATATGATAGTATACATGAGCGACCCCAAAGATTCAACCAGAGAACTTCTTCAGCTGATTAACACCTTCAGCAAAGTGGCAGGATACAAAATCAACTCAAAAAAATCAGAAGCCCTCTTGTATACCAAAGACAAAAAGGCTGAGAAAGAAATTAGGGAAACAACACCCTTCACAATAGCCACTAATAACATAAAGTACCTTAGTGTGACTCTAACCAAGCAAGTGAAAGACCTGTTTGAGAAAAACTTCAAGTCTTTGAAGAAAGAAATTGAAGAAGATCTCAGAAGATGGAAAGATCTCCTGTGCTCATGGATTGGTAGGATTAACATTGTGAAAATGGCCATCCTGCCAAAAGCAATCTATAGATTCAATGCAATTCCCATCAAAATACCAACTCAATTCTTTACAGACCTTGAAAAAAAGATTCTCAGCTTCATATGGAGAAACAAAACACCCAGAATCTCCAAAACGATCCTGTACAACAACAGATCATCTGGAGGTATCTCCATTCCCGATCTCAAGCTGTACTACAGGGCAACAGTAATAAAAACTGCATGGTATTGGCATAGAAACAGAAAGGAGGATCAATGGAATCGCATAGAAGACCCAGAAATAAACCCACACACTTATGAATACTCAATATTTGACAAAGAAGCCAAATCCATTCAATGGAAAAAAGACAGCATCTTCAACAAATGGTGCTGTACCAACTGGATGTCTACATGCAGAAAAATGAAAATAGATCCATATTTATCACCCTGCACAAAACTAAAGTCCAAGTGGATCAAGGACCTCAACATAAAACCAGATACTCTAAATCAGTTGGAAAAAAAGTGGGAAAACAGCCTAGAACTCATTGGCACAGGAGACAACTTCCTGAACAGAACACCAACAGCATAGGCTCTAAGAGCAACAATCAATAAATGGGACCTCATGAAACTGAAAATCTTCTGTAAAGCAAAAGACACTGTCATCAAAACAAATATACAGCCTACAGATTGGGAAAGAATCTTCACCAACCCTTTATCTGACAGAAGGCTAATATCCAGTATATATAAAGAACTAAAGAAGCAGAAAAGCAACAAACCAAGTAATCCACTTAAAAAATGGGGAACAGAGCTAAACAGAGGATTCTCGAAAGAGGAACATCGAATGGCAGAGAAACACTTAAAGAAATGCTCAACCTCATTAGCCATTAGGGAAATGCAAATCAAAACGACCCTGAGATTTCACCTGACACCCATCAGAATGGCCAAGATGAAAAACTCAAGTGATAGCACATGCTGGAGAGGTTGTGGAGAAAAGGGAACCCTCCTCCATTGCTGGTGGGAATGTAAACTGGTTCAACCACTCTGGAAGTCAATCTGGCGCTTTCTCAGACAACTAGGAGTAGTGCTACCTCAAGACCCAGCTATACCACTCCTAGGTATATACCCAAAATTTGCTCAAGTACACAACAAGGACATTTGTTCAACCATGTTCGTAGCAGGTTTATTTGTAATAGCCAGAACTTGGAAACAACCCAGATGTCCATCAATGGAGGAATGGATACAGAAATTGTGGTATTTTTACACAATGGAATACTACTCAGCAATCAAAAAGGAGGAAATCATGAAATTTGCAGGCAAGTGGTGGGATCTAGAAAAGATCATTCTGAGTGAAGTATCCCAGAAGGAGAAAGACAAACTTGGTATATACTCGCTTATATAGACCTACAAGACATGATAAACATAATGAAATCTACACACCTAAAGAAGATAATCAAGAAAGTGGACACAGGCGAAGGTGATTAATCCTCATTTAGAAAGACAAATGGGATGTGCATTGAACTTATGACAGGAGTCTACCACAAAAGGCATCTGAAAGACTCTACCTAGCAGTGTTTCAAAGCAGACACTAAGACTCATAACCAAACCCTCGGCAGAGTGCAGGGAATCATATGAAAGAAGGGAAGTTAGTATGATATGGAAAGGATAGGAGCTCTACAAGGACCAAACATATCTGGGCACAGGGTCTTTTCTGAGACTGACACTCAACCAAGGACCATCTATGGATATAACCTAGAACTTCTGCTCGGATGTGGCCTGTGGTAGCTCAGTAACCAAGTAGTTTTCCAAAGTAAGGGGAACACGGACTATTTCTAACAGGATATCAAGGGCAGGCTGTTTGACACCCCCCCCCCCAGGGGAGGAGCAGTCTGTTAGGCCACAGAGGAGGACTTTGCAGCCAGCCCTGAAGATACCTGATAAAACAGGGTCAGATGAAAGGGGAGGAGGTCCTCCCCTATCAGTGGACTTGGAAAGGGGCAGGGAGGAGACCAGGGAGGGAGTGTGGGGTTGGGGAGGGAATGAGGGAGCGGGATACAGCTGGGACACAGAGTTAACAAAATGTAACTAAAAAGAAAAAAAAATAATAATAAAAAAAAAGAAAAAAAAAGACCTCTAATATAGGATAAACATACTAAAATCTGCACACCTAAAGAACCTAAGCAAAAAGGAGGACCCTGGATAAAAAGATCAATCCTAACTCAGAAAGGCAAATGGATGGACATAAGAGGAAGAAAACAGGGAACAGGACAGGAGCCTATCACAGAGGACCTCTGAAAGACTCTAACCAGTATGGTATCAAAGCAAATGCTGAGGACTCATAGCCAAACATTGAGCAAAGTACAGGGAATTTTATGAAATAAAGAGGAGATAAAAAGTGCTGGCGGGGACAGGAGCTCCACATGAAGAACAACAGAACCAAGAAATCTGGGCCCAGGGATGTTTTCTGAGAATGATACTCCAACCAAGGACCATGCATATATATAACCTAGAACCCCTGCACAGATGTAACCTATGACAGCTCAGTGTCCAGGTCTGTTCCCTAGTAAGGGAACAGGGACTGTCTCTGACATGAACTCAGTGGCTGGTTCTTTGATCACCTCCTCCTGACGGGGGAGCATCCTTACAAGGCCACAGAGGAAGACTATGAAAGATAGTCCTGATGAGACCTGATAGGCTAGGGTCAGATGGAGGAAGAGGAGGAACTCCCCTGGAACATGGGAGGAGATGAGGAAGGGAGAGTGGGATTAGGAGGGAATGAGGATGGGACTACAGCTGAGATAAAAAGTGAATAAACTGTAATTAATATAAAAAATAAAAATTTAAATAAAAAAATCTCAAGGGATGATGCATGCTGCAAGGATATGGAGAAAGAGGAACCCCCCTCCAATGCTGGTGGTAATGTAACCTTGTACAACCACTTTAGAAATATATCTGGCATTTCCTCAGAAAATTTAAAATAGTTCTGCCTCGAGATCCAGCTATACCATTCTAAGGCATATACCCAAAATCTGCCCCACCATTCAGTGAGGACATTTCCTCAACCATGTTTGTAGCAGCTCTATTTGTAATATCCAGAATCAAGAAACAACCTAGATATCCCTCATTTGAAGATTTGATACAGAAAGTGTGGTACATTTACACAACGAAACACTACTCAGTACTTAAAAACAAGGAAATCATACAATTTGCAGGCAAATGATGGGAACTAGAAAAAAGCATCCTGAGTGAGGTAACCCGGAAGAAAAAAAGACACACATGGTATATACTCACTTATTGTAGGGTATTAGACATATAGGATAAACATACTAAAATCTATACTCCTATAAAAAGTAGACAATGAGGAAGACCCTAGGGAAGATACGTAATCCTCATTCAGAAGGGCAAACAGGATAAACATCGAAAGGAAAAGGCAAGGATCAAGAAAGGAGCCTTCCACAGAGCACCTCCAAAATCACTTTATTTTATTTTATTATTTTATTTTATTTTATTTTATTTTATTTTATTTTATTTTATTTTATTTTATTTTATTTTATTTTATTTTTACCTAATGCTAAACTCTCCTTGTGAGTGGAGACTGTTTCTTGGGAACTTTTCTGTATCAGTCCCCCCCCCCCCCCGCAGTTGTTAATTGTGTGAAAATTTTGGAGAAGATATTCTGAGTAGACTGTGTAGTAAAGGATTCCTTTCCCTCCATCCTAATGTCCCTATAAATTTCCGTAATCTTCCATCATGCTTTGGTCATCAAATTATTTTCTGAAATTATTTTGCCATAGATTATCATTTCTATGTAAAAGTTTAGATGAAGTTTCAACTCTTCCCAAAATGTCTTAAAAATTTTGATAGAAATTCTGCTGAAACTCACAGGTCATTTGGGGAGTAATGGAATTTCAACATAAACAAGTTTTTGATTAACAGTATCAAGATACCTCTTGATTAATTTAGAACTTCAGTTTTCTCATCAATATTTTATAGTTTTAGCTATAGCAATTTTAAAATGTCTAAATGTACTCACACTGTTCTCCTGGATGTTACCATAAACAAGGCATAGTTCACAGATCTGTTCTTTTTTTTTTTTTTTTATTTGATGACCTTTGAAAACACGTTCAGCTTCTCTAGTAGGCTTTTGATGTTTCCATATTTTTTAGTAGTATATTTAGAAAGAATTTAGACTGAATAGTCATTGACCTTCAGGTGTCTCAAAATAATTATTATAATATATTCAAAGTGTACTTCTAGGGCTGGAAGGGATGCTTAAATATTCTGGGTTGTTTACCTGTTATTTAGCAAGAAGCAAATAACATCATGACCAACAGTGGCTTATGCTGCTTATGACCTATGTAAAGTCAGACTTGGGAATGAAATAATATCATCTTCCAAATCTCTTTTATCTAGGTGGTACGTTGTACATTTTAGATTGCTTTCACACTTAACTTAAATTATTCTGACATTAACAGGCCAAGGCACATTTATCATTCTTTTATTGAAAAAAACAGTCAGGTAAAGGACGTCCCACATGCTGTCACAATCTAGGTAAGATGCAGCAATCCCGGTCTGTCTTTCACATTCCCTTCCACGGCATCTATGCCTGTTGGGGAGTGCAGGAGCTAGTGGATGTTTCTCTCACATGAAAATCTGTCTCTTATTTGATGTAGTCTTTTCTGATCACTTTGAATCTTTATGGCATTATTTTTTAGGTAATTTTTCATTTTCTTGTTTTAGTTATTAAAAAATCAACTCAGAAATAAATGTAAAAATCATGAATTAGCTTACATAATTCCACACTGAAAATAAATGTCTATAAAAAGTATCAACTTTCAGTATTATGACTGGTTTTCCTTAAAAGTTCTCCTTGAATATACAAAGGATATTTTTATTTTTGAAAAAGTAAGTTTGGAAAACACGAATGCTTCTAATTTATATTCAGTGTAATCATCTGTTATCTACTTATGTCAGATAAAGAAAATGAGATAAAGGAAATAGACACTAATTTACACTAGCTATTAATGTTCCCAAGGGTATGCTATTAGAACTAAAAAGATGTCTGTTGAAATTGTCCTTCAGTTTAACTTCATCTGGTTATTTCACTAATGACCCTATTAAGGACATTAAAAGTTTCATTTTTGATCAATCTTTAGAATATTGAACTCCATAAAGTACCTACTGACTAACCACCTAAATAAATCAAGGTCACCTTTAATACCAGTTCTAATATAATTATGCATATGATACTAGTTATGAATCTCATCTGAATGAAATACTTTCTCTAAAACACTAGGCATATTTCACTTCACAGTCTGCAATCTATTATGTAAAGCTTACAATAAATTAGATGAAAATGTGAGGTCATAGGATTTCTCAAAATGTAGCTTCACTGTGTAAATTTGTAAACACTGTGTGTATTATTATCAATTAAATTCAAAAGTATTTAAATGACAGATTGCTCTGTATGTATTTCTTCTGTTTCCTTTCTATTATTCTCACATTAAGGTAGGGACAATAAATAAAAGTTGTATCTATTTTTATCTAACTATCTTAGTAGGCAGGTACTATTAACAGTATCTACCACCCTTGCAAGTGGCAGGGCTTGATCCTCCGTTATAATTGGAAGTTCATAAACTCACCCGTACTTCTCCAAATGTCGTATTTTTTTAATCAACATGCCTCTTTGTGTTTCTTTTTGTTTGCCTCACATATCTTAGTGATATTAATAATACATTTATTTAAACTATTTTATCTCTATCTTACAAAGAAAGACTAGATATTCATCTCACAATACATAGATTAGAGAACACTGATTTTTTAAGATGACATTAGATAATATTGCTACAGCCTCCATTAAGAACTCGGTTGCCTGCTCTTTGATCACTTGCTCCTGGTGGTGCTGCATTACCACGACACAGAGGAAGAAGACGCAGGCAGTCCTGATGAGACTTCACAAACTATGCGCAGATGGAAAAGGAGGCGAACTCCCCCTTTCAGTGGACTAGAGGGAAGAGGGAAGGGAGAAAAGGAAGGGAGGGTGGACCTGGGAGGACTTGAGGGTAGGGGCTTCAATTGGGATATGCAATAAATAAGTTGCAAAAAAAATTAAAAATCAGAAAAAAATATTTCTACTTAAAATTTGCTGTTTAGATTTTGAGATACTTCATACTAGACATGTCTTCTTAACTAGCCTCTAACAAATAGGGTGACTTATCCGAGTAGGAAAACCTTGTTAAATATCCAATCTTTTCACATTGGCATATAAGTTTCCATTTATAATATGTTGGACTGTATTCATATCTCTTGAGAGGGATATGTTATTCATTGGTTTGCAATAGCATCAAATGTTTGAGGTGAGATCAGTGGTTTGGAAGGTAAGCAACTAGAAAATCTTCTTCTACGAGATGTTAAGAGAGCTACTGAATAGAACTGTTATACTTAAAAGATAAATTCTGACTTTGAGTAAGGTAAGCTTAAAACATGAATGTCTAGCATTTAAAATTCTCTCTAGGATTTTTGTTATTTATATGAAGTTGAGAATTTTTCTTTCAAGGTCTGAAAAGAATTGTGTTGGTCATTTGAGGGGAAATGCATTGAATTGAAAAAATGCATTGACCATTTGTACTATGTTAATCTTGCTAAGTCATGAGCATGCAAGATCTTTCCATCTTCTGATATCTTTTTCTATTACTTTCTTCAGAGACTGGAAGGTTTTTTTGTTTGTTTGTTTTGTTTTGTTTTGTTTTCATACAATCTTTGAATTGCTTGAATAGAGTTACACCAAGGTACTTCTTAAATTTTGTAGCTATTGTGAAGGTTATTGTTTCCCTAATTTTAGTTAATTTTGTATCCAGCCAATTTGCTCAACATCATACGGAATAACAAGAAACCCAGAATTTCTAAGACAAGCCTCTACAATAAAAAATTCTTCTGGTGGTATCTCCATCCCTGATCTCAAGTTGTAACTGTACAGAAAGTAATACTGCATTGTACTGGCATAAAAACAAGCAGGTGCATCAATGGCATCAAATAGAAGACTAAGAAAAAAAAAACACAATTATGGATACCTGATTTTTTACAAAGATGCAAAAACCAGACAATGGAAAAAAGACAGCATCTTCAACAAATTGGGATGCTCTACCTGGATGTCTACATATATAAAATGTAAATAGATCCATACTTAACACCGTGCACAAAACTAAAGTCCAAGTGGATCAATCATAAAACCAGACACACTAAACCTTATAAAAGGAAAAGTGGAGAAGGGCCTTGAGCCATTGGCACTGGAGGGAACTTCCTGATCAGAACACCAACAGCACAGGCTCTAAGATCAACGAATAATAAATGGGACCTCATGAAACTGAAAAGCTTCTGTAAAGCAAAGGGTACTGTCTTCATAACAAAATGACAGCCTAAAGACTGATAAAGGATCTTCACCAACCATGTATCTGAAAGAGGACAAATATCCAGAATATATAAAGAACTCAAAAAGTTAGACACCATAAATCGAGTAATCAAATTTAAAAAATGGTGTGCAGAGATAAACACAGAATTATCAATAGAGGAATACCAATTTGCAGTGAAACACTTAAAGAAATGCTCAAAATCCTTAAGCGCCAGGGAAATACAAATCAAGATGACCCTGCAATTTCACCTTATACCCATCAGAATGGCTAAGATCAAAAACTCAAGTGAAACACACTCTGGAGAGTATGTGGAGAAAGGAGGACAATCCTCCATTGATGGTGGGAAGGTAAACTTATACAACCACTTTGGTAATCAATCTGGCACTTTCTCAGACAATTATGAATAGTGCTTCCTCAAGATCCAGGTATTCCACTCCTAGGCATATATCAAAATTGTGTTCAAGTAAACAACAACAAGGACATTTGGTCAACCATGTTGATAACAGCATTATTTGTAATAGCCAGAAGCTAGAAGCAACAGGGACATTCCTCAGTTGAGGAGTGGATACAGAAATTGTGGTACCTTTACACAATGGAATGCTACTCAACAATTAAAAAAAAATTGAAAATTTGCAGGCAAATGGTGAGAAAAGATCAACCTTACTAAGGTATCCATGAAGCAGAAAGACACACATGGTATATACTGACTTATAAGTAGATATTAGACATCTAATATAGTATAATAATACTCAAATCTGCACATCTAAAGAAGCTAAGCAAAAAGGAGGACCCTGGGTAAGATGCTCAATCCTTATTCAGAAAGGTAAATGGGATAGACATATGAAGAAGGTGAAAACAAGGAACAAGACAGAAGCCTACCACAGAGGGCCTCTGAAGGACTCTACCCAGCAAGGTATTAGAGCAGATGCTGAGACTTGTAGCCAAACTTTGGGCAGAGTGCAGGGAATCTTATGAAAGAATAGGGAGATATAAATATCTGGAACGATCTGAAGCTCCACAAGGAGAATAAAAGAATCAAAAAGCCTGAGCCCAGGGCTCCTTTCTGAGACAAATACTCTAACCAAGGACTTTTCATGGAGATAACCTAGAGCTCCTGCACAGATGTAGCCCATGGCAGCTCAGTCTCCAAATGGATTCCTTAATAAGGGGAACAAGGGCTGTCTCTGACATGAACTCAGTGGCTGGCTCTTTGATCACCTCCCCTTGATGGGGTTTCAGCCTTATCAGGCAACAGAGGAAGACAATGCATCCACTCCTAATGAGACCTGATAAACTAAGATTAGATGGAAGGGGAGGAGGACCTAGACAACAGTTGACTCTAGGAGGGGCATGAGCATAGAAAAGGGATGGATGGTGGGTTTGTGATGGGATGAAGTAGGGGACTACACTTGGCATTTAAAGTGAATAAACTGTGATTAATTAAAAATAAATTATTTTAAACAAGAAAAAACTAAAAAAAATAAAACGTCCCTCGAGTGTATAGGTTCTAATTAGTAAACAACAATGCCAAATAATCATATTTGGAATAATTTTTTTATTTAACTTTTATTAATTACACTTTATTCATTTTGTATCCCCCCATAAGTCCCTCCCTCCTCCCCTCCCTTCCCACCCTTTCCCTCCTTTCTGTATGCATGCTCCTCCTCATGTCCACTGATTGGGGAAGTCCTCCTCTCCTTATTTCTGATCTTAGTCTATCAGTTCTCATCAGAAGTGGCTGCATTGTCAGGGTTCTAGGTTATCTCCATGAATAGTCCTTGGTTGGAGTATGAGTCTCTGGGAAGTTCCCTGTGTTCAAATTTTCTTGTTCTGTTGCTCTCCTTGTGGAGTTCCTGTCCTCTCCAGCTCTTACTATTTCCCATTTCTTACATAAAATTCCATTCACTCTGCCCGTCAGTTGGCCATCAGGCTCAGCATCTAGGAGGTAAAGTAATTGATAATAGAGATTAGAAAAAATCTTTAAAAAACCTTTTGTGGGGGAAACACAGATATCTAAATTACTATCCCCATTACTAGGAATAAATTGTTTTCTTCCCAAATATTGCCTATTTTTCATTTTGAATATTTATGTTGTTATTGGTTATCCTTCACAATTAGACAGTAAAATCTCATTGTTGAAAACACAGGGCGCACTTGCTGTAGAATGTAGAACATAGCTGATACTCAACAGAATTATTTCTTATTACTGGGTAGCACTCACAGTGCTAGAATGTGCTGTATGCACTATGAAAAGAAATAGCTAATAATTTATATCAAACAACTCTTAACCATAAAAAACAGTATAATTATTTAGTTTTGAAATATACCCATTAGTATAATATTGATACAAATGTTCAGTGTACTCAGTCATTCAGGAAATGCAAAGCAAATGACCCCGAGAATTCAATTCACATCCATCAGAATGTCTAAGACCAAAACGCAAGTGACTGCACATGCTGAAGAAAATATGAAGAAGGGGGAACCTTCCTCCATTGCTGGTGGGAATGTAACCTTTTACAACAACTTTGGTAATCAATCTGGTGCTTTCTCAGACAATTAGAAATACTGCTTCCTCAAGTGATAACATCACAATCCAGATTGTGTTGCTCTAATCAGACCCCATGCTGACAGCTCATGTGAGATAAGTGAGTCTCTCCTCTCTCTCAGTTTCTCTTTATCTCTATCTCTCCATCCCTCCCATCTCTCTTTTTGTTTGTATGTATGTATGTATGTATGTATGTATGTATGTATCTATCTATCTATCTATCTATCTATCTATCTATCTATCTATCTATCTATGTCTCTGTGGTGTGTATCGTGCCTGTTTGTGCTATTTGGAGTGTGTGGAGTGTGAGTGTGTGTGTGTGTGTGTATTGCATGGAAATTACCCAATGTGGATTGCTATAATTGAAAATAGAGTCATTTTGAGTTTATAGGAAATAAACTAACTTTGGGTATAAAAAAAGCTATAGATTTAAGTTCTCTGGATTCAATTAATAAGACCTGAGGTTGGGGGAATTTGTAAAGATTATCTACATGTCTGTAAGTCAAGGAGATATATTTCCCTATCTATTGGGTGGAAAAAAACAGAGTTTTTTGGCTTAAACTTCTCCATGTCCTGTGTTGTGTTGAAGCAGCCTTAGAAACAATGATAACCACACTCTGTCTTAAGATCTATTTCCTGAAAAATGTTGTAAAAACAAATTTGGATTTCTTACTTGAAACAAAATGCAGTAACATCTGTCAAACACCAAATTTCCAGATGTTGCAAACTATTGTTCTTGTATGATTTTTCTATTGGTAGTGTGTTTTTTCTATTGTGTTTCAGTGGTGAAAATACACTGACCAAATTCAACTTGGGGGAAGAAAGGTGAAGTAAGCTTGCACATCCAAGTCAAGTCCATGCTTGAGAAAGTCAGATTAGCTCAAGCACAGAATTAATGAGAAGCCATGCTGGAATGTTGCTGATGGATCACTTTTCCTCATTGATAGGTTTACAGTAGCTAGCTTTCTTACATAACCTAGTCTCATCTGCCTAAAGATACTGCCACCCACAATGATATGGGCTATCTCATATCAACCATTGACTGAGACAGTCTCTCACAGATATGGCCACATGATGATCTGACATGAGAAATTATTCGGCTGATATTTCTTCTTCTTGCACTGCACCAAGCTGAAAATTGATCTGACTATAACATAGAGCTTAGGTTGTAAGAAACTAGATAGAGTGAATCTGTAGCAGAAACTGACAGGTTCAAAATTCAGCTAAGATTTCCGAGTTTTGCCTGAAGGCAGAATTGCTTCTTTAAAATTGTAGCTGCTGTTATTAAAGGCTTCAGTTGGTTGGATGCATCTCAGTCTAATTATCAAGAAAAAATATCTCTTTTTCCATTAAGTCAAACATGTGTAGTAGTTAGTCACACTTACAAATTGTATTTACAGCAACATCTGTTCTGATATTGACTAAGCAACAGGGTACCATAGCCTAGAATGATGGCACATCAATGTAATCATCAGACAAAGTCAGTGTATGGTTTAGAGACTGTTGTAGTCAAAGAACACAGCTGAAGACTTGGAACTATCAGGCATTTAGTGTGTGTTCAGCATATTTCCAAGGAGCTGAGTTTTGAGTTGAGTTTTGTGAATTGTGGTAAATATCAATCTATTTGGATTCTTCTACATGAAGACATAAGATTTGACTAAAACCTTTTTGTTGAAGATTTTTGTCTTTTCTGCAATGTGTTTTCCTGTATTCTTTATTAAAAATGTGATGTTCATAGGGGTGTACTTTTTTTTAATCTATTCATTTATTTATTATTTTTTTAATTTTTTATTAATTACACTTTATTCATTTTGTATCCCCCCCATAAGCCCCTCCCTCCTACCCTCCTGATCCCACCCTCCCTCCCCTTTCTGCATGCATGCCACTCCCCAAGTCCACTGATAGGGTAGGTTCTCCTCTCCTTTCTGATCTTAGTCTATCAGTTCTCATCAATATTGGCTGCATTGTCTTCTACCGTGGCCTGGTAAGGCTGCTCCCCCCTCAGGGGGAGGTGATCAACGAGCAGGCCAATCAGATTATGTCAGAGGCAGTTCCTCTTCCCATTACTATGTCACCCATTTGGACACTGAACTGCCATGGGCTACATCTGTGCAGGAGTTCTAGGTTATCTCCACGAATAGTTCTTGGTTGGAGTATGAGTCTCTGGGAAGTTCCCTGTGTTCAAATTATGTGTACTTTTATGTCTTAAGTTCTATTCCGTTGATGAACATTGTTTGTGGAGCAATATCATGCTGCTATTACAGAAACTTTGTATCACAATGTAAATTTAAGGATGGGGTCACTGTCAACTACAGTAATTCTTTTATTTTTTAGGGTTGTTGTAGCTATCTGGAGATTTTTTTTGTGTCCATATAAATCAGAAAATAGTCTTTTTAAGATCTGTGTATAGATATGACATTAAATCTATTGGTTACTTTGAGTAGGATGGCCAGTTTTGCTATATTAATCTTACCCATTCATGAGAATGGTAGATCTTTATATCTTCTGATATTTTCAACAATTTTCAGTTTTTATCATGTCTTTCAATTGCTTGGTTAGAGATACTTATGGTATTTTTTAATATTTAGCCTATTGACAAGGTTTTGTTTCCCTGATTTTTTTTTCTCTCAGACTCATTTGCATATAAGAGGATTACTGATTTTTGTGAGTTAATTTTGTATTCAGCAGCTTTGCTGAAAGTGTTTATCAGCTTTATTTTTATGCATTAATTTAAAAATGTTGCCTAGGTTTATGTTTCGGATTTTTTGTTAGCTTTAACTTAAGTATTTCCTTTTATAAGCATTCCAGTACAGCATATATTGCATTTTCATTTAGATTTTATTTTTCCTGTTGGTATGTAGGAAAGCAATTTCCTTTTATATTTTAATGTCATAAAAGCTGAAGTCAGATTTTTCCTCAACTAAGTGACAAACTTTAGGTTTCTCTCAGTTAAGATGATGCTGTTTCTGATATTTGAGGATATTATTTCCTTTATTTACCTCTACTCAATGTGTAATAAGTTGTCTGATGATACATAGTAGTATGAGTCAGTCAAAATTTTTTTCTGAATATATTGTTATAGAATAGAATAGACATCATGATTTTTCATTTCTAATGAAATAATGTGATTAATTTATTTTAAGATATCGAATTAACGTTGAAGACTTGGCATATAAATCCAGCCATCTATCTATCTCTACCCTTTATTCTAAGGGAAACTTGAAATATTATTTTTTAATATTATGCAATTTATTATTTCTAAATCTTCACCTTAAAAGGAAAGTGCTTAATAGCATCTGTGTATTTGTTCTTATATGTATGCAATGCAAAACTCACACCATGCCCATCTCAGCTGTTAGTTTCATTATGATAACAGGTTATATTGATTAGGTTGTTTAAATATTCATATATAAATATATTTGCGTATATATGTATATATACATATATACATATGTATAGACACACACATACACACATATATATATATAGAAAATGGCAAATCTACCATATTGTTTTCTTATTTATAAAATGTCTATCTCCAGGAATGTCTAGTAAACAGAATTCAGAAGACAAATTTCTGGCATAGGGCGTGTTGTGCAATAATGTAACAGCTGTTTAATTCCAACATAATATATCACACAACAGATAAAATCAACAGAAGGGAGGAGTCATATTAAGTATTAACTTTATGACATCAGAAAAAGCCAGGAATATTGTTAATGCAAAATACTGTGAGAGCAAAGAGAAACTGAGGCAAATGCAAAATTGAACCTTTTTAAAATTTTATTGGTGAAGTGAATGTTTATTGGTGAAATTGTTATTCTTATTCAGCACAAAGTTTATGTCTGCCTTCTACATTATGTCAGAGAACTACCATTTCTTTATATTATTTGAGAACCAAATGAAAACTATTTTTGAAAAATTTATCTTCTCTGTACCACTTTTCTTTCTTTTTATGTCTGATATTCCAGTTTTACTTTAAATTTTCTTTTCAGTGGACCATTCCTTTTTTCCTATTTTTTTAAAATTTTTTACAGTTTATTCATTTTATATCGTGCTTGAAGCCCCCTCCCTGAACTCCTCCCAGCAGGACTGCCTGGATGTTCTTCCTCTGCAGCCTGGGAAGGCAGCATCACCAGATGGAAGTGATCAAACAGCAGAACTCTAGATCAAACTTGAACTTGAGTTCAAGTTCATGACAGAGGCAGCCCCTGTTCCTCTTACTGAGGTTCCCATATGGAGATTGAGCTGCCAATTGTCTACATCTGAGCAGGGGGTCTATGTACTCTCCATGCATTGTCCTTGGTTGATGCATCAGTCTCTGCAGGGCTCCCTGGGCTTAAGGTTCTTAGCTTACTTGGTCTCCTTGTGGGGCTCCTGTTCCCTCACTGTCCTTCTAACCACACCCTGGCTTCTTCCATAGACTTCCTGTTGTGAGTCTCCATTGTGAACCTCTGGATCTGCTTAGATCCCCTGTTGGGTGAAGCCTTTCATAGGACCCTCTATAGTAGGCTCCCATAAGGAGCTGCCATGTTGAATCCTCCATTTCATAGTGCTCTTGATATTCAGGACTGACAAGAATAGGGATCCATTTTGGTATGTATTAGGGTACCCCTGATGATGGCCATTTGGTGTCTGAAAACCTTCATGTTCAAAATGTTTGGAGAAATTGAAGAGAGTTAAAGCTTTGTAGTGAAAGACAATGTTTAAAACAGTTTTTAAATTAACTTTTATTAATTACATTTTGTTTACTTTGTATCCCAGATGTAGCCCCTTCCTTCATACTCTCCCAACACACCCTTCTTCCCTCTTTTTCTCCCATGTCCTTTCCCCAGTCCACTGATAGGGGAGGTCCTCCTCATGTTCCATCTGATCTTATTCTATCAGGTGTCATCAGGACTGACTGCATTGTATTCCTCTGTGGCCAGGTAATGCTGCTCCCCTCTAAGGGGAGGTGATCAAAGAGCCAACCACTGAGATTATGTTAGAGACAGTTTCTGTTTCCATTACCAGGGAACCCATATGGACACTGAGCTGCCATGGCTACACCTGTGCAGCTGCCATGGCTACATACATTCTAGGTTATCTCCATGCATGGTCCTTGATTGGAGTATCCATCTCAGAAAAGACCCTTGTGCCATATTTTTTTAGCTCTGTTGTTCTCCTTGTGAAGCTCCTGTCCCCTCCATTTCTTCCTATCTCCAATTTCTTTCATAAGAATCCCTGCACTCTGCCCAATGTTTGGTAATGAGTCTCAGCTTCTGCTTTTGATACCCTTCAGGGTAGAGTCTTTCAGAATCACTCTGTGGTAAGCTCCTGATCTGTCCCTGTTTTCTCCCTCTTCCGATGTCCAACCCGTTTGCCTCTCTGAATGATGATTGAGCATCTTACCCAGGTTTCTCAGGCTTAATCATCTTCTTTGGGTGTACAGATTTCAGTATGATTATCCTATATTATGTGTGTAGTATCCACTTATAAATAAGTATATGCCATGTGTGTCTTTTTGTTACTAGTATACCTCACTCAGGATGATCTTTTCTATTTCCTACCATTTGACTGAAAAGTTCATGATTTCCTTGTCCTGCTTACTGTTTTCTCTCTCTTCCCTGTCCATCCTGTTTGCCTATATGAATGAGGATTAAGCATCTTACCCAGAGTACTCCTTCTTGATTAGCTTCTTTAAGTATACAGATTTGAGTATGTTTATCATATATTATATGTTTAATATCCATTTAGAAGTGAGTATATACTCTATGTGTCTTTCTGCTTCTTGGATACCTCATGCAGAATGATATATTCCAGTTCCCACCATTTACCTTCAAATTTCATGATTTCCTTGTTTATAATTGCTGAGTAGTATTCCATTGTGTAAATGTACCACAATTTCTGTATCCATTCTTCAACTGAGGGACATCTGGGTTGTTTCCAGCTTCTGGATTTTATAAATAAATCTGCTATGAATATGGTTGAGCAAATGTTCTGTTGTATATTTGAGCATCTTTTGGATATATACCTTCAAAGAAGAGATAACACCGATACTCTTCCAACTATTCCACAAAATAGAAACAGAAAGAACATTACCAAACTTAGCCTATGAAGCCACAATTACCTTGATACCACAACCTCACAAAGATCCAACAGAGAAAGAGAATATCAGGCCAATCTCCCTTATGAACATTGAATGCAAAAATACTCACAAACTAACCCAAGAACACATCAAAGATACCATCACCTGTAATTGTAGGCTTCTTCCCAGGTATGAAGGGGTAGTTCAATATATGGAAATCAATCAATGTTATATACCATATGAAAAAACTAAAAGAAAAAAAAAAACACATGATAATCTCCTTAGGTGCTTAAAAAGCATTTAATAAAATCCAACATTCATTTAAGTTTAAAGTCCTGGAGAGATCAGACATACAATGATACAACATACTATGTTTATGTTTAAATAAACATAGTAAAGGCAATATACAGCAAGCATATAGCCAACATCAAACTCAATGGAGAGAAACTTAAATCAATCCCACTAAAATCAGGGACAAGGCAAGACTCCCCACTCTCTCCAAATCTTTTCAACATAGTACTTGAAGTTCTAGCTACAGCAATAGGTCAACTAAAGGAGATAAAGGGGATACGAATCAGAGAGGAGGAAGTCAAAGTTTCACTATTCGCAGATGGTATGATAGTATACATGTGCGACCCCAAAAATTTAACCAGTGAATTCCTTCAGCTGATACACACCTTCAGCAAAGTGGCTGGATAAAAAATTAACTCAAAAAAATCAGAAGCCCTCCTGTACACTGAAGACAAAAGGACCAAGAAAGAAATTAGGAAAACAACACCCTTCACAATTATTATTAGCCACTAATAACATAAAGTACCTTGGTGTGACTCTAACCAAGAAAGTGAAAGACATTTTTGAAAAAAAAAAATCAAGACTTTTGAAGAAAGAAATTGAAGAACATATCAGAAGATGTAAAGATCTTCCATGCTCATGGATCAGTAGGATTAACATTGTGAAAATGGCCATCCTGCCAAAAGCAATCTACAGTTTCAATGCAATTCCCATCAAAATACCAACACAATTCTTTACAGACCTTGAAAGAAAAATTCTCAAATTCATATGGAGAAACAAAAACAAACAAACAAACAAACAAAAAAACCAAGACTTTCCAAAACGATCCTATACAACAACAGATCATATGGAGGTATCTCCATCCCTGATCTCAAGCTGTACTACAGAGCAATAGTAATAAAAACTGGATTGTATTGGTACAGAAACAGAATGGTGGATCAATAGAACCAAATAGAAGAGCCAGAAATGAACCCACACCCATATGAACACTTGATTTTTGACAAAGAAGCCAAAACGATTCAATGGAAAAGAGAGCACATTCAACAAATGATGCCTTTCCAACTGGAATGTCTACATGCAGAAAAATGAAAATATATCCATATTTATAACCCAGCACAAAAGTAAATTCTGAGTGGATCAAAGACCTCAAAATAAAACCAGATACGCTAAATCGGTTAGAAGAAAAAGTGGGAAAGAGCCTAGAACTCATTGGCACAGGAGACAACTTCCTGAACAGAACAACAACAGCACAGGCTCAAAGAACAACAATCAATAAGTGGGACCTCATGAAACTGAAAAGCTTCTGTAAAGCAAAGGACATTGTTATCAGAACAAAACAGCCTACAGACTGGGAAAGGATCTTGATGAACTCTGTATAAGAGGGCTAATATCCAGAATATATAAAGTACTAAAGAAGTTAAATAGGAACAAATCAAGCAATCCAATTAAAAAGTGTGGTATGGAACTAAACAGAGAATTCTCTGTAGAAGAATATAGAATGGCAGAGAAACATTTAAAGAGATGCTCAACATCCTTAGCGATCAGGGAGATGCAAATCAAAACAACCCTGAGAGTTCACCTTACATTCATCAAAATGGCTAAGATTGAAAACTCAAATGACAACAAATGCTGGAGAGGTTGTGGAGAAAGGGGAACCTTCCTCTATTACTGCTGGGAATGTAAACTTTTACAACTAGTTTGGAAATCAATCTGGTGTTTTATCAGACAATTAGGAATAGTGCTTCAAGATCCAGCTATACCACTCCTAGGCATATATCCAAAGATGCTCAAGTACACAAGAAGGACATTTGCTCAACCATGTTCGTAGCAGCTTTATTGGTAATAGCCAGAACCTAGAAACAAAACAGATGTCCCTCAACAGGGATACAGAAATTGTGGTACATTTACATAATGTAATACTAATGGGAATACTGGCGGTATCTAGAAAAGATCATCCTGATTGAGGTATCCCAGAAGCAGAAAGAGACAAATGGTATATACTCACTTATAAGTGCGTACTAGATCTGTAAGATAGAATAAACATACTAAAATCTATACACCTAAAGCTGATAAACAAGAAAGAGGACCTGGGATAAGGTGATCAATCCTCACTTAGAAAGACAAATGGAATGGACATTGGAACTAGGAGAAACAAGTAATAGGACAGGTACCTACCACAGAGTGCCTCTGAAAGACTCTGCCTAGCAGTGTATCAAAGCTGATGATGAGACTCATAACCAAATTTGGGGTAGAGTGCAGGGAATCATATGAAAACAGGGGGAGTTAGTATGACCTGCAGAGGACAGGAGTTCCACAAGGACCAAATATATCTGGGCCCAGGCATCTTTTCTGAGACTGGTTCTCCAACCAAAGACCATGCATGGACATAACCTAGATCCCTACTTGGATATAGCCCATGGCAGCTCAGTATCCAAGTAGATACCTTAGTAAGGGGAAGAGAGACTGTTTCTGACATGATCTCAATGGTTGGTTCTCTGACATCCCCTCCCTCCCAGAGGGAGGAGCAGCCTTGATAGGCCACAGAGGAGGACAATGTAGCCGATTCTGAAGAGACCTGATAAGCTAAGGTCAGGTGGAAGGGTAGGACCTGCCTTATCAGTGGACTTAGAGAGGGGCAGAGAGGAGAGGAGAGATTGAAGGAGGGGGCTACAGTTGGATAAAAAGTAAATAAACTGTAACAAATATAAAAATGTTACAGAAAAAATATACTAATATCTGTACACCTAAAGAAGCCAAGAAAGGAGGATGGCCCTGGGTAAGTTGATCAATCCTCATGCAGAAATGCAATGGGAATGGACAGCAGAAGAGGGATAAAACAGGCAATAGGACAGGAGACCACTACAGTCGGCCTTTTAAAAACTTTATCCAACAAGGTATTGAAGGGGATGCTAAGACTCATTGCCAAAATTTGTGCAGAGTGCAGGGAATCTTATGAAAGAAGGGGAAGATAGGAATACCTGGAGAGGATAGGAGCTCCACAAGGAGAGCAACAGAACAAAAAATTCTGGGCATAGCGATCTTTTCTGAGACTGATACTCCAACCAAGGACCATGCATAGAGATAACCTAGAATCCCTAGAAGCCCTGCACAGATGCAGCCAATGGCAACTCAGTCTCCAAGTAGGTTCCCTTGAGTTTTCATCTTAGCTGTTCTGATTGCTGTAAGGTGAAATCTCAGGGTAATTTTGATTTGCATTTCCCTGATGACTAGGGATACTGAGCATTTCTTGAAGTGTTTCTCTGCCATTCTATATTCCTCTATTGAGAATTCTCTGTTTAGCTCTGTTTAGTGTTATTTTTCAATTGGGTTTCTTGATTTTTTGCTGTTTAACTTCTTGAGTTTTTTATATATTCTGGATATTAGCCCTCTGTCAGATATAGGGGTTGGTGAAGATGCTTTCCCAGTATGTAGGCTGTCATTTTGTTCTGATGACAGTGTCCTTTGCGTTACATAATCTTTTCAATTTCATGAGGTCCCAATTACTGATTCTTGATCTCAGAGCTTGTGCTGTTGGTGTTCTCTTCAGGAAGTTGTGTCCTGTGCCAGCGAGTTCAACACTCTTCCCCAATTTTTCTTCTAAGAGATTTAGTGTATCTGGTTTTATTTTGAGGTCTTTGATCCACTTGTAATTTAGTTTTGTGCAGAGGAGATAAATATGGAACTATTTACATTTTTTGTACATGTAAGCATCCAGTTAGACCTGCACCATTTCTTGAAGATGCTGTCTTTTCCCCATTGTATGGTTTTGGCTTCTTTACCAAAAATGAAGTATCCTTAGGTGTGCAGGTTTATTTCTGTGTCTTCTACTCTGCTCAGGTCATATAAATATTTTGTCTTTTACTTTTTCATTTTGAAAAGGAATATTTTTGATTGTTAGAAATCCAGTCTTCTCTTCCAGAGAAGAGGCTAAAACTTCATTCAGAAGGGCAAACAGGATAGAAATCAGAAGTAGGAGAAGACAGGGAACTGCACCTGATTCTTCTACAGGGGTCCTCTGAAAGTGTCTACCCATCAGGGTATCAAAGGAAATATTGAGACTCATAGCCAAACTTTGCCGAAACTTATGGAAGAAAGGGGAGATAGAAAGACCTGGAGGGGACAGGTGCTTCACAACACCAACATAGCCAAAAATCCAGGGCCCAGGGGAGTCTCCAGAAACCAATACTACAACTAGACCCCCTGCTCAGTTTCCAAGTGAGTTCCCATAAAGGGAACAGGGGCTGTCTTTAACATGAACTCAGTGGCTGGCTTTTTTATCACCTCCCCCTGGGGTGGGTGGGGTTCAGTCTTGCCAAGCCACAGAGGAACACAATGCAGCCAGCCCTCATGAAACCTGATAGGCTAGGGTCAGACAGAAGGGGAGGAAGTCCTCCCCTATCAGTAGACTAGGGGACTGGTATAGTGTTAAAATATGGATGGTGGGTTGGACTTGAGGAAACAAAGGCAGGTGGTACAACTGGGCTATAAAGTGAATAAATTGTAATAAATAATGAAGAAAAAATAATCAATAAAAATTCTAGCTAAAGTAGGGGAGACTACTTTTTATTCAGAACAGAAAAAAATCAGTGCACACAACAATTTTATGTGCTTTTTATAATTTTATTCAAATTTGATTGTCCTAAATATTATTGGGGAAAATAAACATGTTCAGATATTAAAAGGAAGATGTAGCTAATCCATCTTCATTACTATAAAGAAGTAAAAACAAAACAAAAACAAAATCCTTCTTCAAAGAACAATCTTAGCAGTCTTTTAAAATGTACTCCAGATGATCTCTGCCAGGTAAAGGATAACACTGGGTTTGTGGATTCATAAATATTATATATTAAAATATGTCACTGACTAAATGATTAATTCTTTGGCATTACAAAATTTACTAAAGTAGTTGAATGAAAAACAAAATATTTCTGTAAACAAAGTTCATTTCAATCAATATTGTGACAATTTTTGATACATGCATTTTATTTCTATATGAAATATTGATGAAGAAAATTTTATTTATCATTTGCATAGGTCGTTTATTAATAAAATAATCTGTAATCACCACAGTTTTTATTACTGCCACATACCACATGTAACTCACAACTAAGTTCAATTAACACTTTAACAATGAAAAAAATCCATTGTCAGTCAGATTATGGGATTCACAACACATTGAACCATGAGCCCCAAGTTTGAAAGAAATTCTAGAAAAGTTAAAGTCACACACTGAGCCCCAGGTAATTATGTGAAGGTAGGGTTTATCATATATTTCTGCATCCATTATCAGAGACCAGAGACATTTCAATACCTGATCAGGTACAGGAAAGTGAACAACCATTTGCCTCCTAGTAATTTGTCACAGGTATTTTATTGTGGCAACACAAATCCTACTAATATAGTTTACTGTTTTTCTTATAAATTGGTGAGTTTTGAATAAATTATACTATAGCCAAAAAAACGTCAGTCAGGTAACATTTTAATTGCTCTGGAAGTCATAATAGAAATATGAAAAGAAACACATGAAATTAATTTTAATAATATGGTCAAATATTAACCATATACTATTTCCATTAAATTTATCTAGTATCACATATGTTCAAGAGGTATTCACTCTAAACACATGGTTAATATGAACAGTTAATGAAGTATTTTATTTTTCTGCTCTTTACGAAATCTCTAAAATCTGGCATATACTTCAGTCTGTAATGTCAAATGAGCCAGCGATGCTTCCATTATTTAAGAGCTACATTGGATAGTGGCTGCAAACTTAGTAGAGTATAATTCTAAGTTCTCAATCATTTTAGGTCTAACACTTGACAGCAAATTAATGACTATGCTGGATATGAGCCAAGTGAAGCAAGGATGGGCTGCTGTTTTTATACTTTTGTTACACTTGTATTGAATGTATGGAGGAATCACTTTTCTACTTCTACCATATGGACAAAATCAACATCATCATGTTTAGTGACAAACACTGTATATAATGAACCATCTCCTGGCTCTTGAATGGGGATTTGAAAAAATATGTGTACAAGTGTTTTGACTACATATGTGTCTACGTTTCAGGCATTCAACACACATGGTTGCCAGAAATAGGTTTGGATTTCCTGCAGTTTGCATTACAGCCTCCTGTAAACCATGTTGGTGATCATAGTATTAAAAGAAATTAAAATTAAAATTTCTGGAAACTGTAGAATGGCTTAGCTGTTAAGAACAATAGCTCCTCTTACTAAGAACATGTATTTATTATCCAGCAACACTCACAAGGATCACTGTAGTTTATTAATAATAAAGCCTGCATGGAGATTTCAGAGTTATCAAGGAAAGCACTATTAAAATAGTGAGAGCAGTGCTTCTTTAACTCTCTTCAGAGAGGCTTCCTCTTAGGGCAGATGGTGCCCTAAGAGGAAACACAGAAAACTTATCTAGTCAAGGAAGCAAGAATAAAAACATTGGGGTGCAAAATCTGAAATTATATGAGCATACACACTCTGCATACAAGAATCTTGAATCTTCACAGAAAAGTTCATGGGAAAATTGTAAGAGTCAGAAATGGTTTCTGTTCTTGATACTTCAGATAAGTTGTACAAACCTATAAAGTCACAATAGTTGGGACATCATGCATAAGATCTGCACAAGCTCCACCCAGACAAAATCCTAGCATGGAGAGAAAAGGGGACACGAAATCCTACCACTAACAAAGAAATAAGCGGCATTGATAGTGGCAAGAAAAGGGAAAGTCAGTTTTCTCTAATGGTTTTATTTCTGGTAAGTGGATAACACTACAAATTTGGTCCCACACCCAAGAGCAGTTGGGCAGCACAAATTGGAATTGATGGCAGTACGAGGAGAAGAAAACAAAGAAAAGCATAATGAGGAGGAGAAAGTTGATGTGCAAAAATCTAAGGAAGAGCATGACAAATACATGTATGACATTCTCAAAAGAGTGATATATGTGTGTATAGTATATACACTATATACTATATGTATATATGGGACATTGCCACTGAACAATGACTATCATGAAGATGCAAATGAAGAAAGATAAACGAATAATTTGAGTTACCCTAGGATTTGGTGATGTATAAGGTTCTCTGATTGGCTGATGGTGGCATGAGTTAGGAGCTGTTGGAGGACTTATCTTAGTCTTTAGGCATGACTCATGTCTAGAATCAAAGGATGGTCATTCTATTGCATACCACAAGAGCAAGAAAAAAAAATAGAAACTCTGAAATCCACTTTGCACTGCTTGATACTTCAGCTAGAGCAACTCATTGACACAAAAATTGGGTTGGGGAAGAAGTGTACTACTAGGAGACGAAAGTCTTCTATTTTAGTTTGGTCTCTTCTTAGCATACTGTTGTAAGTGTAGATTAATATTTACTATTGGTATATCTTCTGGTAAAGCTGCTGTTAATCCTAAATAGCTGTATAACCAAATCACCACACAGAGACTATGATTTATTTAATTAACCTAGAATACAATGCTGGGCAATAGTTACTCCATCCTAAACCTCCAAGCCTTCATAGTTTCCTAACATTTGGATTTCCCACATTATACTTGCTTTTAGTGATATATTACGTCTGGTTCATTCTCCATGTAGTTCCAAGATCTCCTCCTGGCTCAGCTCTCCTCCCTCTGCTTCGCCCTTTCTCTTTCCACTCATTTCCTGCCCTCTGGTTTCTCCCCTCTTTCCTGTGTTCTGGCTCCTCCCATTGCTCAACATTGTGCCTTGTTGCTTTATTTTGGTCTGTTTACACAAAGTTGAGACAGTATGCTTAGACTAAGTATCACAATGCAATATCTGGATTGAAGCCAGAGAGTTTGTGTGTGGGAGGAATCAGCATTTGAATGAACAAGGGTAAGGTGTATACATTCCAAAAGAACATTATACTAACAGCATACCTAAGGTTTCTGTTGACACCTTTCCCATAGAGGCTGTACTAGCAGTGTTTCAAAGCAGACACTAAGACACTCATAACCAAACCTTGGCAGAGTGCAGGGAATCATGTGAAAGTAGGGGAGTTAGTATGATATGGAAAGGATAGGAGCTCTACAAGTACCAAATATACCCAGGCACAGGGTCTTTTCTGAGACTGACACTCAACCAAGGACCATTTATGGATATAACCTAGAACTTCTGCTCGGATGTGGCCCGTGGTAGCTCAGTAACCAAGTAGTTTTCCAAAGTAAGGGGAACAAGGACTATTTCTAACAGGATCTCAAGGGCAGACTCTTTGACAGGAGGAGCAGTCCTGTTAGGCCACAGAGGAGGACTTTGCAGCCAGCCTTGAAGATACCGATAAAACAGGGTCAAATGAAAAGGGAGGAGGTCCTCCCCTATCAGTGGACTTGGAAAGGGGCAGGGAGGAGACCAGGGAGGGAGTTGGGGAGGGGAGGGAATGAGGGAGAGGGATACAGCTGGGACACAGAGTTAACAAATTGTAACTAAAAAGAAAAATAAAAATTAAAAAAAAAAAGATAAAGAAGGAACAGCCAAGGTTTTAGTCACACAACAACAAAATACTACATTGCTCAGGAAATTCAGGTTCCCAATGGCAATGGGAAGAGACCACTCCCCCAAAATCAATGGAGAGAGTCTAAAGAGTTCAAATTGGCATGTGTGTTTATTCATGACATAAAATGTTTACTAAGTTACTAAGGTTCTACTGGATTTTCACATGTACATTAACCTCATATTTTCCAATTACTTGTTGTGACCTTGGATGATTTATCCTTGTATATCTGTTTTTACAATTATTTTTATTAAATTTTATTTTTATATTAATTCACAGGTTATTTATTTTGTATCCCACAAAATAAAGTTTAGTTTCTTCCCCCACGCATGAGAACTCTTCCACATTCCCTCCCAACTCCACCTTCCCTCGCTCACCTCCTCCCTGACCCTTTCCAAGTCCACTGGTAGGGTTGGTCCTCCTCTCCTTCCATCTGACCCTAGTTTATTAGGTATCTTTAGGACTGGCTGCCATGTCCAAAATTTTTAAGAGATGTATTCATTATAAACTGTAATTAATTTATATGATTTTGTTTTTGTAGTATGAAATTTTATTCTACTTTTTATAAAGCAGAACTTTCTACAAATACTAAACTGGTTTTGAACTCAAATTTTTCTTGTTTTTTTTCCTCCCAAATGTTGGATCAAGGATAAGTCTCTTTGTGATGAAGGGTCTTAAGATACTGGAGTGGTTTTCAGGGCTTTTTATTTGTTATCCACAAATGATGTCCCACAAATATTGGAAAGTGGCAGCTTTGAGAATTCTACACCATCTTGGAGTTGGAAAGGTTCTCAGAGTTTGTTGATTCAATATTTTATCTGATTTCACAGATAAACTGAGGTCTCAAATATTTTCTAAAACCTTACACAAGTCATATGAATAACAGAGCCATGGAACACCATGCCCATTTTCCAAGTACGTGTTTCATGCTCTGAGACCTTCCAAAGATTGCAGCAGACTTTACTTCCTATACATCTTACTCCTCAAATCTCAGATGAAATAGATTCAATGTACTCAGCACTTTCTTTGCTGGAGGTTTGAGTTAATTTCTGTGTTTTATTTTCTGGCTACCCAACAACCAGTTAGTTTCTCTTTGTCTCAGTCACCATCTCTCTGATGCTTCCTCCACCTTCTCTTTTCAGTCACACTTTATTTTGCCATGAACTCCTCCCAATTTTTAATTTATTATCATATCTACTTTGGTACAGTATCATTTTCCTTGACCCTTTGTTTTAGCATTTACTATCTGTCAGTAGAAGTTATTCTCCTTTCTCGTGCCGTCTCCTAACCCTTTCTTGGTCCATGTCTCTCTCAGGTATCTGTTCTCTCCCCTGCCTTTCCACTTCTCCCTTTTTCTTTTGGTTTGTAATTTCTGTATATTTTCCATTTTCCTTTATATACTTTTTATATCTTGATCATTCTGTCTAGATCTTTCAGCTTTCTTCTCTGCTACCTTATATTTCTGTTATTTTTACCATTTATTTACAAGTTTTATTGATGTGCTACCCCTATTCCCCATAATCTCCCTCTCTCCAACTCATTCTCTCCTTTCTTCATGCTGTTTTCAAATGAAGAAATGTTAAAAATTTCAGATAGACAATAAAAATATCTTAGTGCCTAGAGAGCTTGTTCCATCGTTAAGGACTGCTTTTTAAGCTGATCTGTGTTCAGTTTCAAGCATCTGTAATGGCAGCTCACAATCTCCCCTAACACATACATATACTGACATGTACATGTATGCACACACATGTAAATGGACACACAAAAAATAAAATAAAATCATATCAATACAGCACTAGGAATTCAATATCATCATCAGATTCAGTCTGATATGCATAAAAGTTTTCCTTGAAAATATTTAATACAAGAGGAGAGATATTTTAACCTGTTATTTTTCACAGGACACCTGTAGGCACATCCCACTACTAAATAAATTACACCAGCACTGGTTCTCATGTGTGGGGGAAGAAACTAAACTTTATTCTCTTTCAAATTTCTCATTAATTTTAAAACAACTTCCACCTCTCTACTTGTGGTTCACCTTCAGCTAATTATATGTGTGATTTTGTTAACTTGGAATAGGCTCCATTGCCTGTCTGGTAACTTTGACAGGCAAGGAAGATTTTTCCACCCTTGAAAATAGTATTGTGTTATAGTTTGATTGGGTGATGATTTTGAAATGATTAAAAGTTATATCATGAACAGAAATAAATGTAAAATGCTTTATAAACCAAAATTGCCAGCTTACTCTTGTATATTCTGTGTTCCTAAGATTTTATCAATATAATTTTAACTATATAGAAAAGTAATGGGGAATTGTAAAAGAAAAATATGTAGAACAAAAGGGATACAGTGAAAAAATCATTGTCCTTGTCTGATTGCTAGGAGAAAAATGAATTAAATGTATACACTAAGTTGTAGATTAATTATTCTGTATTTTGTCCCTGTTGTTCAACATAAACATTCAATAATTAATAAAAGTCAGAATTCTCAATGTCTAAGAAAAAAAGTCAATGTAGTTATGATTGGCTATATTCTATTATTTTTAACTGAGCCCTTCATCTTGAAATTCTGCATTCTTAAGCCCTTTTCTATTGATACCAGTGCTGTCATTGCTAATGAATTTGTATAGGTAAATATTTGTGTCTGTGTGTGTGTGTGTGTGTGTGTGTGTGTGTTTGAATTAACAAGAACAGAAAAAAGCATGAACACATACTTTATAGAAGTGATGAGGTAAAGTGCCCATGCTCTCTTCAAGAGAAGTGCTCCTCCACATTCCACCATTCATTGTGGTATTGTAGTTGCTATTGCTTGAGAGATGAATGCCCTGTAAGAATCATATTTTGATGTGAAATTTAATTCTTTAATAACACAGATGTGAGAACTGAGCAGCATGTTTCAGTATTTAGGATGAGGTATTACTTCCCTTTATGGACTGGATGTTTGGACAGGAAGAAACCATATTTAAGATCTGGCTATTGTGGTTTTTGCTACCAGCAGTCCAGACAGCCACTGTCAGAGGGTTGTGATACCCTGGGGTTTGGTTGTTATCTCTGGGGTTTCGTTGGTAAACTGAATATCATACAGCTTCTCATGAAACCAAATTGTGCTCTGGTTAGTGGCTTTCCAACATGAAACAGCTCTTAGATATGAACTTCTAGAATGTCAACCAAACTAAATGTCAAACTACTAAATGGAATTTTTAACACATTGAGATTCAAAAATATCCCAGAATCAAATGCTATTTGAGATATGTGATAGTGAACAAATTTGGTACCTACAATGCATAGACATATACCTTAAATAATGTTACAAAGAATATCACACGCTGAACACTAAGGATGAAAAGGTTCTCACAATGATAGTCCATGAATTTCAAAGCTCCCTAAAAATAAATGTATATACTCTTTCCCTTTCCTGGGATTTCTACTGCTCCCATTCTACCTCCCTCTTCTTCCTCATTTTACCCACCTCTGTCCCTCTTTCCCCAGTCCTTGCTCCCCACATTGTATGGCCCGTCTACTTTCATTCTACCAGTTCTTATCTTTGCTATTTTCTTTTAAACAATCACAAATATGCCACATGCCTTTTATTGTGGCTTGCTTCATTTTTGGTTTTTATGGTGAGGATTCATTTGTTTATGTTTACTGGAGAAGCCCACCCACTAACTAGAATACAATTTCTAGAGAATGACATACCCCATTTTATAATATCTCAGATGGCTTTTTTCTCTGTGGATACTTTGATTGGTTGACTCACATCTAGAGAGTTTTGGTAAGCTCATAAACTGGTTAAAGGTCTCCTATACCATTTAAAACACCAAGAGGAGTGATGGTTAGTTTTATTTAAATTATTTGATTTTTTTAAATATTTTTTTAATTTTTTATTTAATTTTATTAATTACACTTTATTCCTTTTGTATCCCGCCATAAGCCCCTCACTCCTCCCCTCCCGGTTCCACCCTTCCCCCCTTTCTGCATGCATGCCCCTCCCCAAGTCCACTGATAGGGGAGGTCCTCCTCTCCTTCTTTCTGGTCTTAGTCTATCAGTTCTCATCAGAGGCTGCATTGTCAGGGTTCTAGGTTATCTCCATGAATAGTCTTTGGTTGGAGTATGAGTCTCTGGGAAGTTCCCTGTGTTCAAATTTTCTTGTTCTGTTACTCTCCTTGTGGAGTTCCTGTCCTCTCCAGCTCTTACTATTTCCCACTTCTTACATAAAATTCCATTCACTCTGCTCCACAGTTGGCCATCAGGCTCAGCATCTGCTTTGACAGTCTGCACTGCAGAGGCTTTCAGATGCCCTCTGTGGCAGGTTCCAAGGTTGTATCCTGTTTTCTTCTTCTGGCTTTCACAGGCCCTCTGTAGCAGGTTCCTAGATTGTTTCCTGTTTTCTTTTTCTTCTGATGTCCATCCTCTTTGCCTTTCAGGTGGGGATTGAACATTTTAGTTAGGGTCCTATCTTTTGATTAGCTTGTTTAGATGTACAGATTTTAGTGGGTTTATTCTATGTTGTATGTTTATATGAGTGAGTATATACCGTGTGTGTCTTTTTGCTTCTGGGACAACTCACTCAGGATGATCCTTTCCAGGTCCCACCATTTACCTGCAAATTTCATAATTTCCTTATTTTTCATTGCTGAGTAATACTCCATTGTATAGATGTGCCACAGGTTCTGCATACATTCTTCAGTTGAGGGGTATCTGGGCTGTTTCCAGCTTCTGGCTATTACAAATAAAGCTGCTACAAACATGGTTGAGCAAATGTCCTTTTTGTGTGCTTAAGCCTTTTTTGGATATATACCTAGGAGTGGTATAGCTGGATCTTGAGGAAGCACTATTCCTAGCTGTCTGAGAAAGCAACAGATTGATTTCCAGAGTGGTTGTATAAGTTTATATTCCCACCAACAGTGGAGAAGGGTTCCCCCTTCTCCACAACCTCTCCAGCATGTGCTGTCACTTGAGTTTTTGATCTTGGCCATTCTGATGGGTGTAAGGTGAAATCTCAGGGTTGTTTTGATTTGCATTTCCCTAATGACTGATGAGGCTGAGCATTTCTTTAAGTGCTTCTCTGCCATTTGATATTCCTCTACAGAGAATTCTCTCTTTAGCTCTGTTCCCCATTTTTAAAGTGGATCACTTGGTTTGCTGCTTTTCAGCTTCTTTAGTTCTTTATATGTACTGGATATGAGTCCTCTGTCAGATAAAGGATTGGTGATAATTCTTTCCCAATCTGTAGGCAGTCGCTTTGTTTTCATGATGGTCTCCTTTGCCTTACAGAAGCTTTTCAATTTCATGAGGTCCCATTTATTGATTGCTGCTCTTAGAGCCTGTGCTGTTGGTGTTCTGTTCAGGAAGTTTTCTCCAGTACCAATGAGTTCTAGGGTATTCCCCACTTTATTTTCTAGCCGATTTAATGTGTCTGGTTTTATGTTGAGGTCTTTGATCCACTTGAACTTCAGTTTTGTGCAGGGTGATAAGTATGGATCTATTTTCATTTTTCTACATGTAGATATCCAGTTGAACCAGCACCATTTTTTGAAGATGCTATCTTTTTTCCATTGTATAGTTTTGGCATCTTTGTAAAAAATCAGGTGTCCATAAGTGTGTGGGTTTATTTCTGGGTCTTCTGTTTGGTTCCACTGATCCACCATTCTGTTTCTATGCCAGTACCATGCAGTTTTTATAACTATTGCTCTATAGTACAGCTTGTGATCAGGGATGGAGATACCTCCAGAAGATCTTTTATTGTAGAGGATTGTTTTAACAATTCTTGGTTTCTTGTAATTCCATACAAAGTTGAGAATTTTTCTTTCCAGGTCTGTAAAGAATTGTCTTGGCAATTTGATGGGAATTGCATTAAATCTGTAGATTGCTTTTGGTCAGTTGGCCATTTTTACTATGTTAATCCTGCCAAGCCATGAGCATGGGAGATCTTTCCATTTTCTCATATCTTCCTCTAATTCTTTCTTCAGAGACTTGAATTTTTTTTCATACAAGTCTTTGACTTGCTTGGTTAGGGTTACACCAAGGTACTTTATGTCCTTTGTAGCTATTGTGAATGGTGTTGTTTCACTAATTTCTTTCTCAGCCCTTTTGTCTTTTGTATACAGGAGTGCTACTGATTTTTTTGAGTTAATTTTATATCCGGCCACTTTGCTGAAGGTGTTTATCAGCTGTAGGAGATCCCTGGTAGAGTTTTTGGGGTCACTCATGTATACTATCATATAATCTGCAAATAGTGATAATTTGACTTCTTCCTTTCCCATCTGTATCCCCTTGATCTCCTTCAACTGTCTTATTGCTCTAGCAAGGACTTCCAGCACTATGTTGAAGATATATGGAGAGAGTGGACAGCCTTGTCTTATCTCTGATTTTGTGGGATTGCTTTAAGTTTCTCTCAGTTCAGTTTGATGTTGTGTATAGGCTTGCTGTATATCGCCTTTACTATGTTTAGATATGTGCCTTGTATCCCTGATTTCTCCAATACTTTAAACATGAATGGATGTTGGATTTTGTCAAATGCTTTTTCAGCATCTAGGGAGATTATTATGTAGTTTTTTTCTTACAGTTTGTTAACATAGTGGATCACATTGATGGATTTCCATATATTGAACCAACCCTGTATACCTGGGATGAAGCCTACTTGGTCATAGTGGATAATATCTTTGATGTGTTCTTGTATTTGTTTTGCAAGTATTTTGTTAAGTATTTTTGCATCAATGTTCATAAGGGAGATTGGCCTGAAATTCTCTTTCTTTGTTGAGTCTTTGTGAGGTTTAGGTACCAAGGTGACTGTGGCTTCATAGAATGAATTTGGTAATGTTACTTCTGCTTCTATTTTGTGGAATAGTTTGAAGAGAATTGGAATTAGGTCTTCTTTGAAGGTCTGGTAGAATTCTGCACTGAAGCCATCTGGTCCTGGTTTTTTTTTTTTTTTTTTTTTTTTTTTGGATGGGAGCCTTTTGATGAACACTTCTATTTCTTTGGACGATATATTACTATTTAATTGATTTACCTGGTCCTGATTCAACTTTGGTAATTGGAATCGATCAAGAAAATTTTCTATTTCATTTAGATTTTCAAATTTTGTGGCATATAGACTTTTGAAATAAGTCCTACTGATTGTTTGGATTTCCTCAGTGTCTGTAGTTATGTCCCCCTTTTCATTTCTGATTTTGTTGATTTTGGGTGGTGTCTCTCTGCCTTCTAGTTAGCTTGGGTAAGGGTTTGTCGATCTTGTTGATTTTCTCAAAGAACCAGCTCTTGGTTTCATTGATTCTTTGAATTATTTTATTTGTTTCTAATTGATTGATTTCAGCCCCGAGTTTGATTATTTCCAGCCATCTACTCCTTTTTGGTATGTCTGCTTCTTCTTTTTCTAGGGTTTTTAAGTGGGCCATTAAGTTGCTTGAATGAGCTATCTCGAATTTCTTCTTGAAGGCACTTAGTGCTATGAAATACCTTAGCACTGCTTTCATTGTGTCCCACAAGTTTGGGTATGTTGTGTCTTCATTTTCATTGAGTTCTAGGAAGACTGTAATTTCTTTCTTTATTTCTTCCCTGACCCAGCTTTCATTTAGTAACAAGTTGTTCAGTTTCCATGTGTGTGTAGGCTTTTTGCTATTTCTGTTGTTGTTGAAGTCCAGCTTTTTTCCATGGTGATCAGACAAGATACAAGGGATTATTTCAATCTTCTTGTATCTGTTGAGGCTTGCTTTGTGACCAACTATATGGTCTATTTTGAAAAGGTTCCATGAGGTGCTGAAAAGAAGGTAAATTCTTTTGTGTTTGTGTGTAAAGTTCTGTAAGTATCTGTGAAGTCCATTTGATTCATGAGCTCTGTCAGAGATATTGTTTCTTTGTTTAATTTCTGTTTTGTTGACCTGTCCTTTGTTGAGAGTGGGGTGTTGAAGTCTCCCACTATTAATGTGTGGGGTTCTATATGTGGTTTAAATTTTATCAATGATTGTTTTACAAATGTAGGTGCTCTTGTATTTGGGGCATAGATGTTCAGGATTGTGATGTCTTCCTGGTGGAATTTTTTCTTGATGAGTATGAAGTGTCCTTCCTCATCTCTTTTTATTAATTTTGGTTGAAAGTCTATTTTATCAGATATTAAAATGGCTACTCCTGCTTGTTTCTTGGGTCCATTTGCTTGGAAAGTCGTCTTTCAACCTTTTACCCTCAGGTAATATCTATCTTTGTGCCTAGGGTGTGTTTCTTGTATGCAACAGATTGCTGGGTTTTGTTTACACATCCATTCTGTTAATCTGTGTCTTTTTTCTGGAGAGTTGAGTCCACTGATGTTGAGAGAGATTAATGACCAGTGGCTGTTAGATCCTTTGATTTTGATGTTGGCTGTGTTCATAAGGTTGTGTGCTTGGTTGCTTTTTGTTTTACTGTAATAACGTTAATTATCTCCTGTGTTTTCTTGACAGAAGCTAATTTTCTTGGTTGTATTTTCCCTTCCAGTGTCTTCTGTAATGCTGGATTTGTGTGTAGGTATTGTTGAAATTTGTTTTTGTCATTGAATATCTTGTTTTCTCTGTCTATGAGGACTGAGAGTTTTGCAAGGTATAGTAGCCTGGGCTGACATCTGTGTTCTCCTACAGTGTGCGTGATATCTGTCCAGGCCCTTCTAGCTTTCATAGTCTCTGTTGAAAAGTCAGGTGTGATTCCAATGGGTGTGCCGTTATATGTTATTTGGCCTTTTTCCCTTGCAGCTTTTAGTATTTTCTTTGTTCTGTATACTTACTGTTTTGATTATTATGTGGCGAGAGGATTTTCTTTTCTGGTCAAATTTGTCGGTGTTTTGTTTTGACCTCATGTATTCTTATTGGCTTCTCCTTTAACTTGGGGAAATTTTCTTCAATGATTTTGTTGAAAATATTTTCTGTGACTTGTAGAAGGGAGTAGTCTTTTTCCTCTATACCTATTATTCTTAGGTTTTGTTTTTTCATATTGTCTTGGATTTCTTGGACGGTCTGTGTCAAGAATTTTTTGGATTTAACATTTTCTTTGACAGATACATCGATTTCTTCCATTGTATCTTCTACACCTGAGATTCTTTCTTCCATCTCTTGTAGTTTGTTGCTTATGCTTACCTCTGTAGTTCCTGTTTTCTTCCCTAAATTCTTCCTCTCCATTATTTCCTCCATTTGTGTTTTCTTTAACTTTTCCAGTTCTATCTTCAGGTCTCGACTTGTTTTGTTTACTTCCTTCACCTGTCTGATTGTATTTTCCTCTTTTTCTTTTTTTTTTCAATTTTATTTTTTTTATTATCAGTTACATTTTAACTCTGTATCCCAGCCATGTCCCGATCCCTCATTCCCTCCCAGTCCCTCCCTCCCTCCCTCATCTCCACCGTGCCCCTTGCCAAGTCCACTAATAGGGGGGACCTCCTCCCCATTCATCTGATCCTGTTTTATCAGGTATCTTCAGGACTGGCTGCAAAGCTCTCCTCCATGGCCTAACAGGACTGCTCCTCCCTTGGGGGGTGGGGAGGCCAAAGAGCCAGTCATTGAGTTCCTGTTAGAAACAGTCCTTGTTCCCCTCACTATGGGAAGCCAATTGGTTACTGAGCTACCACAGGCTACATCTGAGCAGAGGTTCTAGGTTACATTCATACATGGTCCTTGGTTGCATGTCAGTCTCAGAAAAGACCCTGTGCCCAGATATCTTTGGTCCTTGTGGAGCTCCTATCCTTTCCTCATCAGACTAACTCCCCTTCTTTCTTATGATTCCCTGTACTCTGCCAAAGGTTTGGTCATGAGTCTTTGCTTTGAAGACACTGTTAGTTAGAGTCTTTCAAATGCGCTCAGTAGACTCCTGTCATATGTTCAATGTGCATCCCATCTGTCTTTCAAAACAAGGATTGATAAGCTTACCCCATGTCTGCTCTCTTCATTATCATTTTTAGGTGTATAGATTTCATTATGTTTATCATATCTTATAGGTCTATATAAGTGAGTATATACCGTGTTTGTCTTTCTCCTTCTGGGATATTTCACTCAGGATGATCTTTTCTAGATCCCACCATTTGCCTGCAAATTTCATGATTTCCTCCTTTTTGATTGGTGAATAGTATTCCATTGTGTAAAAGTACCACAATTTCTGTACCCATTCCTCCGTTGATGGACATCTGGGTTGTTTCCAAGTTCTGGCTATTACAAATAATGCTGCTATAAACATCGTTGAGCAAATATCCCTTTTGTGTACTTGAGCAAACTTTGGGTATATACCTAGCAGTGGTATAGCTGGGTCTTGAGGAAGCACTATTCGTAATTGTCTTAAAAAGCGCCAGATAGTTTTCCAGAGTGGTTGTATCAGTTTACATTCCCACCAGCAGTGGAGGAGGGTTCCCCTTTCTCCACAACCTCTCCAGCATGTGTTGTCCCTTGAGTTTTTCATCTTGGCCATTCTGATGGGTGTAAGGTGATATCTCAGGGTCGTTTTGATTTGCATTTCCCTGATGGCTAATGAGGATGAGCATTTCTTTAAGTGTTTCTCTGCCATTCGATATTCCTCTACAGAGAATTCTCTGTTTAGCTCTGTTCCCCATTTTTTAAGTGGGTTACTTGGTTTGCTGCTTTTCAGCTTCTTTAGTTCTTTGTATATACTTGATATTAGTCCCCTGTCAGATAAAGGGTTAGTGAAGATTCTTTTCCAATCTGTAGGCAGGCGTTTTGTTTTGATGCTCCTTATATGGGGTTCTCTGTGCCCTCCATACACAATTTTGTCTGACTTGAACATATGTGATCCTTGCATTTGCTGTCACAATCACTATGTGTTCATATGTACATATGCCCTGTATTAGTATTCTTGATGGGGTTGGACATTACCTAAGTAGTCAAAAACCCAGAAAGAACACACAATCTAAATTACTGGGAACTTTGCCTAGGGGCCATCATTTTCTTCCAGAGCGTACAACCCTTATGACTCTCCTCGTCTGGTGGTATCTTAGGACATTTGACTCCATCATTTTAAGGCAGATTCTTGTAGGAAATCTTGACTGTTATACTAATTAATCACAAAACCTTTCTCACCTGATGATCCCCTTCCCACTGTGGGATCCACTGTGGGATCCCCTTCCCACTGTGGGATTTCCTCCTGCCATATTATCTTTTTGTTTTGTGCTGTTGAGTAAACGAATAATAATAATTAAAAACTAGGAGCACATGGGAAAATATATGAGAAAGATAATATTACATGTGTTTTCTCAAGAACTTTAAATTAAATTGTAGACCACTTTAGAAGACCCAGGAATAAAATTCCTTTCATTTTCTTTCAAAATTTCTGTTACAAATGTCACTATTGTTTGTTCATTCATTATTTCTTCCTTTTATATAAATGCAAATATCAAGTAAAAAAATAAAATAAAATTTCAAAATCATGAAATTTGGAGATTGGGAAATCATGCTAAAAATACCTTGTAAATTGGTAAAGTGGAGCTCTTCTCCCATAGACCATCTCCAACTTATCAAGTCTCATGTAGGCTGAGCATATCCTTTTCCACTGAAGCCAAACCAAGCAGACTCTCTAGGAGGAAGCGATTCAAAAGAACTCAACAGAGTCCACGTCAGAGACAGACCACACTCTACTTGTTAGGGAACCCATGTAAAGACCAAGCTGCCCATTGGTTACATATTTAAAAGGCCTAAGTCCAGACCATTCATTATTCCTGGTTGTTGCTTCAGTATCTCTGATGCCTTATGGAATCCCGTTAGTTGACTCTGTTGGTCTTCTTGTGGCATTCTTGTTCCCTCCAGGTTCTTTTATCCTTCCCGATGACACTTCTGTAAGACTCTCTGAGCTCTGCATAATGTTTTGCTTTGAGTCTCTGTTTTAATTTGCTTCTGAGTAGAGACTCTCAGGGAACATTTGTGCTAGCATAAAAGAAAAGTATCATTTATAGTGTCATAGGTTGACTCTCTCTCTCTTATGGGCTGGGTCTCAGGTTGGTCCCAACCAGAGTACATGGTATTTTTGAAACAAATAAGTTGATTATGTTTTGAGGCCTGGAAATAATTCTGTTGAAAATCATTTTCCAGTTGTGCATTGGTAGTACACTTCTTTCATTCCAGCATGCATGAGACAGAGACAGGCAGATCTCTGATCTCCATTCCAGCCTGGTCTACGGTGAAGGACAGCCAGGACTACACAGAGAAAGCTTACCTAGAAAAATAAAAACACACAAAGTCAAAAATAAAATTAAAAATCATTTTTCTAAAAAAAAAAAAAAGCCTTAACAAAAAAGACCAAAACTTCCTGTTAAATACATTTAAACTTTCTGAAGTATACTATGTGAGCTTAGTTTAGCACCTATTTGCAATACTAGAGGATGCCAGACTCCATCTTTTCCCCAGCACGTGGATTTTTCAGTCCTATTTCATATTCGTTAGCTTAGAATAGATTTAATCATTCAGTGTGTTTGAGCTGTTTCTTGCACCTCTTAGCTAGGTTGTAATTTGTTTTCCAGCACAGGGCAATAGCCTCTCTCCTGTGAGCTGGCTTCCTCCCTGATCTGGGCCTGGTGTGCACTGTTTTTCTCAGAGGCAGGCAGGCATTCCAGATTGCTGGATCTATTCACTTTAGTTCAGCCTTTTCCAATAAATGATGTGGGATACTTTATGTGTTAATATTTTAAATTGCACCTGATTTTTTTATTTTGCTCCCTGCTCTGTGTTCCCAGGCATGGAAGTGGTTTCTTGTTTCTGGCTGCTGCACTCTTGCAGACAGTCTGCACCCACAGCTCATGTGTTCATTCTCTAATAATGGAAGGGTAGAGTTTCTGTAGGCCATCTTGCAAATGCTACACTTGCACTTCTATATCCATGCGGACAATATGTTAATTTTATCTTCACACAATATCCCCTCTATGTTCCATAGACGAGCATTTATGAAATACCAGCCAGGCTGGTGATTCATATTTTCTTTTACATGTAATGTTTTTCCAATAAAATTTCTATTTTTATACTGCAACATTTTTAGGACACTCTTGCAAACACACACATAATCACTTACACACAACACTCAGCACACATACACACACACATAACAGACACATACAAACACACTTATAATCACATTAAAAAATCACTAATT
The DNA here is from genome assembly GCF_907164565.1 of Psammomys obesus. Classification (NCBI taxonomy): domain Eukaryota; kingdom Metazoa; phylum Chordata; class Mammalia; order Rodentia; family Muridae; genus Psammomys; species Psammomys obesus. The sequence goes on from NW_026596051.1 coordinate 4,588,041, forward strand.
TAGAGGAGGTCCTCCTCCCCGTCCATCTGACCCTAGCCTATCAGGTCTCATCAGGATTGGATGCATTTTCTTCCTCTGTGGCCTGGTCAGCCTGCCCTGCCCTCCACTCAAGAGGAGGTGATCAAATAGCCAGCCATTGAGTTTATGTCAGAGACACACCCTGTTCCCCTTAAGAGGGAGGGAAATAAAGGGAGAAGACTGAGGGAGGGTCAGGAGGAGATGAGGGACAGGTCTACAGCTGGAATACAAAATGAATAAATTATAATAAAGAATAAGCAAATAAGTAAGTAAATAAAAATAAAAATTAAAAACTTACTATTTTAGTTCCCTCTTTTATAAAATATGGTTTCATTACTTGTTTGTTTAATGTTTCAATCTATCAATCAATCTACCAATACATCATCTACTTATTGTCTATGTAAATTTCTGTCACTTTCTGAAGATCTGATTAAGTCATCAGTGAAAAATCAGCTTTTATGTATAATATAAACCATCTCTATTTTTCTTCTTGCTTTCTGCTTTTTTTTTTTCTGTTTGTGTTTCCCAAATCGCCCTTTTCATGATTAATTTGCCTCAACTATTCTTGTAGAACTTTCAGTTTTAAACTTGAATTTGTAATTGCAGTAAAATATTTGTTGAAATAATTATTGATCTGAAGTGAAGATATAAAATAGCTTGGAGTAAATTTATTCGATTTTTTTACACATATTATTTCAATTTATTTATGTTTCATTTAATGTCATATGATAAAATTTTATGTGTTTTTATAAATCAAATACACTCTTTGCTAATTTATTTCAAGGTAACATTGTTTTTCACATCAGTGTTGATTTAAAAATGCTTTGGTAAATCTATATGTTATCATATACAGAGACAGTTTATGTCTAGTTTAATGCCTAGTTAAATGAGAACATTTACTCACTATACATCACTGAATACAAAAAATTAGACTTACCAGCACATTCCCATCACATCAGTTGCATTTATTGTGGAGAAGGGCAAGGGTGAGAGGATATTATATTGTGGAAATGATTGTAGTTAACCTCAAGGTCTCGTTCTGTGTTTTTAAGTTTTCTCCCTCTCAGCGCTGATTCACTTATGCTGTGTGGACTGTGAGATATCTGTGTGGACACTAGAACACCCAGCCATATAAATGTTGATATCTTAAAGGAACATCTCACAACATGTTAGTTTCTTAGCCTCCTAGATGTCCACCTATAATATAATAATAGAAAATGAAAGAACAATCATTATTATTGTTCTGAAAATCAGACATTTGGAACTCATAGAGAATAGCTTTCTGGAAAGAGTTCTTAAATTGAACAACTATTTTTCAGTAAGTGAGGATGCTTTCTCTGTGATTAAACAAGATCTAAATATGGACAGAAAAAACTGAGATGTGGATGGAAGTTACCCAGGGCATCAGTTTTGTCACTGAACAGCACACACTTAACATTGTCAGCCAGTGTTACATAAAGACACTTTATCTCAAAAGAAAAAGAAAAAATGAATGATGAAGATATTCTGAGCAGAAAGTCACCTCCCAAATCAGAATCATGAAAATGGGGCATTTCATCTCCTCTAAGAAGCACTGTCATTGCCTGATCATGGATGCCTAGAGTTGGTATGAAGGTAGCATGACCATTGCCATGATTTCTGGTGCTATCAGTAAAATTCTCCCCATTTTAAATCTTAAGCACATTCTTTGTCTTTCCATGCACAGAAATCCAACTTTATTCAGCTTCAGGAAGCAATGGCTGAATGACAGAAATGAGCCTTTCCAATGGGAACATTGTTGTGGGTGATTAATATTTATTATTGGTTTATCTTTTAGTTAAACAGCAGTTATTCCTAAGCCAGCTGTAAACCAAATCACCACACAGAGACTAGAATGTATTTAGTTAACCTAGAGCACAATGCTGGCCAATGATTACTCCATCCTAAACCTCCAAGCCTGCGTACCATTCAGATTTTACCCATTATACTTGCTTTCAGTCATATCTTAGCTCTGGTTCATCTCTCCATGTGGTTTGAAGTCCCCTCCAGCCAACCTATACCCCTACTCATTTCCTTCTTCTCCTCCCTGGACCAGGATGCCCCACCCTACTCTCTCCATTGTTCAGCATTGGGGCTGGTTGTTTTATTGACAATACAGAGAACAAATGGTGGTATGTTTACACAAACTTGAGACAGATGATACTTAGAATAAGCATCATCACAATGCAATGTCCTGATTGAAACCAGATAGTGGAGTAGAGAATTCAGCATTTCAATGAACAAGGGTACATGACACAAGAATATTATACCAAGAGAAAGTAGACAAGAATAGTGCACTTTACTAGAGCTATGTGGCTTCCCTCGATATCTTCAATATTCTCTTTTTTCCTAGTATTCTTTCACAAGCCCTTCATTTTACCTATCATCATGTTAGGTCTTGGTGACATATCTCATAATAGAGCCATAGCTCTCACTTCTTTTTGGTCATGACTTGTATAATGATGCTCATATGGGGGTAGAGCTGTGCTTAATATTGCTTACTGTTACAATGGGACAAATCAGTTTATTTCTCAATTAAACTTCATCAACTCGGAGTTAATTACTTGGTAAGCATGTTAACTTTCTTTTCAATCTTTGACAATTAATTCAAATTGTTTTCATGGCAATAATAGTGTGTAGTGCTCTCAGAAACCTCACTACAGTGGTAAAAATGACTTCTCTTTGGGGACTATGGCTGTCTGTTGTTTTATATACCAAGTTGAAGAGGTGGAAATCAAGATATTTCCATCATATGTGAAGTGACTCTTGGTGCCACCAGTGATTCTGAGAAGTGTTCTTCTCTTGGAAGCCAGAGTTTCATAAAGAGATTTTTCATGGATTATCAGGCTTCATGTTTTCTAAGTGCATTACTTTTGCTACTATATTCCAACTGCAACAACAGTTCTCTATTCATTTTTTTTCTGCATCAGAATTTCCATTAAGCAGGTCATTTTATTTCTCACTCTCACAAAATTCTTTTCCCAGGTTGCTTTGACCTTCCTTACCCCAGTCTTCCCAGTTACTGAAGTAAAAGCCCTTTATCAGTTTTGATGGGTGAATGCTGCCAAATGGCCTCTCCTACTTTCCAGAACATTTTTAGATGTTTGAACTCCAAATTCAGATCCTCCCACCCCATCATAGCTCTGGCATATAGAAGGCAATACTCAAGTGATTCAAATCCTTCCAAAGCCTTCCTACGGCTTTTGTGGGTAATGCAATGCCTAAATTGGTGAGTATTGTGATGCCTAAATACTTCCAAATACAATACCCAAGTGATTCAAGACCTTTCAAAGCCTCCCTATGGTTTTGGTGAACCTTGTGATGCCTAAACCTGAAGACCATAAACTACAGCATGTCCTCCAGTGATATATGCTTTCCAACAGTCCCATGCCCCTCAGTCTCCAGCGTTGCACCTAACTGTGCCATCAGTTCAGGGATCTCTGCATGACTACCTTGGCCAACACCTTCTCCACTCTTCTAACCATTTCTCTACAGGCATCCTTTTCTTTTTTACATTCTTTGGCAGGAGAACACTTGAAAAATCCCAGCGGAGATTAGACTCTATCAAGTGTACTGAATCTTGTAAATGTTGTGTCTCCTTTGTTCACATATCTTTTTGGAAAAAGCTAATATCTAACCTGGACATATCCATTTACTCAAATTAGCAGCAATAACTAATGGTAAAATGAACAATTATAATATTATAACAGTTCACTATAAAAAAGTTAAATAAATTATGTCTATAATTATTGCTGTAATTTTCAATTCAGCTTTCTGGGCTATGGTTGATTATTGGTAAGTAACCAAAAACCTGGAAAGTAGAATAGTTTATAAGAAATATAATAGCTTCTTTTTTCTTCACAGCCTTCATGCCCATTATGAGCTCTGACAGTTTATCTTGGTCTTATCCTTAATTATAATTTTGTTAGTTATCTTTCTTCACACAATCTTTTTCAAAAAGTAAATATCTTCTTGTCAGGTTCTCTTATTTGCCTCTTCCACTACTTGTGTCATCTACCTGAGTTCAACATTATACTGCTACCTGCTATGTTCCAGTCCATTCCTCAGTTTGGTATTTGATTTTGACCCAGATGTAAGAGACTTCCAAGGTCTCTTGAGCTTTCCACTTGTAACTGCTAATTTTTAGTAGTCAGTTTGCATGTGCTGCCTATAGGGAATCACTAGAATTTCAGCAGAACCTGAAACTCAGTCAACCTTAGAGGTACAGAATCATCAGTTTGACATTACCTGTGTAGTTTTCCCAAGTAAACTCCATGAATTAGCAATGATTCTACTATCCAGTGTGGTCTGGTTTCAACTCCCTGGTTCCAAACTCTCCTAACACAATACAGAATTGTGTTCCTGCATTCCTTTCACTCCTGCATGGGGAATGAGCCATGGTGCATTGTACAAAATGTTCCCACACAGTCCTGTGTGCAGGTGTGCTGTATCTGACCAAGAGACTCAGTGTCAGAGCATATATTCCAGAGATTTGCTGAAGGAAATACACCTCTATAATTAAAAAATCAGCAGGAATGTGGTACACATTTTTGCAACCTAATATTTATGTTGTTTTCACTTCAACTCTAACCCTTAGAAGATTATTTGTCCATTCTCAGTCTTCACTAAACCTCCCTTACCTTTTCTTAAAAAAATCTACATTTTTGGAATTACTCTGAAAGTTTTCTATTGAATAAAATTATTATTTTTGACACAATCTATTTCTGTGCTATCTTAGTTTTGCTTGAAAAAGAATTTCCCAAATAGAACAGTCAGTAATAAGTGGGTGTCATCTAATGTTACAAATAGAATATTAACTAAGTTACTCCAAAAATAGCACAGATGTTTTTATCCAGTGAAATTAAAGGATACTTTTTGAATATTTTTCAAAACAGCAATGTCTTATATTTTGTGAATTGCTTTAAATTCAGTTCAATGTTTTAAACAGAAATAATCTGGTAAATAAAACATATTACCTACTTCGGTAAGTAGTGAAGGGGTAATTTAATTGTTGTCCTTATACAAATACAAAAAAACATGCTCTGCCACTTCTACAATGAAAGTGGGAGATAAAATGGTAATGAAGAGACCTTGCCATAGTTGACACAAACTTGAAATTTAGGGACAAGAAAATGCAATATTTGTTGGGAAGACAGAATTCAGGCTTCCCAGGAAATAAGCACTTTTTTCCAGGAGAGACCCTATCTCATGTACAACAGGTATGGAGATCCATTAGACACATGGGCAAGTATTTCCAGCAAGGAGAAGGCTCCCCATGACTTTACAGGAGCCCCAGACATAGTTGCCTATAAGATTTCTGGGCAAGCTCTCCTGGGTCCACCCATCCTCTCCAGCTGTGTTTCATTGCAAGTCACGGAGTAAGCAACATGCTCCTTCCCAGTTTGCAAAAGCAATAGAGTTAGCTCAAGGTAAAATCATCAAATGCAAAAGGGAGATTGTTATGTCTTTATGATCTTTATGGCATAAATATATAACTTAATGATATTAGTTCTATCTTCACAGTGACTGATTTGCATTTGTTTATTTTTAAGAAATTTATATTTATTCAAGAAATTTATATTTATTTAAGAAATTTATATATATTCAGCCTGTAATTTCTTAATTCTAAAAGTGTTTTTGTCTAGCCACATTTAAAGGAAATTATTATATTCTTCTTTTCTGTTTGAAGTACTTAAAATTAGAACGATGTAAGCATACAAATTTCTATTTTATTTAGTCTGACATCTCATCTCACCTGTCTACCCTCTAGCCTATTTTTGAAGCAGATCCTTAATTAAAGTTTTATTTTCGATGAGCGTTACATATTGATGCAAAATCACAGTCACCTCAATGAGCATAAGAGTTAGTTTATGTTGAATCTAATTATGAGTCTTTCATGCTTTTAGCAGTCCATTGACCACAAGTTTAATCATTTAGCCTTACAGACTTTTCAGCACAGGTACAGTTTTTCTTCTTGCTTTCTTTATGTAGTTCAGTTCATTCATATATCAGAAATTTAAATGTTTAATATTAATATTACATTGCTGACATTAAAAAGTAATAATTCTTATTTATAATCAAATGCGTCTAGTCACATTGTATAAATTGAAGTTGAGATTTTCTTCAAAACTGCTTTAAGTATCTTTTGGTGTACTTTATTTAAAAAATTAATTAACATTTAAAGAAGTCACATGGTTCACATTTCATAGAAACACTGGCGGTAGACACAAACTACATCAAGTACAAAGTCATCTAGAAGGAATTTTTATCGTTAATAATGATATGAAATTGCCTCAACTCCTTACACAATTAAATTAACCAGTAACATGCTTAGAACACATTGTAATCACTTGAACAAAGGTGTCAACAGATTAGTAGGAACTTCCTGGAAAAAGCCTTGGCACTGGGGAGGATTAAAACTTTTTATTGTTTTTCCTAAAACAATTTTTAAAATTTAATTAGCATGCACAGAATTAGGTTTTATTGTTGTATTATCAAACAAAATTTGATCTTAAGTAAAATTAGTTTTGTTAATCCCTTTTCAAACAATTTTTCTCTCCCATTTTCTGAACCCTTTCCTCCTTGTTGCTTAATTTCTTCAACATGCCATACTTGTCCTAACACGTATCACGCATTTTCTCAACACCCATTTCTCTCACATGTTCTCTTTTTTAGTTTCATATCTTATACCCACACTTACTAACTTATTTACAAATATACAATCATGACAATAAAGAAGGATCTACATCTGAAAAAAAACCCATGAGATATTCATCTTTGGTTATCTCATTTAATGTAATTCTCCTCAAAATAATGCATTTTCCACCACATTTGATGAATTCACTTTGACTACAGCTTAATAAAATTGTGTTATGTATGTATATCACATGTTCATTCTACATTCATCTGCCATAGACATAAGATGGTTCCATTCTCTATCTGTTGTGCAATAAGGCAACAATAAACATGGATGTGCAAGTGTCTGAGTCGCAGAATTAGGGGTCTTTTGAGCATGTGCCTAGCAGTGACATAGATATGTCATGGGGTAGATGGCTCACTCAGAACAGTGCTTGAGATACAAATGGCTAACAAGTAATTTTGAAAGTGCTAAACAGACTTCGCCTTTGGGAAAATGTAAAATAAAATTACTTTGAGACTTCACCATCCCTAATCAGAATGACAAACATCAAGAAAATGAATGACAACAGATGGTGATGAAGATGTGGTCATAGAGAAAACTTGTTCACTTCAGTGTGAATGCAAAAGAGTATGACAATTATCAAAGTTCCTCAAAAACTTTGAAAACACCTATGTATATCATTTTGGCCATATGTTTCAAAGACATAAAAATTAACCCAATGATTACAATAATAAAAACATTTTCCCAAATACACAGGTAAATTATAGAGATGAGGGTGGCCACAGTTACAATTATGCTAAGACAGTAAAATATGAAAAATAGAATTAAAAATTTAACAGTCATTCAAACTTTAAAAGAGAACTAGATTTTTTCAGAATTTTTTATAATTTTTATTTTTTATATTAATTGCAGTTTATTTACTTTGAATCCCAGCTGTAGCCCCCTCTCCCATTCCCTCCCAATCCCACCCTCCCTCCCTCATCTCCTCTCTGCCCCTCTCTGATAGAAGAGGTTCTCCTCCTCTTCCATCTGACCCTAGTTTATCAGGTCTCACAGGACTGGCGGCAATGTCTTCCTCTGTGGCCTAACAAGGCTGCTCCTCCCTTGGGGGTGGGGGTGTCGAAGTGCCAGCCACTGAGTTCATTTCAGAAACTGTCTCTGTTCCCCTTACTAGGGAAACCCAATTGGATGCTGAGCTGCCATGGGCTATGTCTGAGCAGGGGTTCTAGGTAATACTTTTTTTTTTTCTCATTAGTTACATTTTGTTAATTCTGTATCCCAGCTGTATCCCTCATTCCCTCCCCAGTCCCACTCTACCTCCCTCATCTCCTCCCTGCCCCTTTCCAAGTCCATTGATTGGGGAGGACCTCCTCCCCTTTCATATGACTTCGTTTTGTCAGGTATTTTCAGGACTGGCTGTGAGAACTAGATTTTACAGTATGATCCTATAATGAAAGAGTTTTTAGTCTTTGAAAAGATGAAAGTTGTGTCTATAAGAATTAAAATTTCCAATGTTTAAAAACAAAGATTATAAATGCAGTGCTAATATTTATTATTAGTGATGATTTAATCTCCTGTCAGTTATTGCAATGAATGGTACATTAGTACAAAGATGTACTAAGGAAGATGTTAATGGGCAAAGCCTCTTACAGGTCCAACAGGGCAAGAAATGTTTATTTTTCCCACCATGAAGTTTTCCTTTATTGACTGGTTTTAACATCTATCCATATTGTACATATGACTCTTCCCGACCTCCCTCTCTGCCCACCCTCAGCCATTCCTCCTCCTCCATTTCTCTTCAGAAAAAGATGGGCCTCAACCCAACACAGTATATCAAGGTTGTGGTAAGACTAGACATATTTCCTAGTATTAAGGCAGGACAAGGCAACCAAACCGGAGAAAAAGGGTCCCCAAAGCAGGCAGTAGAGTCAGAAACAGCCCTTGCTCCCACTTTTAGGAGTATCACAAGAACTGTAACATATATCAGAGGGCCTAGGTCATTCCCTTGTAGGCTCCCAGGTTGTTGGGTCAGTCTCTTTGAGCCTCAATGAGTCAGCAGATTAATTTAGTATTAATTCTTGAAATTTTATTTATAGTGTTTTTTATTTATACTGTAAATTTTATTTATACTGTATTTCATAAAACTAACTTTTGTTAAAATAAACTTTTAACTTAATGGCAAAGTAATTTGTGGATTAAAATAACAACAGCAGAGTGCATATTTTATTTTCAATTTATGTTTTAAAGGACTGAGACAATATGTATATTGCCATAAGAAATGATATCAAAACTCATACACAAAGTGTCATGATAAAATAAGTGTAACAAGAGTGTCTAAATCCTGAATTATTAGTTATTTATTTGGAATGTTAATACTCTTGTTTAATAGTTATTTTAAAACATGCCATTTGTGCATAAAGCTGATATAAGCTTATGAGTGCAATGACAGTAAAGTAGAACAGTGTTCCCCAAAACCCTATTGCTTCTTCCACCACATATTCTTTCAAAGCCCTCTTCTGAAATCTTCCATAAGCATTCAGAGTTTGAGGTTACCACAGATGTCCTATTCATGGCTCATCACAGGATGAACACTTAATCTCAGCATTTTAATCAGTCATAATTATTTACTGAGTCAGTCACTCACAGCAAAGAGTCTCAAGCCAAAGCTAACAGTAACATCAACCCATGAACATAACTACAAATACTTACAAGGAAGTCTGATGGGCATATCACATCCATTTGGCAGACAAACAGTACTTTCTTTCACTAATAGATCCTACACATACCCTAGTAACAGGCTTTTAGACCAGTTACACAGTACTGATTATGAACTCCTTCCTAAGAAATAATCCTCAAATCCAGTCAGAAAGTATTTGATTGTGCATCCCATACCCATGAATATCTTACTTGGAAAGGTGGTCTTACAGAATGTCTGTCCCACAGGTGAATAAGACTGCTGAGGATACTTTTTCCCCAGCAGCCTTCATAGTACCTTCCAGTACCTTGAACACTTTCCAGCCTAGATAAAGCTTACAGGCAAACGTAACTTGAAATCTTTATGTCGTGCAGCAACAGTGTGTGGAATGTTTAGCAACAGGGTCTTAGAATCGAATTATTTTGGACAACCAAGTACCATAGCAATAACCACTTTTGTTTACTTAAGCTTCAGGAAGCTGCATGACCAAGAACTCATAGAAAATTTGTCCAACTGGAGCAAAATTTACATTTTATGTTCTGACCCCTGGGGGCAGATTTATTCAATCAAGAAGAGTGCCTCCATTCCAACATTTTTTTTTACATTTTTTTATATTAATGGCAGTTTATTCACTTTGTATCCCAGCAGTAGCCCCCTCCTTCATTCCTTTTCACCCTCATATCCTCTCATGTTCCTCTCCAATTCCACTGATAGGAGAGTTCCTCCTCCCCTTCCATCTGACTATAGCCTATCTGGTCTCATCAGGACTGGCTGCACTATTTACCTCTGTGGCCTGGAAAGGCTGCTCAACCTTCATGGAGAGGTGATCAAAGAGCCTGCCACTGAATTCATCCCTGTTTCCCTTAATAGGAAACTCATTTGAATACTGAGCTCCCATTGGCTACATCTATGCAGGGGTTCTAGGTTATCTACATGGTCCTTGGTTGGAGTATCAGTCATCAGGAAAGTGCAAATCATATTACCCTGAGATTTCAACTTACACCCATCAGAATGGCTAAGATCAAAAACTCAAGTGACAATACATGCTGGAGAGGATGGGGAGAAAGTGGAACCATCTTCCATTGAGGGTGGGAATGTAAACTTGTACAACAACTTTGGAAATCAATCTGGTGCTTTCTCAGATAATTAGAAACCCTGCTTCCTTAAGATCCAGATATTTCACTCCTAGGCATATATCGAAAATATGCTCAAGTACACAACAAGGATATTTGCTCAACAATGATTGTAGCAGCTTTATTGATAATAGCCAGAAACTGGAAACAGCCCAGATGTCCCTCAGCTGAAGAATGGATACAGAAATTGTGGTACATTTACACAATGGAACACTACTGAGCAATCAAAAAAAAAAAAAAAAAAAAAAAAAGGGAATCATGACATTTGCAGGCAAATTGTGGGATCTAGAAAAGATCATCCTGAGTGAGGCATCCCAGAAGGGGAAAAACACACATGATATATACCCACTTATAAGTGGATATTAGACATATAATATAGGATAAGCCATACTATAATCTTTACAACTAAAGAAGCTAAACAAGAAGGAAGACCCTTGGTATGATGATTAATCCACACTCAAGTAGGCAAATGGGATGGACATCTGAAGAGGGAGAAAACAGGGAACAGGACAGGAGCCTACAACTGAGTGCCTCTGAAAGACTCTACACAGCAGCATATCAAAGCAGATGCTGAAGCTCATAGCCAAACTTTGGACGGTGTGTAGGGAATCTTAGGAAAGAAGAACAAGATAGAAAGACCTGGAGGGGACAGGAATTCTACAAGGAGAGCAACAAAACCAAGAAATTTGGGCGAAGTTGTCTTTCTGAGACTGATAATCCAACCATTCCAACTTATAAAAAATTTAATTTGGTGGCATGAAGAGGAATGGCCCCCATAGTCGCATGTGTTTCAATTCTTGCTCCATAGGGAGTGACACTATTAGAAGCCAGGCACTGAGTTCATGTCAAAGACAGCCCTTGTTCTCCTTATTAGGAAATTCTCTTGGAGACTGAGCTGGCATAGGCTACATCTGTGCAGTGTGTGTCTGGTTTTATGTTGAGGTCTTTGATAGACTGTAGTTTTGTGCAGGGTGATAAATATGGGTCTATTTGCATTTTCTACATAAAGAAATCTAGTTAGACTAGCACCATTTGTTGAGAATTATATCCTTTTTCCATTTTATGGCTTTGGCTTCTTTGTAAAAAATTAAGTTTCTGTAGCTGTGTGAATTCATTTCTCGGTATTCAGGTCCACCACCCTGTTTCTATGCCAAAAACATGCCGTTTTTCTTTTCTTTTCTTTTTTTTTTTTCTGTTTTCATTTTTATTTATTTTTTAATTTTTCTATATTAATTACACTTTACTCATTTTGTATCCCCCCCGTGGTTCCCTCCCTCCTCCTGTCCCAATCCCTCCCTTCCTCCACCCTCTGCATGCAAGCCCCTCCCTAAGTTCACTGATAGGGGAGGACTTCTTTTCCTTCCTTCTGATCCTAGTGAATTAGGTCTCATCAGGAATGGCTGCATTGTCTTCTTCTGTGGCCTGGTAATGCTGCTCTCCCCTCAGGGGGAGGTAATTAAAGACCAGGCCAATCAGGTCATGTCAGAGACAGTCCATGTACCTATTACAATGGAACCCACTTGGATACTGACCTGCCATGGGCTACATCTGTGCAGGGGTCTTAGGTTATCTCCATGCATAGATAGAGGACCTCTGAAAGACTCTATCCAGCAGGGTATAGAAGGAAAAACTGAGACTCATATGCAAACTTTGGGGAGAGTGCAGGAAACATTAAAGAAAAAGAGGGAGTGGGGAGGTCAAAGAGCCTGCCATTGAGTTCCTGTCAGAAATAGTCCCTGTTCCCTTACTATGTGGAACCAATTGGTTACTGAGCTACCACAGGCTACATCCGAGCAGAGGTTCTAAGTTATATCCATAAATGGTCCTTGGTAACATATCAGTCTCAGAAAAGACCCCTGTGCCTAGATATATTTGGTCATTGTGGAGCTCCTATCCTTTCCACGTCATACTAACTCCCCCTTTGTTAGGACTTTGCAGCCAGTCCTGAAAATACCTGGTAAAACAGGATCAGATGAAAGGGGAGGAGGTCCTCCCCAATCAGTGGACTTGGAAAGGAGCAGGGAGGAGATGAGGGAGGGATCGGGAGGGAATGAGGGAGTGAGATACAGCTGGGATACAGAGTTAATAAAATGTAACTAATAATAAATAAAAAGAAAAAAGAAAAGAGGAGGAGGAGGAGGAGGAGGAGGAGGAGGGGGAGTGAGATAGAAAGACCTGGAGATTACAGGAACTCCACAAGGAGAATAACACAGCCCAAAATCCTGGGCTTAGGGAGTTCTGTTGAGACCTATAGTCCATGAAGGACCAAACTTTGAAAGGACCTAGACCTCCTGCTCAGAGGAAGTTCATAGGCTGTTCAGTTTCCAAGTGAGTTCACTAGTAAGGGAATCAGGATCTATCTCTGACATGAACTCTATGGCTGGCTCTTTGATCACCTCCACCTGTGGAGTGCAGCCTTGCCAGGCCACAGAGGACAGTAATGCAACCAGCCCTGATGAGACTTGATAGGCCAGGGTCAGATAGTCATGGAGGTAGTCCTCCTCCATCAGGGGACTAGGGAAAGACATACCTGGAGAAAAGGAAGGGTGGGTGAGACTAGAAGAAGATGAGGAGTGGGCAACAGCAGGAATCCAAAGTGAATAAATGTTAATAAATAAATAAATAAATAAATAAGAAAGAAAAAAGACATAGAACTCTCAGCTTCTTCTCCAACACCATGTCTGTATGCACGCCATGATACTTCTCGCCAAGACAATAGTGGACTAAATCTCTGAACTGTAAGCCAGCCCCAATTAAATATTTTTATTGAGAGTTGTCTGGCTTTGGACGCCTTTCCCCACATGTGTTGCCTTGTCTATCTATAGTGGGGCACTATGCGCATGTACCAGGGTGGACTGTTACACACGGAGCCTTTCTATTAGCACAAAGGTAGAGGGTAATGGGGAGCTGTGGTAAGAAGTGGGACTGGGAGCAGAGCAGGACAGGGGTGGTGAGTAGGCAGTAAAGTGAGTAAATAAATAAATTAAAATAAAAAATATGAAAAGAAAGAGTTGCCATGGTCATGGTGTTTCTTCACCAACGAAATCCTAACTAAGACACTTAGAAATTAGCTAGTTTCTTTATGGATTTTTTTCATACATGGTTAATTTTGTTTACCCTCTCTACAACTGATCCCACTCTCTCTGTTTCCTTGTTGCTACCTCCATTCAACCTAGTCTACTCTTCCTCCTCTTTCATGTCAGGTTTTTCAACATTTTTTAAACAGTTTTCTATTAATGTTCTTATACCCACACACTGAATCAATATACTTGTATTCTTAGCAAACTATGAGAGTGAGCTGTTATTGTTTGAATCTCATGAAAGATAATGTAGAAAGACTAACTTGCTAAAAGGCTGTAGGAAGACGAAAGCTGGGATTGCTCTAAACTATACTTCTTCATTTTGAGCTGCACAGCATGACCAGAGAAATAGGAACAGGGTTGATACTTGCAGATTGCTAAAATGTTGATTAGAAGAAACAAATCTAGTTTGTTCAAAAAAATCTAAAAGGTAGTAATCAGTGAGAAGGATGCTTTTCCCATGTGCCTTGTGTGTACAAGATAATATTTTGGGGACTTGGCAGGTTGCTCTGACTTCTTCGCAGAGAGAGAGAGAGAGAGAGAGAGAGAGAGAGAGAGAGAGAGATGTTAAATGTTAAAGCAATAGACAAAGGCCCGTCTTTGAATTTTGTGTTCTTGTGTGTTCTTTTGACATTAATTAATTGCATTAGTTGTCAACTGATCAAATTGTATTCCCCTTTATGGCATCACATTTTCATTTCAATGGTTTTTGGGGAATTAAAAGTAGACAAAAAACCTCTGAATTTTAGCTACTTAAATTACATATTTCTCCTGTAGCCTTTTGAAGCAGAAAGGTCAACAGTTATCTAAAAATTGTTACAAAACTATATATATATATATATATATATATATATATATATATATATATACACATATACATATATACACATATATATGTACATATATATACACATATATATGTACATATATATACATATATACATATATATATATACATATATACACACACATATATTCTTATTAGTATGGTTGACAGGTTTTTGCATAAATTCTGCCAATTCTAGCATCCCCCCATTTTGTCTTTATGAAAGAACTTGACCATTTTGCCAAAAGGATCTTCATCCAAAAGAGACACAGCATCTTTCAGACACCCGTGCATTTAAAACTTAAGAGACAGTTTGGTTGTTTGAATAAGAATGTCCCACATAGGCTCTTATATTTAAATACTTGATCCACAGTTGATGGTGTAATTAGAAAGTATGGTCTTTTTATAGATCAGATACTCAGAGTATATTTGAGATTTCAAAAGTCCATGCCAGGACCAGTGTGGCCTTATTTCTGCCTATACCAGTAGATCAGATGTGAGATCTCAGCTACTACAGGTGAGCCATGTCTTCCTGCCTACCTGCCATCATGTTATCAATCACGCTGGCCATGGATTGACTCTCTGAAAATGTAAGCAAGCTCTCTAAATTAAGTGGTTTCTTTTATGAGTTGCCTAGGTCGTGGTATCTATTCATACCAATAAAAAAGTAACTAAGACAGCTAAGTAATTTAGAATATGCTTAATATTAACTGAGTTATACATAAAAATTGGTCATGAAAACAACATTCAGGTACATAATTCAGCTACAGTATAATAGTCCTTAAAATATTATTTTTTGAAAAAATATTATCATGAGTACAATGCAAGCCTTAGATATTATATGTAATATAACTCTTTTGTAATTTCAGGTAATATATGTAGGTAATATGAACATATTCCTTATTTCATGTGTAATATTGTGACAGTACTATTTTGCACATATATGCATATTAAATTAAGAAAATGAAATGTTTCTAACTGTGGATATCTACCTTTATTACTCAGAAAACAAAGAATTCTGAAATAACGCATTAGAGCAGATTTTTTTTTTGTATGTGTTTTTTTTTTTTTTATGTATACCTTTGGAATGAGGGTAGGAGAACAATTGCCTATAGGCTTTTTTTGTTTTCTCGGCAGTTACAAACAGTCCTTCCTCTTACAGTTGATGTTTTACATAATTACGTAACCTACATTAAATTATCAATAGACATGTACTTCATGTTAGCACTAATTTAAAATAACACTCATTTCATTATTACAGTAAAGACATTGTCCAGTGCTGGCTTAACATAATATTAACATAATATAAAGCCAGGACTTAGCATTCACTTATGGTCTGAGAAGAATCTCATGCTAGTTTTAAAAAAATATATAACTCAATTTATTTTAACTATAAAGAAATAACATTATATATATATATGGACTTGGATAGCTGACTTAGAGAAAATAATCAAAATTTTCATGACTGAGGAATAATTGTGAAGCACTAGGATATGATGACATAGTCTACCATTCTTAGGAATCACTGTCTGATCTTGATATCAAAGGTAAGTTAGTCATTCCCTCCTTGGACCAACTGTAGACCATCTTAGTAGGAGCATGGAGTACAGTTGTGATGAGGTTGATTTGAACTGTACCTGCCCAGCTCAAGAGGTTTTGAAGAAGAAAAGATTTAGTATATGGCCTAGAGATTGTTCTTGTGACCTTTTGGCTAAGGATGTGGTTGCTTTTTACCCATGTCCAAAAAGTCTGCCTGAGCATGAAGTGAAGAGTTTGATGAATTGTTTTAATAGAGGAAATCTCATGTGGCTATTATTGTTCACCCTTCTGAAGGTTTATTATGAAAAGGAGGAAGCTGAACAAGTAAAATTACAAAATGTTTTACTTTAACAAGCTTTATGCCACAAAATTTGAAAATCTAAATGAAATAGACAATATTCTTGATAGATTTCACTTACCAAAATTGAATTAAGATCAAGTAGACAAATTAAATAGTCTTATATCCCCTAAGGAAACAGAAGCTGTAATTAAAATTCTCCTAACCAAAAAAGCCCAGGGCCAGAAGGTTTCAGCACAGAAATCTACCAGACATTCAAAGATGAGTTAATACCAATACTCCTCAAAATATTCCACAAAATAGAAACAGAAGGAACATTGTCAAACTCATTCTATGAGGCTACAGTCACCTTGATACCTAAACCACACAAAGACCCAACAAAGAAAGAGAATCTCAGACCAATCACTCTTATGAACATTGACACAAAATACAAAATAGAAAGCACAGAGGGAGGTCCAAGATGGTGGTAACCAGCACACACCATTTCTGAGGGTCTGAATTTCCAAAATCGGTGAGTGGAGGGGTAGCTGAAGCCAGAACATCAACACCGAGGCTTCTTGGGTGAGAGGGGAGAACCCATGAGCCGAGACCATTTCAATCCAGGTGACTTGTGGATGTATCCGGGGACTGAGAATAGCAAATATTCAACCCCCCTGCACTTCCCTTGACCCAAGCAGCTGAGGCAGCCCACAATCCTCCTGCTCCAAGCACAGGCCTCCCAGCTTGTAACTGAGACAGCAGAGGCCAGCCTCCCAGGTCCACAGTGGCTACAGGCAGCTGTAGGCATCCTCCTC
The DNA here is from genome assembly GCF_907164565.1 of Psammomys obesus. NCBI lineage: Eukaryota > Metazoa > Chordata > Mammalia > Rodentia > Muridae > Psammomys > Psammomys obesus. The sequence goes on from NW_026596051.1 coordinate 4,605,082, forward strand.
TCCCACAGGCCACTGTACAGGCCTCCCAGGTCTCCCAGGTGGTGAATGTACTGGCCTCCCAGGTCTGCAGTATACACTAGCAGTTGTACATGCCTTCCAGGGTCTCCCAGCTGGAGTTGTAACACCCTTCCTTGTCTGTGGCAGTGGCATCAGGGTGGCAGCTAGCCTTAACAGGAGCTTCCTTGCTCCATGACTGAGACAATATAAGTGGCTACCCCAAGTAAGGGGGTCTCCAGCAGACAAACAGTGGACACCACTGAGCTAATGGATCTCCTACACTGTCATTTGCCTCTGCAGGCCCAAATCTGAGAGTAGAGAACAGAGGGAACCCCTGTGCTTTCTATTTGGCATGCTGGAGACTGAATGCACCTTTAAGTGAGTGCATGCAATACCCCAGATCCAGGGTCCATCTGTGCAAGCAGCCTGACATTAGATCCTTTCCACTTACACACCTACTGTGGACAACATAGGGATCCTTGGGACAGAAAGTCCCTGTTCTGTGGGTCTACCAGTGGAGTCCAGGCAAACAATTCCTGGAGCCCAGACAGATCTGAATACCAAGAGGACAGTGTGACAGGCCTGTAGGTCACTGAGGTATTCATAGCACCTGTACATGTGCATTGTGCCCACTAACAGTGACAGCTACCAGACCCTCTTATGAATTAAGCCCCACATTCCAGGCATCTAGCACCCTATCCTGTCTATTAAGCACACTTCCACACACATGGCCATGCTTGCTCTCTGCACTTGTGCACCTGCGCCACAACCTTCTTCCCTTAGCTACAGCTGAAACACCAACATCCACTCTCAAACAGGTGGACCTATCTTATCCTCCTGAAGAATAGCCCAGACACCAGAGAAAGACTGACCCAGTCTGAAGTACAGACTCCAGAAACAAACAGTGAAGGTTATGTATAAGCAAATGGCCAGAGGTACGCTTTTGGAAGGCTGTCTGACCCACCCCCCACCCTGAAGGGTGGTAGCAGCCCTGCCAGAACATAGAGAGGACAATACAGCCAGGTCTGATGAGACCTGATATGCTAGAGTAAGAGGGGAGGGGAGGGGGCCCCCTTTAACAGTGGACTTGGAGAGGGGCATGGGAGGAGATGAGGGAGGGAGAATGGGATTGGGGGGTATGAGGAAGGGGGCTACAGCTAGGATATAAAGTGAATAAACTGTAATTAATATAAAAATAAAAATTTAATACAAAAATATAATATTTAAAAAAGGACATCATGGTTTCACCAGAAACCCCCCAAATCAATGAATATTTTAATTAATCAGAAACGCAGAAAAGTGATATTAAAGCTTTGCTTACCCAGTTATTAGAGGCACATAAAGAGGAAACAAACAAATCTCTCAAAAAATAACCACACAAATGAAGGTAAATGAAGAGGAAATGAACAAAGCTCTCAAAGAAATACAGGCCAATACAGCCCCCACCCCCCACCCCCCAAAAAAAATAGAGAAACAGGTAGGGGCAACAGTAGAGGCTGATAGAGAGGAAAGGAACAAAGCTCACAAGAAAAACAGGTAACTACAGCCAAACAAATAGAAGCACAAGTAGAGGCACAATTAGTGGCATATAGAGAGAAAGCAAACAAAAAATAGAGGCCATCATGGAAAGATAAGACTCTACATTCAAGTAGATGAATTAAGTGGTATAAGACAAGGAAACAGAATCAATGAAGTAAACACAAACAGAGAAAACCCTAGAGCTGGAGAACTTAGAAAATGATCAGGACCACAAAGGTAAGCATCACCAGTAGAATACAAGATAGGGAAGAGAGAATCTTAGGTGCTGAAGATACAATTGCGAAAATTGATACATCTCTCAAAGTAAAAGTAAAATTGGAAAAGTTCCAAATATATTACTTCCAAGAAATCAAGGGTACCATGAAAAGATGAAATCTAAGAATAAAAAGAACAGATAAAAAACAAGATTCCAGGCTCCAAGGTCCAAAAAACATTTTCAAAAAAAAAAAAAATCATAGAAGAGAATTTTCCCAGCTTAAGGAAAGAGATGTCTATAATCATATAAGAGGCCCAGGGAACACCAAATAGACTAAACCAGAAAAGAAACTCCTCATGTCACATAATTGTCAAAACAATATAAATCTACAGAACACAGGAAAGTAAAAACAGAATGGCTATGCAAATATCCTATCATGGCATTGACAATTTGAAAAACCTCATTCAAACCATCACAAATTGAGTGTTGCATGTTGTGTCCCTGCAACTCTGAATTGCTATACTGTGTCCTGCTGCTTCTGTGCCTCAGTCATAGAAGATCTTTCCTCTGCATGGTACCAGCCCAACACATACATTAGTGTTTGGGCCTCGGTTCATGATTTAAATGCTAAATAGGAAACACTTTCAGTTGTCTATCTGCTCATTTGAGGACCCCAGGTATCTGTATTTCCTTGCAATTTATTCCTCCAGTCCCAAAACACCTGAATCCTGCTCATATTGGCAGCATTCCCACAGAGACACTTTCTGGTATTTGTTGGGGCTGCTTGCTATGGATTCTTTGTTCTTTGTCTATTGATGTGAGTACTCTGATCACTATTATCTATGTGGGAGAACATTCCTGCCTAAGTGACTGGATATTTCCTGCTTAGTGCATTCATTTCAAGGCAATATCCAGGACCAGCAGCCTGGAGTTTCTGTAGCACTTAGTACAAGTGGCAACAGCTGCATTTAAGAGATCTCCATGGTAGGCTCTGGAGCTGCTAGCTCAGCATAAGATCTTTAAAATCTCTCATTCTCAGTCTTACATGTCTTAATTACCCTAAAATTCAAGTGAGATGAAAAAATCAGATGTATTCACATCTGCCAACTTTTCCCTGTAGCTTCTTTCTTCTGTAGTTTCTTCTACTGTAGATTCTGACTTTTGTACATTTTTCAGATGCCACTAAGTGTCATTCTAAAATGCACATGTAGGTTTCAGTAAAGCAGAAAAAAAAGAGTGCCTCTAAAGGAGGGGCTCAGACTTTTCATTTCCCAATGCATAACGTCAACATGAAGACTGAACAATGAGAGGTCCACATGTTTCATTCCACATAACAGGTAAATATTGATGTGGAACACATGATGTCAGGCTGTGTGAAGCAGTTAATTAACTAGTTTTAAAACACAAGTGAAAATAACATGATTGGGGAATGACTTTCACAAAACAAACGAACAAAAACACTCACTGCACAAAGTCCTACTCATGCAGTTCCATCAGACGGTGGCTGCTGTCATTGTGGCATGCTCTCATACCTGTTGTACAACACTGCGTGCCGTCGCCACCTTCAGCCAGAAACACATCTCTTGCCCTTTGTTCCTGCATTGACAGGGGAGTCACATTTCATGAGAAACTTGGAAGTCACTGTGCCTTAAATCCTTACCTGTACATTGAAATCGTTTATCATTCTCATTTTCTCTACAAGGTATGGCAGATAAATGGAAGTTTAATATTGGTACTTTAATATTTTCCCATGAGTCTAGACAAAGTCCCTGCTATAGACTCATTGTAACCTATTTTTACATCTAAAAAAATGAATTTTAACTATTTCAAAATGGTTATAGAATTAATAAGACTATTTAAATAACACAGTATATATGCATTACTCTGTCTCTGTATCTTATTTTATGAAGTTATTAAACATCCTTAGTGCTTTAACAATCAGATCGCAGATAATATTAAATTTTCATTTGATAGACAGCTACTATTCTTGTGCTGTATTAGTATGTGGTTTGGGTTTGTAAGATAATTAAATAAAACTGTTTGCTATGGAAACAAGTGTTTGAGCCTAAATCATCTTGAGGAAGTATGAGCATAAACGATGTTGACACTGCTCTTTCAGAGGACTGGGGATTCACAATTAGGAAACATTTGTTCATCTCCCGATTGGTTTTCAGACTGTTAACAACACAGCTCACAAAGCCTGAAAAGATGCCCAAGTTTTCTATGTTATATTGATATAAGAACAAGCGGTATTTCTTTTCATTGTCTTCTATAAATAGAGTACATGCTTTAGAAACTTTCCTTGTCCAAGACAAATCCTTATGCCCCACTTGAATCTCAAAAGCAGTTAGTTTTTGAACATGACAATTGTAATAGTCTAAATTCTCCACGGAAACAGAATTAATATGGTTATATTTGTGTATAAAGATATGTATGCAACTTTATTATTATCAAATATATATTTATAAATAACATAAATAAGTACTGTAGCATATATCTAAGATGAAAATAAATTCATACATAATAGTTATATATTATTTTGAGAAGCTAGTTCTAGCATTTCTGTGAATGTTGAGAAACTGTCAACTAAACAGACTATTTTATAATTTAACTGATCTAGTAATTGCTGTAGAGGACATTCTGGATGTTATGATACAGAATAATAGTTCTGCAGGAAGAATGTAATTAACCTTCATTGTGTAGGCCAAGCATTTCTCCCTAAGGGACCAATTCTTGAATTACGAAAGATGAGAGCACGTTAATTTTGTTCAGAATGGAAAGAAAACTCTTCTGGGGATAATTTTGAACAGGGAAATAAGAACTTACAATGTGCAAGTAATGAAAAGGTGAAGAATATAGATGTAAAAAAAGCCGAAGAGGAGTCACAGTGTACAAATGCTTTAGCAATGTGAAGAATGGTAATCAAGGAAGAAATGTTATTCAATGTATGGGGTGACACCTATATGGGAGCTTTGTTCTTTGCTAAAATTTCAAGAAAAAAAAAAAAAGAAAACAAAACAAAAATATTTGCTGAGCTTTGGAATAACCAGGCTTAAAATTTGGATTTATTCTTTGAGAGACCATCTGTGGTAGCCTCCTGTTCTGTTTCCTGTCTTTTCCCACTTCCAGTATTTATATTTTTGCCCTTCTAAATGATGTTTAAGCATCTTCATTAGGGTCTTCCTTCTTGTTTAGTGTCTTTAGGAACATAGATTTTAGTATACTTATCCTATATTATATGGCTAATATACACTTATAAGTTAGTGTATGCCATACGTGTCTTTCTGCTTCTGCGTTACCTCAGGATGATCATTTCTAGTTTCATCCAATTGCCCGCAAATTTCTTTTCACTTTTTTTTTTTTAATTGCTGAGTAGTATTGCACTGTGATAAGGTACAGAGGGCCTAAAAAAAGACTCTAGCCAGCAGGGCATCAAAGCAGAGGCTGAGACTCATAGTCAAACATTGGGCAGCGTACCAGGAATCTTAGGGAAGATGTAGGAGATCGAAAAAGCTGGAAGAGACAGGAGCTCCAAGGAGACCAACATAGCCAAAAAAAAAAAATCTGGTTCCAGAGGGCCTGAGGAAACGGATGCCCCAACCAAGGACCATGCACAGAAAGGACCGAGATCCCTGCTCAGATGTAGATTATAGGGAGCTCAGTCTCTGCGTGTTTCCCTACCAGGAGAAACATGAGCTGTCTTTAAAAGGGAAGGAGGAGCTGTCTCTGACATGGACTCATTGGTGGGATCTTTGGTTATCTCCCTCCTCTCTGTGAGGAGGGAAGCCTTGCCAGGCCACAGAGGTACAGGATACAGCCAGTACTGATGAGGCCTGCCTGATTAGGGTCGCATAGTAGGGGAGGAAGCCCTCCCCTATCAGTGGACTATAAGAGGGACATAGCAGGAGAAGATGGATGAAAAGTGAGACTGGGAGGAGGTGAGGAAGGGAGCTACAGCCAGCATACTAACTGAATAAATTCTAATAAACAATAAGACAAAATAAACAAAAACAAAAACTCTGGAGTGGTATTTTTATGCAAACACTTCAAGCATAGTTAAGTTTTAGGCAACCAGCTAAATGTGGGGCTCATGGTCTCAGAGAAGTTTACTCCAGAAGGAATAAGAGCTACGTGCAGATGTTACCACGAGGGCAATGTGCTAAGCCTGTAGACATAGCTGGCTGCGCTTTCCTTGTGGTGCTTTTCACTAGTATTTTTAATTTAAAACTTCTACTAATCGTATCTAATTGTAAAACATCTTTTTTACCCCTAATGTCATTTTAAATATAACATTTACTGATAAAAATAATTGATATCAATTAAGTTTAGAGCAAAGTGACATTTCATTTTAAGAATTCTAAGAATTTGTAAAACATAAACAAAATATATTGAGATAGGGAATAAAATCAATATTAAAATTTTGTGAATACTTGTGTGCTATGTGAGTAAAAATGACTAAATATTTCCTTTAGGAACTTACCTAGATTTTCTAAAAATCTCTCAAAATTTTTGTTTCTAAAATGTTCATAAAGTATTCTCTTTGAATTATATTGTCTTAGCATACCTTTCTTAAAAAAAAAAAACCTGTTATTAGCTGTTAGTTCAAGAATTTCCTAAAATGTATTTGATTAAAGTCACTTGCTTCCATCCCCCAGTTGTTCCCATTTTCATCTCTCTTTAGTTCCAAGTCAACTTTTGACTTGTTTGTTTGGTTTTTTTTTTTTTTTTTTTTGTTTAACTCAGGACCAGTCTGTACTGCCCACACATGATTGTTGTTCACTTAGAATGTGCTATGCTTAGACAAAACAGTTGCATCCTTTCCTGTCATCCAATAGGCTGTGGATATTAAAGAAATTTTCCAAGATTCCACTTCTGGCTTAGGTAAGGACAAGTATTCTTTGTCCTCCCACGATCTGTGTTGATTCCTGTTTAGGGCTTCTTTATGTCTAGATAACATGTCTAGACAACACTATTTCCTTATAGGCATCTACACCTCTGCCTCTTACATTCTTTAAGCTTCTCTTCTACAATGATTTCTAAGTCTTCAGAACAGGGGTTTTACTATACATGTTCAACTTAGGGTTTGGCATTCAAGCCATAACTGAAATTTACTGTAAGCACAGGAAATATCATACATTATACATTAATATAAATTTTATTGTATAAAAAAGTAGGTCTGGCTGAATTTTGAGGAACTGAATTCGCACAACCAGCAGCAAACAAGGGAAAGGGATGTTGCCAGACATCCTTTCTTTTTCTTCTAGCCACCTTTCCTTGCAAACACATTTGTTTTCTCTGTAGAAAAATCACTCTTACTAAAAGTAAATTCATGTATTCCTCATTAGCCACAAAAGAAGTTCCTGGCAGCACTAGACAGTAGAAAAAATACTACTTTTCATAGCATAACCTCCAGGCATGAGTTAATGACTATTTTAAGCCAAAGTAAAAAATTATAGCACTTTATAAAAAATGAAAACAACAGTGAATATACATTTATATTTAAAATAAAATGTTTGATGTTTATTATAGAAATTATTAATGCTTAACTGGCATTGAAATATTTAAAACAATATTCATTCTACCTTTCTAATAATCCTTAAATAGAAACATATACAATAATGAATGCATTTTAATAATAAAATATGTTTTTCTCTGGGGAGAATCTGGCACATTTATTTTATAAAGATGTTCTTAGGATGATTTAATTCTGCTTGTATGAAATTAAAACTTGGTACCAATATATCTGTCTGCAAGTTTCCAGAAGAGCCTGTCACATTTCCCCCTCCAGTAATTGCATGAACTTGAACATGTTAATTCTTCTCTTCAAACCGCTGTTTCTTCCTATATGAAAAAACCAATAGCCCCTGCCTTCCAGGCATTTTGAAAGCTCTCAGTGATGCATTTCAGTAAATGACATAATATAAAGACTTAAAGATGTTATTACAAAGAGAATGGATATTATTTTATATTCTGTGGAATATATTTTATATTTCCATCTAAATTTAATTGGTGCTCAAATGCAAGGACAATGTAATAAATGTAAGAAGTGATTATTTGATCCAACAACTATCATAAATACTACATCTATAACTTTTCTCATTCTCCTATTTTGTGTGTGTGTGTTTGTCTGTTTGTAAATATGTTTTACATTGATGAAACTAACTTTACAAAGAAGTCCAGGTATTACATAAAGGCATTTAAGTTATTTTTAAATTTTAATCTATTATTACTTTAGCTCTGCTTTCAGAAAGCTGTCAAATGAAAAAAAATAGATTTTACTTTATTTCACAAAGGATGTTAAAGGATAAAAGAAATGATAGGATTTGAAATACTCAATGAAACATATACTCATGTAGAGGCACTCACCTGGAGTGGCCTGCAGTTAAAGTTCCCCTCTTTACTTTGTTGACCATATGTCAGTTCATTTCTTATCATACATGAGATTCATGTCTTCTTAAGTCATCCTAACATTTCATTTATTTCATTCATGTATTATCCTCAAAGTTTTAAAAGTTACCAGATTTTACCTTCTTCAAGAAAAACTCATTTTCCATTAATTTGCAGAGATGGAGTTATTTACAAATCACATAGACTTGAATATTATTCTTGTCCTTTCTGAAATCCCAGATGAAGCATTTTCCATCACCTTGGCCAGTTTCAGTTCCATCACATGTGTCTAGAAGAAAATAATTCTCATAGGCTTTCAGGAGCAAAACGAACACAAAAGGCCAGCTTTCCATACACCTGAACACTGGAAGAATAAAATTCATAATGACCTCTCTAAGTTTTATTTTTTTTCTTGTTCCCAATAAAATAAGTGTTGGCTTCATTTTATAAACTACACATTCTACTTGTTTTCTCAATGTAATGTTTTTAAATATTACACATTCTGGTTTTTGTGTTTTTTTTTTTTTTTTTTTTTTTTTTTTGTTTTGTTTTTTTGTATATGGTCATTTTTTTTCTGGTATAACTTTATTTGTTGGAGACAAGCCCTGAGAAACTTCTGACCTTTTCTCATTCCCCCCACCCTGCTGCATCTGGTTGACCAACATCCTGCTTGACAGTTGCAGAAAGGTGCTAACTGTACCATGACTTCCAGAGATAACTGCACAGTGTTCCGGGCCAGGGCCAAGAAGATTTTGTAACTTCCACCCTGCCCCTCCCTGAGTTCAGAAACTCTAGACTAAGATTTTCCAACCTTCCCCTCCCTGAGTGTTCTACACTGTGCTCCTCCCTCGCCCCGCCCCTATCTAAGGTTGGCCTTAAAAGCCTGCTCCGGTTCAATAAAATTTGACTCTTGACAAGTGCACATTTGCTTGAGTCCGTTCTTCTCTCTCGCCCGCTTTTCTTTCAGGCCTGGTCCTCTTTGGAGACCCCACGAATTACAAGTCTCACAGGCGGGTACATTTATTTTTTATTTATTTTATTTTTTTCTTATCAGTTACATTTTATTAACTCTGTATCCCAGCCGTGTCCCAATCCCTCATTCCCTCCCAGTCCCTCCCTCCCTCCCTCATCTCCATCGTGCCCCTTTCCAAGTCCACTGATAGGGGGGACCTCCTCTCCATTCATCTGATCCTGTTTTATCAGGTATGTTCAGGACTGGCTGCAAAGCTCTCCTCTGTGGCCTAACAGGACTGCTCCTCCCTTGAGGGGTGGGGAGGCCAAAGAGCCAGTCATTGAGTTCCTGTTAGAAATAGTCCATGTTCCCCTCACTATGGGAAACCAATTGGTTACTGAGCTAACACAGGCTACATCTGAGCAGAGGTTCTAGGTTATATCCATACATGGTCCTTGGTTGCATGTCAGTCTCAGAAAAGACCCTGTGCCCAGATATATTTGGTCCTTGTGGAGCGCCTATCCTTTCCTCATCAGACTAACTGCCCTTCTGTCTTATGATTCCCTGTACTCTGCCAAAGGTTCGGTCATGAGTCTTTGCTTTGAAAACACTGCTAGTTAAGAGTCTTTCAAATGTGCTCAGTAGACTCCTGTCATACGTTCAATGCACATCCCATCTGTCTTTCTAAACGAGGATTGACAATCTTATCCCATGTCCGCTCTCTTGATTATCTTTTTTAGGTGTATAGATTTCATTATGTTTATCATATCTTATAGGTCTATATAAGTGAGTATATACAGTGTTTGTCTTTCTCCTTCTGGGATATTTCACTCAGGATGATCTTTTCTAGATCCCTCCCAAATTGATTAATGGAGGCTAAAATTCAAAGCTCTGTGTCTGCACTACACTTGTCAGGTCTTTCTGGTAAAGGTCTGCCGATTTACTGTCACAACAACTAAATTCCAAAATATAACCAACTGAGCTTTTCTTGTTATAACCTTGTTATATGAAGGTTTGGTTATGAGTCTTTGTATCTGCTTTGAAAACACTGCTTGTTAGAGTCTTTCAGATGCCTTCAGTAGACTCCTGTCATATGTTCAATGCACATCCCATCTGTCTTTCTAAATGAGGATTTCAAAAAGTTGTTTGTAAAAGAATACTGGCTTATGAATATGAATGTTCATAATCATACTTCCATGCTCCCTTGTGCCATCTTTTTTCTGGTTATTATTTGCCTTGATGGTAATCCAGTAAAAGCTTTATTAACCCTTTTGATAAAGTCTTAGGGTAAGGAACATTTCAAAACTCCACACAAATTTTTTGTCCATAAATTGTATTTTTCCTGTTATACCCATCAAAAGAATAGGAGTGTCATTACCAAGCAAGATCATTTTAATTTTTTGTAGCTTTCTTGTCATGATTGTCTTTTTTGTATTAGAAAGTTTACTCTGTATTCCTTTTACTAAGCACAAGATCTGACTGTGTCTTGAATCTGGCCCTTTCTGCTCCATCCTAAAATAAATATAAGACCGTATATGAAAATGTACCTACAAGAGAGAAACCCCTTGACATCACTATAAAACCGAGATCCGAAGAGGAAGCAAAAACAACAGAGTAGGTGTAGAGACATATGATAAGGAAATGGAGTTTTCAAATGTGATATTATTCACTCTAATTCCAAGCTTTCTTAAGAGCAAACATCTCTCAGATGTGATTGGAATAAGAAATATCCGGGTCTGTGGTTTATAGTACGATATTCCTTTACTTAATGGTTAATATCTACTCATATATATGTACATATCATGATTGCTTTTTGGAGTCTGTGTTATCTAGCTCATGATTATTATTTTTAAGTTCCATCAATTTGCCTACAAATTTAATGTCATTTTTTTCTAATAGCTGAGTACTACCCCATTGCGTAAAGTTACCACATTTTCTTTATCTGTTCTGTGATTGGGGGACATCTAAGTTGTTTCCAGGTTCTAGCTATTATGGATAAAGCTGCTTAGAACATAAGTGATCAAGTATCCTTGTGGTAGAATGGAGCATCATTTGGATATATGCCCAAGAGTGGTATAGCTGGGTACTGAGGTAGATGAATTCCCAATTTTCTGAGGAACCACTATGTAGATTTCCATAAAGATGGACAACCAGACAGTAGGCAGATTTCAGGATCCCTGCCAAAGAGGAGTGGGGGACTGTAGGTGTCACATGGGTTGAGACTACAGACCACAGAATCAAATTAACAGGGCATATAGAGAGAGACTGCATGCATCTTTGATAGGTCCTCTGCATCCATGCTATGTTTGCTTAGTGTGGGTTTTTTGGGGGACTCCTAACAGTAGAAGTGGGATTGTTTTTGTCTCTTTTGTCTACTCACAGCACCCCTTTCTTCCCACCATGTTTCCTTGTCCAGCCTTAATAAGAGAGTTTATGTCTGATCCTTCTGCATCTTGTTTTGCTGTGTTCAGTTGATATCCTGTGGAGGCCTGCTTTTGTAGGTATGCTTTTTGGCTACTTTATTGGGTTGCTATGTTTACCATCCTTCTCCAGTCCAATCCCTTCCAAACTCCAAACACTAGGTAGGCAAGAACGAAGGTTAGGGAGAAAAGTTGTATAGGCCCCCTAGTTCCTTCCAGTTGTATTGGGTTCCTTGGGGCAAGTTTGACCTTCACCATCAGGCTATTTAATTTCTTCTCTTCATCTTTTTGTACACAACTACTTGACAAACAACAAACAACTGTAAACATTTTTATTTAACAAAACTGAGGTTTTAAAGAAACCAATAATCTTGCTACATACTCTTTTCTAAAGGGAAAGAGAGGAATAATGGATTTGGGGAGAGGGGAAGTAAGGGGCTGCCTGGGAGAAGCAAGGTAGGAAAGGCTGCAGTTGGGATGTATTGTATGAGAGAAGAATGAATAAATAAATAAATAAATAAAAAGAAAAAATATCCAGTTAAAATCACTTATTTCACCACTTAGTCCCCAGTTAATGGCATTTTTTGAGGAGGGTATGAGACTTCAGAAGATGAAGCCTTCCTGAAAGAAGTCCATCACAGTGTCAGGGTAGAATAAGCCTATGTTCTTTTCCCATGTCCATTTCTCATGTTTCTGTCTCCTAGGTGTGGGTGAGATATGAGCTGTCAGCTTACTGATATGGCCACCCGCTGCCACACCTCTCTTCATTACGGAGTCCCTCTACGGAACAATACTAGCCAAATAAACCTTTTCTTCTTTGAGTTACTTTGGGAATTGCATATTTCATAGCAATAACAAGTAGCTGGTGTAGTATTATTGTATTATTTCATTATCCATTACTACTTATAGAAAAGATTAATTTTCATAAAATTCATATGAATTAAGATCACTGTCTGAAATAAAGCCATTAGTGCCCACCTCTGATATCCAATTTCTACTTCTCTTGGATTTAAGACAATGATATTTACAACCGTATTGATTTTCTTTTATCTGTATGAAGCCAAACTGCAAATTTGTCTCAACTTTTCCCCATTAATAAATCTGAGAAGCATTTAAAATCTACTTAAAGTTGGAAAGTGACCATATCAATTTTTTGATTTAATATTCACAATTTTAGAGAAAGAAAGCCTAAGACCTCAGCATAAATAATAAAAGTTACATTGTGGGGGTCTTATTCAAGTCACGTCAGTAAGTCATTCAAGAGACAGGAAGAGCTGTTTAAAAAGAGGCCTATGCTTAGGGTGAGACTCCTGCCTGCTAATCTCCCTGTGGTTGCTTTGGGTATGTCTGGGTCATCACCAAACATATGACAAGCAATCTGGGGAACACATAGTTTTCCCGCTTGTTTCATTGTGTGCACTGCTGCAGTCCTGGACTTGATATTTACTTTCTTTATGCCTAGATATTACTATTTGAGGTTCCATGCAGAGGTTCCTCTCAGCTCATCCTTGAGATTGCTCTATAGTAGGCCCTTTTTACTGTCAGTCCTCTCCCTTCAAGGATCCTTCCTCCAGAACCAGATTTTTCAAGAACCTTTGACCTCCATCCCCCCACACCCCAGAGCGAGGAGCAGCCTTGCTAGGTCACAGAGGTACATTGCAGCCAGGCCTGAAGATACCTGATAAGCTAGGGTCAGATGAAAGTGGAGGAGGTCCTCCCCTATCAGTGGATTTGGAAAGGGGCAGGGAGGAGATGTGGGAGGGAGGGTAGGATTGGGAGGGAATGAGGGAGCCAGTACAGCAAGAATACAAAGATAATAAACTGTAACTAATATTAAAAAATAAAAAAATTAATTAAAAAAACCTTTTGTTTGTGGCCTCTCTCTACAGTGAGAAGACCCTCACATCTGTACAGACAGACCTGAGTTTGGACCTTGGATTGGTACTTCCTCAAGTTGTAGGCTTAACTTATTCATGCTCAGAAATGAAGACAAACTTAGGAGGGTCCTGGCTGTTTACTTTAAGTGGTTCCTCTGCTACTTGCAGTTCAGCTTTGTCCTAGTTCAACTAACCTGCTGATGACATCATCATCCTTTAATTTCCTGTTGATAACCTGGGTATTCTAAATGAACTTTCTTCAGTACTGAGGACTTGCCCATGTATAATTTAGTAATAAGGCAAACAGGAGACTATTCTCTAAATTTATTTACATAAAAATTATGATCATTTATAAATAACTCTAAATTAAACATTAATTTTAAATTTAAAATAACCCTAAATTATTTTTACTAAATCAATAAAAAAATCTTTTGAATATCTAATTGTTTAATTATAAGGAAAATCTTATGAGGTTACACAATGGAAATTAGAAATAAGGGAAAGTAATAGGAAATAATTAAATAATATAAAGATAATCATTATAGCTTCAAAATCTATCCTGTAATCAAGGTTAATTTATGAATATTAATAATATAAAAAGCACTCCCACCTTCTCTACAGATACTTTTCCTCAAGATCCTACAGTAGGTTATTGAAGCCTTGGATAACACATAAGCATATACAGGCTACGGTTGTATACATATATATATAATTTAAGCTTTAATATATATTAAATATATTATTTATATCATATAATAATAAAATATTATTGAATATATTAGATATATATTTAATATATATTTATTAAAGCTTAATTTAGAAAATATATTAAGAGATTAACAGGAACTAAAAATTAAATTAGTTATAACAATAAAAGTTAATAAAAGTTGGGTTAGCCCTTGAACCTATCTCTCATGAAGACAATAGTTTGGAAGAACGTTAACAGTGAGAAAACGAAGACAGAGCTAGCAAAACCATTTGGAAAGGCCAGTTCACCACACATTTATGCTGAATGTTAAGCAGATTGTATGCTAGTGTTTTGCCCCAAAGAAACGTCAGATTTCAATATTGCAAAACTCAAAAGAAGAACTGAAGAAATATTAATATTTGTGGGAAAGTTACTTGTTTTACTCATAAGTCAGCCCTCCAGTTAAATATGTGAGGCAACATGGCACCGAGCCAGACCAGAAAACAGCTTCTCCATAAACCCTTATAGCAATAAGCGGTGTTTGTGTGTCTGTGCATGTGTGTGTATATATGTGTGTGTGTTTGTATGCATGTTTGTGAGTATGTATGTGAGTGAAGAGAGAGAGTGAGAGAAAATAGTGAGTATTGAGCCTATGATACTGCTTTTGATAGGTGAGAACCATTGCACTACATCATAGATCATTTTTTGCTCTTACTGTGACGCAGGAATTTACTCAATAGGTAGAGCAGTCTTAAACCTATGATCCCCTTAAGCAACTATAATCTCCAAGCCTGGGTAAGTATCTACTGTAGATAAACCTTCTAAAAGTGTGAGATCAGTCAGATCTCCAAGCACACAAAAAGTATAAAGAGCAAAGTGGAAGTATCTTGACGGTATGAACCATCAAAGCACACATGCTGTGACTTTCTATAACAAGGCTCCATCTCTAAAAAGTTCCATAATATCTTCAAAGACTTGAGCCAACGGAGGCATAAGATTTAAGTCGCTACCCTTGAGGGGGCATTTCTTCTTGAAACCACCAGTGATGAAGGGAAATACCTTGCAGTGACGAGGTGCCCTTGCAGTAGTAAACCAGCAGAGCTGTTGATAGTAAATGACTCTTGTTGTGGCCCAATACCCTGACACAGATGGAACAAATAATAGTATTTTTTTTTTGTCACCTCCTCCAACATACAAAATACAGCACCGAATAGGTCATGAAAAGAATGTGGAAGCTCAGGGAGGGGTGAAGTGTTGTAGAGATATGTTGTCCAAATGGAAATATTATCACACAAAGAAGTTTTCCTAAGTATTGGAAACTCGTGAACCTTACAAGTCACAGAGGTTGAAAAATTAATAAGATTTACAAAGATCCTCTCTGAACTGTAAATACAAAACAGAAAACCATTGCTGGGGTAAAGAAACTATCCCTGGAATTTTGTGTAGAATTTTCAGGGAATTCCAGGGGTTCTTCTCCCACAAGTAACTGGCCATGTTATCATGGCCAGTTAAATAGCCTGTGATTCACCCATGAACCTGTATTTTACTCATTCCACAGTATGTTAAAGCCTCAATAAACTCATGCATTACCAACCTAGATATACACAGAATCATTTCTCTAGTCTGTTGTTCATACCTCATATAGGTTGAACAGACTTTTGTTCACATACATGTAAGAAAAATAACACAAAATATTTTTTTTTTACAATTTATTCATTTTATATACCAATTTAGCGCTCTCCATCACCTCCTCCCAGTTCCACCCTCCTTCATTCTCCCTATCCTCTTCACCTACTCCACTGAAATGTGGAGTTCTCCCCTACCATCTGACCCTACCTTAACCAGCCTCACCATGACGGCCTGGATCCACTTCCTCTATGGCCTGGCAAGGCTGCATCATTTACTATCAACAGCTCTGCTGGTTTACTACTGCAAGGGCACTTTGTCACTGCAAGGGTATTTCCCTTCATCACAGGAGGAGGTGATCAAAGTGCAGGCAACTGAGTTCATGACAGAGGCAGCCCCTGTTGCTCTTACTTGGGGACCCACATGGAACTAAGCTGCCATGGGCTACCTCTGAGGTGGGGGTCTAAGTCCTGTCCATGCACCATCCTTGGTTTGTGTATCAGTCTGGTTCATTGATTTCTGAGATGAAAGTAAGAGGGTACACTTTTTCACATCTTCCTGTTCCACTAAACTAGCCAGAACATCTTTCTTGCAGAGATGCTTTCTCTAGAGTTGAAAAAATAAAATCTTAGAAGAAAATCAGCACACACAGATGACTAGACATGCCCTTTTGATCCTGTCCCTGATGGTTATAATCATTAAATCAATTGTTATAATCTACTCATAATTCTTTATGACTTACCATATTAGACAAGTAAATTTGAATGTTCTTGTAAATCCTTCATTTTGTTTTGTTATTTCTGGCATAAACATTATAATATGTGAAAGAAAAACAATGTATTTCATTCTTATAAGAATAATTTACTAGGCTATGTTTTTACAAATATTTTATTCTCAGATCAGACACCGAGTGCTGCAAATCACACCAAGTCAAACTAAATTGCTCACACTCACAGTTGGCATTGTTATCCTTCGTGATATTTCTGAAACCTCACTCCTATTCTAAATGAAATATTAATGGATAGATATATAATATTAAAAATTATATATATATATATATTTCTATACATACTAGAATATCTTTTGTTCAGTATCTCACAATTACCAATGGGATTCTTTTGTTTCACTTTTCCATAATGGGTATCTACACTCCTCTTTTCATTTGTTGAATGGTAAGTTATAGTATAAAAGTTATTGTTTATAGATCCATCCTACATTCAGGGATGAATAACAAATTGTAGAAAAAACTGAACAGAGTTGGATTTTCAGTTGGATTAGCACTAAGTTCTATCACCATAGTTAAGGAAGAATTTAATAGTAGTTTTCTACAGTGTAAACACATTTATATCATCTATCTATTCTGCCTATCTCACTTCCTCATGTTTTTACCTTCTTATATACACTTTAATTAACATTATAGAGTTTGTTTCTTGGGAAAATGAGTAGATCAACAAGTACAATGTGCAAACATCAGTTATTATCTATTACAAAGTCATATTAAAAATCTCCTGAATGCTTCAATTCTATGATTAAAGATCAAGAAATGAGCTCCTCTGACTTTTACTTTAAACTCAACATCCTTAGCAACTAAGAAACACCTGAGTATGGTTTTGTGTGGGGGAGTCCACATGTGGATATGAAGAAAGGTGGAGGTGAGAAGAGAGGGGGAGAGGTACAGGGGGAAATGTCTAGACCATGTGTTGGTGACCTGAAGAATGACAAAATTTTTCTTCTTTTATGAATTTAGATTTATTTTTTAATAATTTATTCACTTTATATCCCAACTGTAGTCCTCTCCCTTGTCTCCTTCTGGTTAAATCATCCCTTCCTCTTTCCCTCTATTCCCTTGCCTTATTCCTCAGAAAGCTGGAGCCCTCCTCCCCTACCATCTGACCCCAGCTAATCAAGTCTCTTTAGGACTACCTGCATCTTCTTCCTCTGTTGCCTGGTGAGGACCCCCAACCAGGGAAAAATGATCAAAGAGCTGGCTATGGAGACCATGTCAGAGACAGCCTCTGGTCCCCTTACTCAGGTACCCATATGGAGACTAAGGTGCCTCTGAGCTACATATAAGCAGGGAATTTAAATCATCTCCATTCATGGTCTTTGGTTGGTGCATTATTTTTATAGGACCTCCTGGGCCCATATTTGTAGGTTCTGTTAGTATTCTTCTTATGGACTTCCTGTCCCATTAAGGTCTTTCTATACCCTACTCCATGAGCTCTGCCCAAAGACTGGCTATGAGTGTTAGCATCAGCTTCAATCCTTTGCTTGATGGAGTCTTTCACAGGACATCTATGGTAGGTTCCCATCCTGTTCCCTCTCTTCAAAGATTTTCTGTGTCTATTCTATTTTCCCTTCTAAATGAGATTTAACAGTCCTCTTTAGGGTCCTTTTTGTTATCTAACTTCTTTCAGTCTTTGGATTGTAGTTAGCTATCCTGAATTATATGGCTAATATCTGGTTATAAGTTAATATATTCTTTGTGTGTCTTTCTGGTTCTGGGTTACTTCACTCAATGATATTTTTTTTTATAATTTTTATTTTTTATATTAATCACAGGTTATTTACTTTGTATCCCAGCCATAGCCCCCTACTTCATTCACTCTTAGTCCCATTCTCCTTCCCTCATCTCCTCCTTGTCCCTTTCCAAGTCCATTGATAGGGGAGGTCCTCCTCCAATTCTATCTAACCCTAGCTTATCAGGTATCTTCAGGACTGGCTGGAGTGTCCTCCTCTGTGGCCTAGCTAGGCTGCTTCTCCCTCAGGGTGGTCAAAGAGTCAGCCATTGAGGTCATGTCAGAAATAGTCTCTGTTCCCCTTACAGGGAACCCACTTGGATACTGAGCTACCATGGGCTACATCTGAGCAGGGGTTCTAGGTTTTATACATACATGGTCCTTGGTTGGAGAAACAGTCTCAGAAAAGACCCCTGGGTCCTGATATATTTGGTCCTTGTGGAGCTCCTGTCCTCTTCAGGTCTTACTAACTACCCCTTCTTTCATATTATTCCTTGCACTCTGCTGAAGGTTTGGTTATGAGTCTCAGCATCTGCTTTGCTACACTGCTAGGTAGTCTTTCAGAAGCCCTCTGCGGTATGTTCCTGTCCTGTTATTTTTAAGTTCTGTCTATTTGCCTGCAAATTTCATGAGTTCCTTGTTTTTAATAGCTGAGTAGCATTGCTGTGTAGATGTGCTACAATTTCTGTATCCATTCCTCTGTTGAAGGACATCTGTTTCTGGATTTTGTTGTAAATAAAGCTGGTATGGATGGAGTTGAACGAATGTCCATGTTGTGTGGTGGATCATCTTTCAGGTATATGCCCAAGAGTTATATAGCTGGGTTATGAGGTAGCACCATTCCCAATTGTCTGATGAAGTGCCAGACTGATTTCCAAACTTGTTGTACAAGTTTATACTCCCATGAGCAATGAAAGAGTATTCTCCTGTCTCTACCTCCTTGCCCGCATGCACTGTCACATGAGCTTTTGATCTAGGCCATTTCAATGGTTGTAAGATGGAATCACAGCATCATTTTGATTTGCATTTCTCTGATGGCTAAGGATATTGGGGATTTCTTTAGATATTTCTCTGCCATTCAATATTTCTATGTTGAGAATTCTCTTTAGTTTTGTCACCCAGAATTCTCCTGGTACTGGGAAGGTGTTCACTGGCCAGTGAACAGAGCATGCAGAAGCTAGAACCTGGAGACCCTGTGTGTATAGGATCCCAGAAACATCTCAAGGGATTAGCCTGGTGACCTGAGGTCAGACCCAATTCCTTCCCTCATTATGAGGTTTCCTTCCATGTGAAAAACACAGTACCTGCTGTTTTGAGGCTCACAGTTTGGTCTGTTGGTTGCTGTACTGTCACTGATGCCCTGCTGATCTGAAACAGTGTGCAATCAAGATTGGCAGGTTTAAAGTAAATATGTCAACTGATTCCTTTCACTGAGTGGTGATTTTCTGATTTTTAGATGATTGTTTGTGTTTGTGCATACCTTAGTGAGGAGGTAGATTTCTAGTATTGATTTATCTTTTAAAAGAATACTAGTCTTATCACAAGGATTCCAGTTTCAGGGTATCATGAAAGGTACCTTAAGGCCATCATATGTGAGTCAGACTCCAACACTAGATGCCTTTCTTACATTTAGTCTCTGATATATTTTAGTCTACTTTTTTCTCCATAAATTGTTTTTGTTGTAACTAAAAACACAGCAGTAATATACCTAATAGATTCAAACCTTGGATACAATCTTTTCAAACAATGTTTACAAAAAACAGTACTTCTCCCTTTTTTCTTTTAATTGTCTTTCTTTTGTTTATGATTTATTTATTTTTATATTAATTACAGTTTATACACTTTGTATCCCAGGTGTAGCCTCTTCCTTCATGCCCTCCCAATCCTACCCTCCCTCCCTCATCTCTCTCATGCCTCTCTCCAAATCCACTGATTGGGGAGATCCCTCTCCCCTTCTATTTGACCCTAGCCTATCAGATCTCTTTAGGACTGGCTGTATTGCCTGCCTCTTTGAGGAGGTAAGGCTGCTCCCCCCTTAGGGAGACGTGATCAAAGAGCCAGCCACTGATTTCATGCCAATGGTATTTACTTGTGTGAACATACCACACTTTATTTACAGTATCTTGACTACATGTGTTTTCAGCTATCTTGAGTACCAACCTAATTACCAAACTAAGTTATTCTATGGAAACTATGTCATTATTTAGATGTTGGTTGAATATGTCTGATATAGTAGGTCATTAATCTTTACTATTGATATATCTTTTAGTAAAGCTGTGGTTAATCCTGTATAACCAAATCACCACCCAGAGACTAGGATTTATTTAATTAACCTAGAACACAATGCTGAGCAATAGTTCCTCCATCCTAAATCTCCAAGCCCTCATAGTTCCTACCATTCAGATTCACCCATTATACTTGCTTTTAGTGATATCTTAATTCTGGTTCATTTCTCCACCTCATTCCAAGACCTCTACTCCAGCTTCTCCTCTCCCAGCTCCTGCTCCTCTTCTTCCTCCTATTCCTTCCTCTCCTCCTTCTTCCTCCCTCTCCTCCTACTCTGAACCAGGATGTCCCACCCAATCCTCTCCATTGCATAACAATGTGGCTGGTTGTTTTAATTGACAATTTAGAGAACAAATGGTGGCATGTTTATACAAACTTGAGACAGGTGATGCTTTGAATAAGTATCACATGCAGTGTTCGGACTGAAACCAGATAGTGGGGGAGAGAAATCAGCATTTGAATGAACAAAGGTAAGGTGTATACCAAAGGAACCTTATACCAAGGTATGTCCTAAGGGATCAATGCATTTATGTTTATTTCTTATTATGAAAAATGAAAATGCTAAATAAGATATATAAGTATAATGTTTAGACACAAGGACTTGTGAAGTGATTGGAATTTTATAAAGGCATGAAGATATAGCTAATATGATAGAATTCTATTTTTCATCCTAATTCATGCCCCCATTCAGCCAATTTGGCTTCCATAAATTAAAACTTCTGGGTTTGTTGAAGAAAGTTGCTTAGGAACTGAGGGCAGAGGAAGAATTGAAGGTCAGCATTCAAGGTTCAGTAGGAACATACTTACCAGAGGTTTCCTGGACTGAAGCTTTTGCTCCAAAAAGGAAGTTTCCTTTATACAGCTGTTAACTCAAATTGCAGCTGTTGATAGAGAATCTGTTTCTGCTCAGAAGACAAGCCCTAAAACTGAGCTGGGCAACAGAAGATAATTAATTCCCCAGCTGTTTCTAGACTCTAAGACCCACCATTTCCACATCCTGAAGCTCCAGAATTCTAGACCCATTTGTTTGTACTATCATGATTCTTGTATTACATCCTGGATCTGCTGCAAGTCTCTCATCTTGAAGGGCTGTTGGCTGGAATATTGATAGATTTCTCTAAATGGAAGTTTTTGATGTTTCACTTTGCTTGCATTGAGAAAAATTATCTTTTCATTCATCTTCTTTTTTATTGGGGAACTTAAAGCCTGTGACATCCCTGTCTCAGTCACATCTATATTTTTTCGTTCTTGCATAGTACCTATTTTATTTTGGTCTCTGTCATACCTCAGTAATTTTCAAGGTATTTCAAACATTTTCATTACTGTCAAATTTTTCTTGGTGGTCTCTGGTTAATGAACTTAGGTGTTATTATTTTAACTATAGGGAGGCAGTCTGGAATATGCTGATAAACAGATATACTTGATAAATAGTTGTTTTCACTTTTTACTTGACCAGCTAATTTTTCTCTCCTTCTTTATGGATTTCTCACTCCCTGATACAAATAATGTTGAAATTAAGTCAATAACTCTGTGGCGGTCTCTAGTTGTCCAAGGTAAAGGAAGAGTTACAGACTGACTAATTTAAATTGTCAGCTATAAAAGAGTGCAGTACATGAGAATGCACTAACTCTTTGTGCCAAACAGTTAGCCAAGATTTGAATACAACGGAAAAGATCTCAGAGGGGATTATACATGGTACTCCAATGAATACGCAAACAACGAAGACAACAAAAACAGCCTGATCTTGCTGAGAACAAATCATGAGAATTCTAGGCAGAAGATCACAGTGATCACAGCATCTCTTAGCCACAGCTTTTTGACATGGGAGCCCCAAACTGCCTTTAACGCTATTAACATTCTCTAGAACAGTTGCAGAAGAAAAATTTGAAGCCAGCAGAGGGTATAACTCATGAAACTTAATAAAGAGGAGATTTTTTTTCATTTTACATAAGCATGAGCTGAAGCCCTAAGTGTTAATGTGGAAACTAGAACATGGTAACCTGAACAGTTAGGGCAATTGATGAAGGAGGATGCAATGAGATTCTTATTTTCTGCACAGATAATATACCTTGCTATTCCAACAAGATGCACTCTCGACTTTTATGATTAGAAAGAAGACAGCGACTATCTTCAGACTACGGCTGGCACTCTTTTAAGTGCTAAGTCCTGAGGTGATCTTAATTTTGATCTTGTGTTCATTTACTACACTGAATTATGTAAGCCTTTAAAAGTATTCTACACCTAATCATCCCATCTTAAGTAAAGGATCAACAGAGTCTGTAAAATAGTTGGTTATAATATAGTTTAAATATCTTGAGTCTATTGTTCAGTGCCACTTCTCAGAAGAAAATAAATATTCTAAATATTGGTTTTTAAAAATGTACCTGCTCCCAAGTACCACTCATGGAGATGTCCTGGAACCCCTGCGCAGATGTAGCATATGGCAGTTCAGTATCCAAGTGGCTTCCACAGTAATGGGGACAGGGACTGTCTCTGACATGAACTGATTGGCCTGCTCTATGATCACCTCTCCCTGAGGGGGGAGCAGCCTTACCAGTCTACAGAAGAAGACAATGCAGCCACTCCTAATGAGATCTGATAGACTAGGATCAGAGAGAAGGGGAGGAGGACCTGCCTTTTCAATGGACTGGGATAGGGACATGGGTGGGGAAGAGGGAGAGTGTGATTAGGAGGGAAAGAGGGAGGGAGGTACAGGGGAGATACAAAGTGAATAAACTAATCAATAAAAATAATTAAAAAATAAATAAAAGAATAATAATCTTACAAAAAGTTTGCACACAAAAAAATGTCCCTGATCATCCAAAAACTCTGAAGGGTTGTGCAGTGAGATTGACATTATGTGCTGGCTGAAATATTTAATTCTGTTCCTTATGGGTTAATGATTCACTCTGCCCTCAAAATCCCTATTTTGAGAATTATTTCTTATGTCTATAGAAATCAGACATATGACTACCTCAGTGAGTACATGAATAAACAACTTAAAATCTTAAAAAATTCACAGTTTGTTATGCCTTGAAGAAAAACGTTATAATTCCAGAGAGAGCCCAAATATGAACTTTAACATTTGCTTCAAGGATGATTACAACTTTCATTAAGTGACATCAAAATGGTCCAAAATTCAGTGAAAGAAGTAACCGAGAGTATAAAGGAAACAGAAAGAATTGAAATTATAAGTAGAGCTTGATGATGTGATTAAAACCCCTATTTCTGTGACACAATTTAATCAATAAGGAGTGTTTTCTTATGCGTGTTGAGGAGATGGAATTATTTTTGAAGAATATACTGTGAGCACTGCTTAATATTGAAGGATTTAGAGTAAACATGCCCTGTTGACAAGGCAGCAGCAGAGCTTCAGGGGATTAGATTCAAATATCTGCTGTGAGTCAAGAACCGCAAGCAGCGTTGCCTGCCTCAGAGGGACCTCTCATGGAGGAGTAATAATAAAGTGCATTCTTATTTTATTATCTTAAATTGTCAGTGTCACCCAAGTTTTCACTATTCACTATCTTAATCAGTCAACAGTCAGCTCCAGTGGGGCAAGACCCTTCAGCAGGCAAACATAGTTTGTAGAGAACTCACTAACTTTTAAAGAAAGAAAAAATGCTTACTAAGATATGTTTAGTGTTTTTTTTTTTTTTTGGCAAATTTAATTGCAAAAATAATACTCTACAGTGCATAAGCATGAATTTTATACAAATTGAGAAAAAAAAAGTATGTTTCTTCTGTTGTGAATCACTTTACTATAAGCCAAAAAATTCTCTATGATATGCCTGTATTGATCTAATGTCTTGTGACTTTGATATGCTTATTTAACAACGGCAATATGATTTTGATAGTTTTGAATGAAATATGCAACCCTGCTGAAGTTAATTTAGAATAATCCATCGATAAGCTCAATAATCGCTGAGAAAGCAAGTCTTTTTTACGCTTTCTTTTTATTCAGTTCAGCTTTGTTCAATGCCTTCACATTTGCTTTGTGCCTGACATATTTTTCATTTCTGATTCCATGTTGAAGAAATAAATCAAATTTCTAGTGATGATAGTATTAGGTTAATAACAATCACTGATATGAATTATTTAGCCTACTCTCCATTTTTCAAAATTTCTTTAAGGTAATTATGGAGTAGCCTTTTTCCTTTTATTGCTTATTAAAATGAACAAGTCAAGTAAAATTTGAGGCAAATATTTTTAATGAATATATTGGGGAAAGATTAATGACTTAATTCATGTATACATATTAATTTTTACCGTTTTATTAAATCTGCAAAAGAAATTTGTATCACTTAACAACATTTAACTTACTATTAACTGGATCACATTCAGATGTAAGTGACTTTAAATATTTACTATGCTATAATTCCCAGTGAATTATCTAATCTATATTTTTATGCTACTTGATCATGTCTATTTTCTTAACATAAAAATTATTTAAAATAGCTTAAAGTTTAAAAGTGAATAAAATATGTTCATTCGGTGAGGTTTTCTTTTAATGTGCCATTTGGGGTGGAGATAAAGTGATTGTGAAGCATGCATAAAAGGCTGGATAGAATTCACAGCTACAGCCACAAAAGAGTGGTATTGATTAAAGTCACATCAATTTAGCTTTGATTAAAATAGTAATTACGAATCATCAAAGAGCATTTTGTATTTTAAGGTCTATTTTCCCAAGCATTATTTCAGTTACCTTTCACAGAGTTTATAAGTATTACCCTAATTTTAAATGTATGAGTCTCAGAGAGATTATTACTTCCTGAATAACATGGGCAGAAAATAGCTTAAATCTTCCCTTCTAAGTCAATTTTCCAGTTTATGAAGAACTAGGCTGGCCAAAGAGCCCAAAGCCATTGAGATTACAAAGAGAGGGGCTTAGGTCTATCTCAGAAGAAAAAGAGGAACTAGCATTCTTTCTTTTTTAATTTTATTTTTCTTTTTAGTTACATTTTGTTAACTCTGTGTCCCAGCTGTATCCCGCTCCCTCATTCCCTCCCCAACCCCACACTCCCTCCCTGGTCTCCTCCCTGCCCCTTTCCAAGTCCACTGATAGGGGAGGACCTCCTCCCCTTTCATTTGACCCTGTTTTAACAGGTATCTTCAGGGCTGGCTGCAAAGTCCTCCTCTGTGGCCTAACAGACTGCTCCTCCCCTGGGGTGGGGGGGGTCAAACAGCCTGCCCTTGATATCCTGTTAGAAATAGTCCGTGTTCCCCTTACTTTGGGAAACTACTTGGTTACTGAGCTACCACGGGCCACATCCGAGCAGAAGTTCTAGGTTATATCCATAGATGGTCCTTGGTTGAGTGTCAGTCTCAGAAAAGACCCTGTGCCCAGATATGTTTGGTCCTTGTAGAGCTCCTATCCTTTCCATATCATACTAACTCCCCTTCTTTCATATGATTCCCTGCACTCTGCCGAGGGTTTGGTTATGAGTCTTAGTGTCTGCTTTGAAACACTGCCAGGTAGAGTCTTTCAGATGGATACAGAAATTGTGGTATTTTTACACAATGGAATACTACTCAGCAATCAAAAAGGAGGAAATCATGAAATTTGCAGGCAAATGGTGGAATCTAGAAAAGATCATTCTGAGTGAAGTATCCCAGAAGGAGAAAGACAAACTTGGTATATACTCGCTTATATAGACCTACAAGACATGATAAACATAATGAAATCTACACACCTAAAGAAGATAATCAAGAAAGTGGACACAGGCAAAGGTGATTAATCCTCATTTAGAAAGACAAATGGGATGTGCATTGAACTTATGACAGGAGTCTACCACAAAAGGAACTAGCATTCTTGACAAGCCATGATATAATGAAATTTTCACAAATTACAATGTAAATACCAATGTATTCTTCCAGCATCAGAATGTGAATTTATTTTTTAAAGCATGAGATGCATATCTACAGTAGAATTTAGTATTTCATGGACTCACTGAAATGCTCTGTTTCTATTAGTCAATTAGTCATTGTATTAGGGATGGCATATAGAAATAGAGAATATTAAATATTTCATAATATCTCCTAGATTCCATTGAACTTTGAAGTCCAATATTTTCTATAATTATATTAAGAGAGAGAATGATCATTAAAAAAAAATTAATAGTGAGGGAAATATTAGCAAGAATTTAGCTTACATGACCTATCAACTTATTTTATTTTTATTTATAAAAGACATTTTAAACAAGAGAACATATTTTATTATATGAGAGAAACATAGAAACAGAAAGAAAATATTTGCGAATATGTATTGATTCTCCTGATTAAAACTGCTAAAATTTTTAATGTATCTTCAGGACTGGCTGTAGTGTCCTACTCTGTGGCCTAGCTAGGCTGCTCCTCCCTTAGGGATGGGGGGCTGAGGTCAAAGAGCCAGCCGTTGAGTTCATATCAGAAATAGTCCCTGTTCCCCTTACTAGGATACCTACTTGGATACTGAGCTACCATGGGCTACATTAGAGCAGGGGTTCTAGGTTATATCCATTCATGGTCCTTGGTTGGAGAAACAGTCTCAGAAAAGGACCCTGTGCCCAGATATATTTAGTCATTGTGAAGCTCCTGAAGATACCTGATAAGCTAGTGTCAGATGGAAGGGGAGGAGGACCTCCCCATCAGTGGATTTGGAAAGGGGCAGGGAGGAGATGAGGGAGGGAGGGTAAGAGGGTGGAAGGGAATGAGGGAGCTATAGTTGGGATACAAACTAAATAACCTGTGATTAATATAAAAAATAAAAATTGTTTTTAAAAAAGACAAATAGAGAAGCAATAAACATAGTTAAGTAAGTGTAAATGTCCCCCCAAAAAAGATAATGCTTTATATTTTTCACTCTTTTAGTTAAATATTTTCTAATACAATTCACACACACACACACACACACATACACAATGAAATAAAAACTTTTCAGTGAAGACATTTATGCACGTCACTACTGCTATTATCAAGGAAAATAGCTTAACAAATGGTTTCCCAGTGTCTGTCATTAACAACAACAGCCCCACTCTGAATTAAAGTAAAAGTAACTGTGTTATTTTTTGTTGTTGTTGACTGTGAATGCATATCTATTTAAAAAAAAAACTTCTTTAAACATATTTTTGGATATTGGTTTTCATCATTTACTTTACATATATTCATTGCACATTAAAATGATTTTTATAAAAAGACAGTTTCCTTTAAATATAACATGCTGACCATATTCATTTTCATGTCCACCCTTCCCTTCCATCTCACATATCTACCTACATATGTATCTACCTATGTATATATGAATGAGTGTGTATGTATTTGTGTATGTACATATGTATCTATCCATCAATATGCACCGTATATATAAATATATGAACCGATGACAAGAGTATGAGATTTTTCTTTCTGCGTCATGCTTATTTTGCCCAATAACGCAATCACCAGTTGCAACTCCTTTCTAGCCAATTACTAATTCAAATCCGTAGTTATATAATCACATATTCTTTATCCATTAATCTGCTAATTACGTAAGTTTAATACAATGAATAATATGGCAATTAACATGCATGTGCATATACCTTCTTAGAATGTGGAACAGAATAATTTTGAATTTTATCCAGGTGGGGGAGGGTGGTCTCAATTTTGTTTTTATGAGAACACTCGTATTCGTTCCCACAGTGGTTCATGTGTTTCTGCATCTTCAGGACCCCTTATTGTTGTTTGTTTACCTAATGATAGTCATTCTTGGTGGGATGAAGTCTCAAAGTGGTTTTCACTTGCCTTTTCCTGATTGCTAAAACCTGAGAACAGTTTTGTTTTTTTTCCGCATAAGTTCACTGTCATCTTAATATCATTATTTGAGAACTATCCAATATCACATTAGGATACTTATTTGTCATTTTCTGTTCAGCGCAGTCCCAGATTTCAGCTGGGTTCCTGAAACGTGGCTTGTGGATGGAGAACAGATTCTGTTTCTCTCAGGGGCAGGTATGGTGCTTTAGGGTAAGACCCAAATACACTAACCTAGGGTGTGGGAAACGTTTTCCACAGAGTGTTACAGTTTAGCTCTTTTAGCATGAGATCTCCAGTGGCAATGGAAGCTCAGGTGTTCCAAAGTTTATGGCGATAGCATAGTGTTACACCTCTTGATAGGCTTGCAGCCAAGACACAACCCTGTTCATAGTCCAGGCCCCGCCGGCCGAAGGGCAGGCCTGGGGGTAGAGGTTAAATGTGATGCTCCTTCTAAGACCTGTGATCAGGCAGATCAGGGGAGACTTTTAAGATCACACTAAGGTAGTCTGGTATAATATTCACAGCACAAATTAACGTATATCCAGAGATGATAAACTTCAACGATATCCAGCAGAGCTCCAGACTTATTATTTGGTTTGTTTATCACTTTGAAAGAGCTCTATATTTCAGATATTACCCTCTGTCATTCTTTGGGATGTATCTTCACTCAGTTAAATTTATCAAATATTATTACCACCATTGTTCTTTTTGTTGTGGCTTGATTTTGCTCTTCTGGATCTTTTGGGATTCTCCAAAAAAGAAAAAAAATCAGGACTTTTTTTCTTCTTTTTGTAGGAATAGCTTTAGTGTTGTTATGAAGCTCACATTGAATTCATATATCACTTATGACAATGTAATCATTTTAATTATTTTATTTTAATTCTGTCAATATTTGACCATAGGAGGTCTTTGTCTTATTAACATCTCCTTCAATTAATTTATTTCTGTTATTCAGTTTCTTCATGTGGAGATCTTATACTTCCTTAGTTAAGTGCAATCTATTGTATTTGTCCTGATTTCTTTCTCAACAAAATCATTATCAATATAAATGATTGTTATTGGTTTTTGTTTCCTATTTTACCCAAGGTGGTTATCAATTTGGACCTTTCTGGTGGACTCTTAAATAGCTCTTAATACAATATCACATTATCTGTTAAAAAGCACTTTGACTTCTTCATTTCCTACTTGTATAGCTTTTTTTTTCTTTATGTGTTCTCTGTATTGCTAGAACTTGAAACACTAAAATGAATAGGCAAAGAAAAGGAGGACACGTTTCCTTTTTCAATGTTAAAATAAGTACTTTTTTCATTTTTGTTGAGTCTAGTCTATTTTGATAGAAGAGTAATGTTGACTCAAACATTACTTTGATAGCTCTACTTCTATTCATATTTTATTGGAAATAAGTGTGTGTGTGGCTAAACATAGGAAAGAGGAAGTGTCAGATACTTACTATGTCATTTTCTGCTTATTCCTTTGAGGCGGGGTCTTCCTTGAACTGGGAGCTTGCTATCCAAATAGGCCAGGGACTAACAAGCCCCTGGGATCTGCTGTTCCCTGCTCCCTTAGGTGCTAGTCTACTGGTGTTCACAAATACCTGGCTGGTTACACCGGTGTAGTGATGGAAAGACTGCTCTGGGTGCTTCTGCCTGCTGTGTCACATGGTTCTCCATTATTACTTTGGGACTTCTGTATTTTTAACTAAATTTACACCATTTATATAATGTTGCTTTATATGTGATATTGTTACAGTAGCATTTGAGACCCATTTAAAATAAAAGCTTTTTCCTTCTTGTCAAAAACTAAAATCTGTCTGTGGGTGGAAACATGACATTGTCTTCCCCTAAGAGTCAATCTGGTTGAGCTTCTCAGCTGTATGGCAAAGGAATCATACTTCAAAAACTCTACTTTGCCATAATATATGCTAAAGAGATGGATGGAAGCAATAGCTATTCCTTCAATGAGATACCATATTTCTTCCCAGAATTCCTGATCTATGTGCAAGTTCCTATAAAGCTACCATTAAGTTCTATGGTATCAGAACAACCTCTCTGCTCTCTGTCATTTGGATGTGAGCCAGAACTTAAGTATGCTTTTTCTGATATTTTGGACTTGCACTAGTTCTCTGAAGTTCTTGCTCACATCTGGATGCTTTTCTGCCATGTTATTGCTTATAAGTGACATGGTTTTCTTTCTTCTTCATCAAATCCTGACCCATTGAATTGTCAAGATTTACATGGATATAACCCAGAACCCATGCTCAGTCTTAGCCCATGGCAGCACAGTATCCAAGTGTGTTACCCTAGTAAGGGGAACAGGGACTGTCTCTGGCATCAACTCAGTGGCTGACTCTTTGACACACTCCCATCTCCCTGACGGAGGATTAGCCTTGTTAGGCCACAGAGGAAGACAATGTAGCCAGCTGTGATGAGACCTGATAAACTAGGGTCAGATAGAAAGAGAGGAGGAACTCCCCTATCAGTGTACTTAGAGAGGGGCAGGGAGTAGATGAGGGAGTGTAGGTGGGGATTGGGAGGGAATGAGGAAGGGGGATACAGCTGGGATACAAAGTGAATAAAGTGTGACTAACATAAAAAAATTAAAAGATTTACCATTTGTCTGTGCTCAAGTTTTGATTTTAAATGCCAATATAATTTTTCAAGCTTTATTCTATGTTCATTTAAATTATTTCATTAACAAGACTAAGAGACACAGTAGGGAGCCCTGGTTTCATTCCTAGCACTATAATACCTGAATGCATTGTGCTCCAGATTCTGCTACCTCTGTGTGAGAGCTATTTTTACCATTTATTTTACTTCTTTGTATGCTATGAAACCATGTAATTGGATCTGATTTTGCCTTAGGTAAGCAACCGTTTTTGAGTTGTTTAAAATAAGGCAAATATTTATATTAACCTTTAAGAATTAATGAGTACATTCATATCAGGTACCATTTTCTGGCTAATGTCCTACCTCTTTTTGTACACAGCAACTTTACTGTTAGTAAATTATGCATTTAGTTTTCATTTATTTTAAAATAACTCATTATTGTTAGTTGTGGTCCTCTTTTAGCTGTTCCTCATCTTCTCGAATACCCAGTTATTTTACATTTCCTAGCCTGGTCTCCAAAAACACAAGGTTAACAAAGTTCAGTGTCTTTTCCCTGAAGCCTGACAAGACTGGCTTTTTGGGGAGAACAACCATGCAAAGCCTTCTTTGAGTCCTCTGCTAGGAGTTACAATCCTCTCTCAGACCTGTGCCACTGTTGGCAAGTTTAAGTATCACAAAAGCTATTGAATCATGTTCCAGGTTCCCTCAGTCTTTTGAAGTCTGTGACTTCTAGCTTGTTTCTTTGGGTCCTAGACATGAAATGAGGCTTTTGGATGCGATCAAAAGGAAGGAAACATTCAATCATCTAAGTCTTAGCATCAATGCTTCATAATTTCTGTTTTATTCATCAAAGACAAGTCACCAGGTCCAATTAATACAATAAAAGAAAGTGGGCATAAATGGCAGAACGTTGGGTCCCTTAAGAGACATTTAAAAGCAATCAGTATCTTCTAAGGCATAAGGCATTCTCTACCAGCATTCCTAATCTTTTTTGATTGAAAAAAAATCCCAGTATGGACATAAGGATATTAATATATACATGACATATCAGTTAAATATGCCTCTTTATTCTCTTCCCAGAAAGATAATGGGGATAACAAACATACACTTTAAAATAGGTCAGATTAGCTAGGAGCAGTGGTCCATGCCTGTAATCCCGGAATTAAGGGAGGCTGAAGCAGGTGGACCTCTGTGAGTTCGAGGCTAGCCTAATCTAGCAAAATGACTCCAGAACATCCAAGGCTACACAGAGAAACTCTGTCTTGAAAAACAAAACAAAATTCCCAACCAATCAAAAAAATGTCAGTTTACACTTTGTTTTACTGAATGTCTTATATGCTCTAAATATTAGATTTATGTATTTCCTTAAAAATTACCAAATCAGCCAATATTTACACCATTTCTTTCCCAAACATCTATTAAAACACACAATTGTGTTGTGGTTTGAATGTGAAATATCTTCCTTAAAGTTTATATGTTTGAACTTAACCAAGCTGGTGACATTGGTTTGTTTTATTTATTTTTTTTATTTTGTTTTGTGAGAAATATTGAAACTTTAATTAATTTCACTGAGTTATAGTGGAGAAGAGAACAAGATTTGCATAATAGCTAACAGTATTATAATTAAAATAAAAGATGCAAAAAGGAGAAAAACATAGTCTACAAAATAGAAATTATAGGAAAACTCAAGATGCATTATCTAACTAGCTTGATTATTTCCCTTTAATGTCTGTGTTTCTAGGAGTAGAAAAATTATACAGAAATACATTTGTTTTAATTTATAAAATTCAAATGAAAACTTCATTTAGTTTGAATATACCTATGATCTGCAATACAATTATTTTTAATTAAATTTTTATATTGATTACACTTTATTCACTTTGTATCCAATCTGTAGCCCCCACCAGCATTTCTTTTCAATCCCACCCTACCTTCCTCATCTCCTCTCATTCCACTCTCCAAGTCTGCTGATAGGGGAGGTCCTCCTCCCCTTCCCTCTGACCCTAGCTTAACAAGACTCATCAGGACTGGGTACATAGTCTTCCTCTGTGGCCTTGCAAGACTGCTCCCCCTTTGGTGGGGTGGTCAAAGAGTCCCTCACTTAATTCATGTCAGAGACAGTTCTTGTTCCCCTTACTAGGGTACCTACTTGGATACTGAACTACCATGGGCTACATTTGAGCAGGGGTTCTAGGTTATATCCATGAATGGTCCTTGGTTGGAGTATCAGTCTCATAAAATACTCCTGTGCCCAGATATTTTGGTTCTGTTGCTCTCCTTGTGGAGTTCCTGTCCTATCAAGGTCCCACTATCTCCCCTTTCTTTAAAAGGATTCCTTGTACTCTGTCTAAATTTTGGTTATGAGTCTAAGCATCTGCTTTGCTACACTGCTGGGTAGAGTCTTTTAGAGGCCCTCTATGGTAGGCTCCTGTCCTGTTTCCTCTTTTTTCCTTCTGCCAATGTCCATCCTGTTTGTCTTTCTGAGTGAGGATTGATCATATTACCCAGGGACATCCTTCTTGCTTAGCTTCTTTAGGTGTGCAGATTTTAATAGGTTTATCCTATATTATAAGTCTAGTATCTACTTATAAGTGTGTACATACCATGTGTGACTTTCTTCTTCTTGGATACCTCACTCAGGATGATCTTTTCTAGATCCCACCATTTACCTGCAAATTTCATGATTTCCTTATTTTTAATTGCTGAGTAGTAGTCCATTGGGAAATGTACCACAATTTCTATAATCCTCTGTTGAGGGACATCTGGGCTGTTTTCAGCTCCTGGCTATTATGAATAAAGCTACTACAAACAGGGTTGAGTAAATGTCCTTGCTGTGAACTTGAGCATATTTTGGATATATGCCTAGGAGTGTTATTGCTGGAACTTGAGGAAGCACTATTCCTAATTGTCTAAGAAGGTGCCAGATTGATTTCCAAAGTGTTTGTATGAGTTTACATTCCCACTAGCAATGGAGGAGGGTTCCCCTCTCTCCACATCCTCTCCAGCATGTTATGTCACTTGAGATTTTGATCTTAGCCATTCTGATGGGTGTAAGGTGACTTGCAGCTCCCTTATGACTAAGGACATTGATCAATTCTTCAAGTGTTTCTCTGCCATTCAATATTCCTCTATTGAGAATTCTATGTTTAGCTCTGTACCCCCTTTTTAATTGGATTGCATGATTTGTTGCTGTTTAACTTATTTAGTTCTTTATATATTCTGGATATTATCCCTCTGTCAGATATAGGTTAGTGAAGATCCTTTCCTAATCTGTAGTCTATCATTTTGTTCTGAATGCAGTTTCCTTTGCTCTACAGAAAATTTTTCAGTTTCATGAATTCCAATTTACTGATGGTTGATCTTATAGCCTGTGCTGTTGGTGTTGTGTTGAGGAAGTTGTCTCCTGTGCGAATGAGTTCAACTCTCTTCCCCATTTTTTTCCTCCTAACTGGTTTAGTGTGTCTGGTTTATTTTAATGAGGTCAACCAAATTTCTAAAAAATTGAGCCAGTTTGTTGAAGAAGCTAAACCTCAGTCTGGAATTGTCTGAAATGGGAACTTTTCTCGTAAATTTTCTTGATATGTATTTATTACTGTGACAAAATTGCAAACAATCTGGACTAAAGTGAAATGTCTTGTTATGTACTGTGGAATGAAATCTATGGACATGAAAATGGTAAAGCAAAAGACGTATCAATGATTTAGCATCCTCCTTTTTCACTACTATAACATCTAGGTTTAAGTCAGAGCTAGAAAATCTTTCATGAAAACTCATCTTTCATTTAGCCATTTCGTCTTAGAATCCAGGTTGTTGAATTCTCTTTGATTCTGAGGTATTCTCTGAATGGAAAATTAATTTGTACAATGTTAGTAAAAGGATTTTTATTGAATATTTCACTTTCTTTACATATCCTGAAGTTTTGGTAAGAAATGAGACTATAAGAAATTATTGCTTACAGAAAAATTAAACCCTTATATTCATTAATCCTTCTATTCGTTAGCTTTCTTGTGTTTGTTTGTTATAATTCTAAATGGCATTGGGTTTTCTTGAGCTTTATTTATGTCACTCATTTGCCATCTTGTCTTTGTTGCTTGAAAACCATCACGATAATCCAGAAAAAAAATATAGATACATTTAAAAATTATCTAGAATCAAGAAGTTGAACAGCAACAAATCAAGTAATCCAATTAAAAAATGGAGAACAGAGCTAAACAGAGAATTCCCTACAGAGGAATATCGAACACTTAAAGAAATGTTCAATGTCCTTAGTCAGAAGCGAAATGCAAATCAAAAGGACCCTAAGATTTCACCTTACACCTTACACCTTACACCTTACAGAATGGCTAAGATCAAAAATTCAAGTGACAAAACATGCTGGAGAGGTTGTGGAGAAAGGGGAACCCTCCTCCACTGCTGGTGGGAATGTAAACATATGCAATCACTCCGGAAAGCAATCTGGCACTTCCTAGAAATAGCTCTTCCTCAAGATCCAGTTATACCAATCCTAGGCATATACCCAAAAAAGGCTCAAGTACACAATAAGGATATTTGCTCAACCATGTTTGTAGCAGCCTTATTTGTAATAGCCAGAAGCTGGAAACGGCCCAGATGCCCCTCAGTGGAGAATGGATACAGAAATTGTGGTACATCTACACAATTGAATGAATATAACTCAGCAATAAAAAAGAAGGAAATCATGAAATTTGCAGGTAAATGGTGGTACCTAGAAAGGATCATCCTGAGTGAGCTATCCTAGAAGCAAAAAGACACACACGGTATATACTCACTCATATAGACACACAATATAGGATAAACCTACTAAAATCTGTACAACTAAAGAAACTAATCAAGAGGGAGGACTCTTGCTAAAATGCTCAATTCCTATCCAGAAAGGCAAAGAGGCTGAACATCAGAAGAAGGAGAAAAGAGGGAACAAGTCAGCAGCCTGACACAGAGGACCTCTGAAAGGTTCTGCCCTGCAGACTATCAGTACAGATGCTGAGACTTAAGGGCAACCTTTGGGCAGAGTGGAGGGTATCTTATGAAAGAAGGGGGAAATAGTAAGATCTGCAGAGGACAGGAAATCCATAAGGAGAGCAACAGAACCAAAAAATCTGTGCACAGGGCTCTTTCCTGAGACTGATATTCCAACCAAGGACTATGCCTGGAGATAACCTAAGACCCTTGTACAGATGTAGCCATGGCAGTTCAATATCCAAGTGGTCTCCTTAGTAAGCAGAACAGGGGTTGTCTCTGAAATAAACTGATTGGCCTGCTCTTTTATTACCTTCCCCTGAAGGGGAAGCAGCATTACCAGGCCAGAGAAGAAGACAATGCAGCCACTCCTGATGAGACCTAATTGACTAGGACCAGAAGGAAGGAAAAGAAGACCTCCCCTATCAGTTGACTTGGGGAGGAGCATGCAGGTGGAGGAAGGGAGGAATTGGGACAGGAGGAGGGAGGGAACCACAGGGGGGGTACAAAGTGAATAAAGTGTAATTAATAAAGAATTTTTAAAAAAAATTAAAAAAATAAATGCTGAAGTGTAAAAAATATAACAAATAAAATATAATAAGATAAAACAAAAATTATCTAGAATCATTCAAGAAAACATCAAGGACCATACAGAAATTTTTTCCACTGATATGGAGTATGTCAAAACTAGGTCATGTTCCACACTAATGCTTCTCTGATGGTCTAAGCACCTAGGATTTTTATTGAAATAGGTAGGTTTCAAATAAAACTATATATCCTTAACAATAGGAAAACATTTATCAGTTTACCCGGGCCTTCATATTGTCCTACTAAACTTTAATTTGAATGCGATAACATAGACCTCTTTGCAATTGTCAACACTTTTACATATCCTACATAAATAAATTAATCGATAGCAATATAGGCATTTTATTTTTCATTGGCAACCTGAGACAATCTAGATTTACCAGAGTTCATATAATGATAATCAGAAACTGAAGAGAGGCATTATTTTATAAAGTTTATTTTAATATGTTTAACCAACTGAAAAATTCATACATCCATATATTATGTTTTATTAAAGTCCATCCTTCATTCTTATTCCTCCAACTCCTCCCCTCTCTATACCACCACTATTAGCTCAAAGTCTAATGCATCGTCTCTATTTTTTTTAATTAAACATATAGGAGTCTACTTATTGCTGAAAGTACATACACAAATATAGGGCCATCTACAGAAATGTGAGAGCCTCACAGAGGCCACACCCCTAAAGCAATCTGACTCCTTGTCTTCTAGTACCATTTTTATAACACATGTGAAGGGACAGAGTGCTCTGAACATTGCCTTCAATTTATTAGCACAGACTGAAATGGCAATATGGTAACTAAGAAAAATACATACATTCAGTGGTAGCTTTAGCTATGAATGAGAGCATTCTGCAGTGCAACATTTTTCAGAGCTGTTACTTACAACCTATTCTCATCCTATATTAAATGAGGTATAAAAAAGTAAGATGACATTTTGTAAACAAGGGCTGAATTGAAATAATGTAGCTCTTTGAAATGAAGAAAAACAAAACTATTATTGGTAAAATCCCCCAAATTCATAAATTATGCTCTGGTCAGAATTTGGTATCTCTCAGCCCAGAATTTGATATCTCTCAGGTGTTTATGAGGTATACATGGTATCGAAGTCCACCTGTTAGAACACAGATTGCCATGAATTGAGCCTGCAAGCAAATAGTGCATATTAACAATTTCTTAATTATCCCTTAGAAACTCAGAGGGCAGCAGTAAAAGAATTTGAGGGGATAGTAAGGTGACTCAATGTCTAAGGATCCGCTATACATCCATGAGGACATTGGGATCCCCAGCACCCACAGAA
Organism: Psammomys obesus; assembly: GCF_907164565.1. NCBI lineage: Eukaryota > Metazoa > Chordata > Mammalia > Rodentia > Muridae > Psammomys > Psammomys obesus. The sequence goes on from NW_026596051.1 coordinate 4,642,803, forward strand.
GAGCTGAGTGCAACAGAGTATGTGTGCACCTATAATCTCAGATCTGGGGATGTGGAGACAGGAAGATCTTAGAGACTTCCCAGCCTGTCATCAAACAAACATTGTGACATCCACATTCACTGAGAGTGCTACCTCAAAAAAATAAAAAGGAGAGCAATTGATAACACCTGACGCCTGCCTCTGTCTTCCAAATATGCACATACATATGGTACATATACTTGGTAAACCCATGCCCTCTCCCACAAGGAATAAAGTAGTTGGGAAGCCATTTTATCCTTCTGATTCACCTGTGCCCTCTACTTTTTAAACTATCTTACTTCTTGCTTTATCATATCACTACCACTTGTAACTATAAGGGAGCCTTACTTTGTACTTCTCAGCGTAGAAGTGGGTTATAAATGCCTATCTTGAGTATGAGTAACTGTTAAATCATTCTTTTTTTTTCTTTTTTGTGTTGCTTTGTGTAGCCTTGGCTGTCATGGTTGACTCACTTTGTAGACCAAGCTGGCTTTGAACTCATAGATATCCTCTGAGATCTGCTTGCCTCTACCTCCCTGAGTGTTGGAAATAAAGGTGTACACCACCACCCATGGCTATAAAATCATTCTAATTTATTTGTTTTTATTATTAATAAAATCCTAAATAGTATTCTCATTAACATATCTAAACTTTTATGATCTTTGTTATGTAAATATCAGAATAAGTGAAATTTCATAGAAATTCTTTTTTTTTCTTCTGAAAAATATTTATGTTCCTGTAGCTCCTGAGTTTGTAAGTTACCTAGGAAATATGTCAATATATAATCTATTCAAATAAATGTTTTCATGAGAGACTACATAAAGAGTAAGTGAGCTTCCTTGGGAATTGAAGGAAAGGAGATGAAATTCCAAGCTTCATTTGTGATGGAAGGATAGCTAGGCACTTGGAACTACCTTGACCATAAACTTAGTCTTAGGTTGACATATGAAGAATTGCTGTATAAAGTTACTGAATGTGGAAAGTAAATATATGTATCTCTTATCAGCAAAGATAAGGAAACATCAAAGCAATGCTTAGATGTGATAAACTATGCCTATAACTGTAAACCATTTTGATTTCATATAAATTTAGTTTCTCAAAAGAAATTTATCACTGTCTTGCTGCATAAATATGTATAAACCTGTACTTCATACATGAAAATGAAATTGCAGCACAATAATCCTTTCCACAGAATGAGTAGTAGGGAAGTTTTTCTAACTATGTTTTATAGTTATTTTAGTGAGCTTCATCATGCTGTATAAATTAAAGATAGGGAATTTTGTTTCAGAGTGCAAATGTGTAAAGAAATTGAAATTTAGGTGAAAACATGTTTTAATAATGCCATCCAATAAGAGCATAGTACTAATGAATATTCAGGTACCGCTGGTGGACAGTTTTCATCATAAACCTGGATTCAGCTCAGCATGAATCACAGCTACTCTGATTTATTGAGTATATTTTGACCCTGGCCAAGCTATTTAATTTGTTGTAGGCCAAAGTGTGGCATTATTGTCTAAAGCCCCCCCCCCCACAAACACACACACAGCCTCTCAGATGAAGCACTAATTGCTACTTCTCAAAAAGTGACTGTATTTCGGGATGGGGTATTTGTTGCTTACTTAGATAGAAGGGAGAATTTGAGTGGGCTCTGACTTAATATGCCCAGTGTTCTCATAAAACAAGACTGCAATACAGAGTTGAGGAGCAGGACAGACAAATTTAGACATTATGACAGCATGAAGTGACAATGAGAAGAGAGTCCTCAGAAAACAGACCTACTGGCCCTATCATCTCACATGTTTATCCTGGGACCAAACACATTCCTGTTGTTAGGACATCTGGTCCCACGTGAAGACAGCAGAAATAGGTCTACACAACCTTGGGAAAGGAAGTCTGAGAACTACCCACCAGAGCGGCTCAAATGATGGCTCTGTTGTTGCTTCCCACGGTCTCTTCACCTCTGTTCCTTATTCTGTCACCATCGGCCATGTGAGGATGGGAGACTGGTTCTTGTTATATAGAATATGTCAAGAAGCAGCTGTAATTGGAGTTGCTGATGGTGATGGTATAAACTAACCTATCATCTATAACAAATAAAAATAAAAATTTATTTCTTAAAAGAATGGCCTTCCACAGACTTTCTCCAGTCAGGCCAAGATTGCTCAGCTTCAAAATAAAATCTGCAATTATAAATAATCAGTGCCCCTCTGAAGCATGAAGTCACATGATTAATAGGTTTGGCTATGCCAGATGTAGTCACTATGGAGTAAAATAAAAATTAGTGTTGGAACAATGACTGACAAGGATAGTACTTTGTTTTATTAAGAAATTTATGAATAAGATAAAGAAGTCGAAAAGGTATAAATTTATAAAATATTAATTAAATAATGTAATAGAAGATAAGTAGGTTCTAATGAAGAAGTAAAAAAATAAAGAAATTATTATTTTTTTCCTATTTTTAGGTGGCAGCTCATTATGTAGACCAGGCTGGCCTGAAACTCACAGAGATCCATTTTTTGGGTGGTTAAATTAAAAACACAGAATACCATTCCTGGTATTAAAATGTGATTAATTAAAAAATGTGAAACAATTTACAGCTAACAAGAAAGTATGAAATGAATGTATTCAGTTATATTATCAATAAAAACTAGAATAAACACACTTCCCCAATACCAACTCTAAGTACATGGTTTTCTTTTCTTTCCTTCTTTCTTTTTTCTTTCTTTCTTTCTTTCTTTCTTTCTTTCTTTCTTTCTTTCTTTCTTTCTTTCTTTTTATTCTTACTCTTCTTTTTTATTACTGTATTTACATTCATGTTTTAGTTTTTTTATAAATTACAGTTTATTCACTTTGTATGCCAGCTCTAGCCCCTCTCTCATTTCTCATATCCTCCCATGCCAAATCCACCGGTAGGGGAGGTCCTCCTCTCTTTTCATCTGACCCTAGACTATCATCTCATCTGGACTGGCTGTATTGTCTTCCTCTGTGACCCGGCAAGGCTGCTTCTTCCTCAGGGGAAAGTGATCAAAGGGACAGCCACTGAGTTCATGTCCGACACAGTCCCTGTTCCTATTACTAGGGTATCCCATTGGACACTTAACAGCCATATCAGTCTCATAAAAGATCCCTGTGCCCAGAATCTTTCTTTTTTCTCTATCCTTGTGGAGCTCCTGTCCCTTTCAGGTATTTCTATCACCCCTTCTTTCATAAGGTTTCTTGCATTCTGCCCAAAGTTTAGCTATGAGTCTCAGCATCTGTTATAATACCCTCCTGGGTAGATTTTTTTTAGAGGCCCTCAGCTGCTGTCCCATTCCCTGTCTTCTCCATCTTTCGATATCTGTCCTATTTGTCTTTCTGAGTGATGATTGATCATCTTACCCAGGATCCTCCTTCTTGTTTAGCTTTTTTAGGTGTTCAGATTTTAGTATGTTTATCTTATATTATATGTCTAATGTGTATCTTCCTGCTTCTGGGATACTTCATTCAGGATGATCTTTTCTAGTTCCCACCATTTGCCTGAAAAGTTCCTGATTCCCTTGTTTTTAATTGCTGAGTAGTATCCCGTTGTGTAAATGTACCATAATTCCTGAATCCATTATTTAGTTGAGGTACATCTGGGTTGTTTCCAGGTTCTAGCTATTAAAAAAAAAAAAAAAAAAGATGCTACGAACATGGTTGAGCAAATGTCCTTGTGTACTTGAGCATCTTTTGGATATATGCCTGAGAGTGCTATAGGTGGATCTAGAAGAAGCATTGTTCCTAATGGTACTTTCATAAAACACTTCTAATCTTTTTCAAGCTTGGTTGAGAGTTATTCCATTCCATGATTTTGTGTTTCAATGAGGAAACATGAGGAAACATAATGTATGCAGTGTCTTGATGTTAAATTGAAGCTGATGTTAAATGGAATCTCATCTGAGTTGGTGATATTTCATGTAATAGATTGCCTAGTATATCAGACATAATTAATTTATAGTCTTAATGCAAATGTAAACTCAGAGTGACAAAAGGGCCAGGCTATGCAATCCTGCACTCCCTTTGCATAGCAGTAACTAAGTCAATAGCTAGTCGCATCTTATTATCTTCACGTACTGATGGAGTGCACAGCTACTCACATTTAGGTTTATCAGGAAATGTGAACTCTCACTAGATTTGGAAATGTATGAGTTTAACCCATATTAAGCTGTGTGAATATTAACAAAATTATCTCATTCAATAGAGGACACTCAATTCAGAACTGTTTTATAAACTATTTTTTAGATTTTTTATTAACTATTTATTTTATGTCTTGATCACAGTCTCCTCCCCCTTCTCCTCCCAGTCCCACACTCCCACTCTTTTTTCCTAGTTCTCCTCTCCTTTTCTCCTCAGAAAATTAGAGCTCCACTCTCAAAACTCCCCTGACACATCAATTCACATCAGGACTAAATGCATCCCCTTCCACGGAGGCTAGACATGGCATCCCAGTTAAGAGAAAGTGATCCAACAAGTAGACAACAGAGTTCATGTCTTAGATAACACATGCTTCACTTGCTAGGAGATCTACGTGAATACCAACCTGCCCATCAGTTACATATGTGTACTAGGCCTAGGTCCAGTCCATCCATACACTTTGGTTGGTTCTTCAGTCTCTGTAAACCCCTATGGGCCTGGATTAGTTGATTGTCTTGGTCTTGTGGAGGAGTTTTGTCCTCTCCAGGGCATTATTCCCTACTCATGCCCATTTGCACAAGACTCTCTGAGTTCTGCCTAACATGCTGTGGGTCACAGCATCTGTTTTGATTCACTGCTGGGTGAAACCTCTCAGAGGACAGTTATGCAAGGCTCCTGCCTGCAAGCATAGCTGAGTATAATTTATAGTGTAAGGGCTTAGCTTCCTCCTATGGGGTGTATGTCAGGTCGGGACAGACATTGGTTGGGTATTCCCTCAATCTCTGTTCCATCTTTATCCCTGGACATCTTGTAGGCAGGATAAATTTTGCACTAAATGTTTTGTGGGTGGGTGGGTATCCTCCTCCCTCCACTGGAAGTCCTGCCTGGCTAGCAGGTGGCCATTTTAGTCTCCATGCTCCATGGCCCTAAAAACTAGGACCCTCAGCTATAGTCATGCCCATATCCTCTCAGGAGCCTACCTTGTTGTAGGTTGCATGCTTGTCTCAGAGATGCCCTCCCCTACTGGTTCTCTTCCCTCCCAGCTCTCTTGCCTCCCACTCCTGATTTCTTCCCACATCTGATCCCCACCATTACTCCCCTCACCACACCCTCTTCCACCTACAACCCTCTCTTCAACAACTTCCAATGTCTATTCTATAGGAGACAATTTTCAAAACAGAACACCAACAACTCAGGCTCTAAGACCAATAATTAATAATTAGGACTCTGTGAAACTGAAAAACTTCTGTAAAGCAAAATAAACCATTAAAAGGACAAAACAGCAGAAAATATCTTCACTAACCGCACATCTGACAGACGGCTAATATTCAAAATATATAAATAACTAAAGAACTTAAACAATGAACCAAATAATCCAATTAAAAATGGGGTGTAGAAAAAATGGAGTGCAAAGGTAAACAGAAAATTTCAACAGAGAAAATTCTGACTTCTGAGAAACACTTATAGAAATGTTCCATATCCTTAGTCATCAGAGAAATGAAAATCAAAATGTTTCTGAGCTATTATCTTAACACACATCAGAATGGCTAAGACCAAATACTCATGTGACAGTACATGTTGATGAGGATGTGGAGCAAGGGGAACAAGTCTCCACTACTGGCAGTAGTGCAAACTTGTAAAACAACTTTGGAAATCAATTTGATGCTTTTTCAGTAATTGGAAATAGTTCTACCTCAAGACCCAACTATACCACACTTGGATATATACTCAAAAGGTACTCCACCATTACACAAGGACACTTGCTCATCTATGTTCATAGCAGCTTTATTCATATTAGCCAGAAACTGAAAACAACCCAGATATCCCTCAACAGAAGAATGGATAGAGAAGATGTGGTACACTTGCACAGTAGAATACTATTCAGCTAATTTTTTTTATTATTATTAACTATACTTTATTCATTTTGAATCCCCTCATAAGACCCTCCCTTCTCCCCTCCCTATCCCACCCTACCTCCCCTTTCTTCATGCATGCTCCTCCCAACGTCCACTGATAGGGGAGTCTCCTATCAGTCTCCTTCCTTCTGATCTTAGTCTATCAGATCACCTCAGGAGTGGCTGCATTGTCTTCTTCTGTGGCCTGGTAAGGCTGCTCCCCCATCAGGGGGAGGTGATCAAAGAGCAGGCCAATCAGTTTATGTCAGAGGCAGTCCCTCGTCCCATCACTATGTAAGCCACTTGGACACTAAACTGCATGGGCTACATCTGTGCAGGGGTTCTAGGTTATCTCCATGAATAGTCCTTGGTTGGAGTACGAGTCTTTGGGAAGTTCCCTGTGTTCAAATTTTCTTGTTCTGTTCCTCTCCTTGTGGAGTTCCTGTCCTCTCCAGCTCTTGCTATTTCCCACTTCTTACATAAATTTCCATTCACTCCGCCCGCCAGTTGGCCATTAGGCTCAGCATCTGTTTTGATAGTCTGCAGGGCAGAGGCTTTCAGATGCCCTCTGTGGCAGGTTCCTAGGTTGTTTCCTGTTTTCTTCTTCTGGCTTTCAGAGGCCCTCTGTAGCTGGTTCCTAGGTTGTTTACTGTTTTATTCTTCTTCTGATGTCCATCCTCTTTGCCTTTCAGGATGGGGATTGAGCATTTTAGTCAGGGTCCTCTCTTTTGCTTAGTTTGTTTAGATGTACCGATTTTAGTGGGTTTATCCTATGTTGTATGTTTATATGAGTGAGTATATACCATGCGTGTCTTTTTGCTTCTGGGACAACTCACTTGGGATGATCCTTTCCAGGTCCCACCATTTACCTGCAAATTTCATGATTTCCTTATTTTTCATTGCTGAGTAATACTCCATTGTGTAGATGTACCACAATTTCTGCATCCATTCTTCAGTTGAGGGGCATCTGGGCCGTTTCCAGCTTCTGGCTATTACAAATAAAGCAGCTATAAACATGGTTGAGCAAATGTCTTTTTTGTGTACTTAAGCCTCTTTTGGATATATGCCTAGGAGTGGTATGGCTGGATCTTGAGGAAGTGCTATTCGTAGTTGTCTGAGAAAGCGCCAGATTGATTTCCAGAGTGGTTGTACAAGTTTACATTCCCATCAGCAATGGAGGAGGGTTCCCCTTTCTCCACAACCTCTCCAGCATGTGTTGTCACTTGAGTTTTTGATCTTAGCCATTCTGATAGGTAAGGTGAAACCTCAGGGTCATTTTGATTTGCATCTCTCTGATGGCTAAGGATGTTTAGCATTTTTTTAAGTATTTTTTTTTTTTTACTTTTCTTCTTCTTCTTCTTCTTCTTCTTCTTCTTCTTCTTCTTCTTCTT
>NW_026596051.1:4650268-4684223 GCF_907164565.1 Psammomys obesus
TTCTTCTTCTTCTTCTTCTTCTTCTTCTTCTTCTTCTTCTTCTTCTTCTTCTTCTTTGTAATTTATTTGCTTTGGATCCTACTTGTAGGTTCCATCCTCATCTCCTCCTTGTCCCTCCCTCTCTCCCTCTTCCTACTTTATCCTCTTCCATAGTCCACTGATAGGGGAAATCCTCCTCCCCGATGGTCTGAGCTAGTCTATCTGGATCATCAGGACTGCATGGATCTTCATCTTCTGTGGACTGTCTAATGTAAATTTGTACAGTAGATTACAGTAATATAAATTGATTTCCACCTTGGAAATCAATCTTGCACTTTCTCAGAAAACTGGGAATAGTGTTACGTCAACACCCAGCTGTAACATTCCTGGACATATATTGGAAAGATGTAAAAACATACAGCAAAGGTATTTGGTCATCTACGTTCATAGAAGATTTATTCATAATAACCAGAATCTAGAATCAAGGTAGATGTTCCTCAACCAAAGAATTGATACAGAGACTGTGGTACATTCATACAATGGAATACTACTTAGCTATTAAAAACAAGGACATCATGAAGTGTACAGGCAAATGGACAGAACTAGGAAAGATCATCCTGAGTGAAGTAACACAGAAGCAAAAAGATACATATGGTATATAGTCACTTATAAATGGATATTAGCCATATAATATAGGATAAAATATTAACATCTACAGATCTGGAAAAAAAAAACAATAAGAACACTACTCAGCTATCCCAAACAAGGAATTCATGAAATTTTCAGAAAAATCATGGAATTAGAAATGATCATCCCACGTGGGATAACTCAGATCCAGAAAAACACACTCACTTCTAGGTGGATATTAACCATGTACTACATGATAACTACACTGAAATCCAGAGATCCAAAGAATCTAAATCACAAGGAGGGCTACTGGGAGGATGCTTGAATCTTGCTCAGAAAGGGCAAAAAAATAAACATCAGAAGTGGTTTTATGAACTTGACATGCCTCTGGTTGTCAAGGTAGTGGCTGTAGTGGCTACATTCTATTTTCTGCCCCCATTCTCCAGAGCCTTTTGCTCACAGTTCTTAGTTCTCTGCTACTCTATTCATGGAGGTGACATTCTGAAACCAAATGTTACTGTCCTTCAGCTATTTTGTGTGTTGTACTTGTTTCCCTGACTCTGGCTTTATCTACGCACTCTAGTGAGAAGTTATAATAAAAAATTCAAGTACTCCAGAGCACTATTTTGGAATCTACATTTTTCTCCAACAACTGGCCTCTTTTTGTATCAGACTTTCACATACCACTATTCTAACAAAAGCTTATCTCCAAGTAAATATTCACACATTTAATTCCATTCACAAACAACCACCCAACTTTTTCTTAATATCCTATTTAATTCATAGAGAATTATTCACCCCCTATCAACACTACATTTACTCCTTAACACAGCAATGACTTGGGGAAAGTTCTTATTCATGACACCATTTATTTTCTATAAAATGGTAAATAATACAACCAGAAAAAATGATGCTAAAGGTATATTTTAATTCATTCATTTCTCTCTCTGTGTATGTGTTTATGCACATTCATCTATGTGTACACATGTACAAGCCAATAATAATCATTATGACATATTCCTTAATTTATTATAAATCCTTATTAATTAATTAATTTACTTACTTACTTGAAACAGAAGATTTTGCTGAACATGGAGATTTTCATTTCAGCTAGAAAGATTTGTCAGTATTCTCCAAGGTCTGTCTGTACTTATCCTTATGTGCTGAAGTAACAGATACATGCCACAATGCCTGGCTTTTAATTAAGTGCTGGGTATCTTGATTCAGTTCTTCACGTTTTTACACTAAGCAATTTACCATGGTATTCTCTCTCTAATTCGTAATCACTGAGCTTAATTCTTCACTGTCATTGCCATTTGTTTAAATATTAATCCTTCCCCAATAATTCACATCTTCCCTATAACGCATAGCACTGTTTCTTACGCAGCTGAGAATCTTGGGAACTAATCCATTAGCTTTCCAGCACACTTACTGAAAATCTTTGGATATCTCAGCCTGCTGTACCACCTAATCCTGCTAATAAATCTGTACACACACACACACACACACACACACACACACACACACACACAGAGTATATGAGGGGTTCTCAACTTGAGATGGGCTTGCACCCTATACGTTCATTGTAAGGTGAAAATTAAGTATGTTGAGAATACATTTAACATATCTAACCTTCCCCACATCATAGCTCAGCAACCGTGCCCTTGTGTCCTTCCCACTACATAGCTGACTAAGAGCTATCTCAAGAGAGTATTATACTGCGTATCACTAGCCCTGAAAAAGATGAAAATCTGGAATTTCAAGCACAGTTCTACCAAATACATACGGCTCTTTCATCAGTATAAAGTCAAACAAAGGAATCTTGTGAAAATTTGTGGCATGTGTGAGCATGTGCATGTGTGTGCATGTGCGTGTGAGTGTGTGTGTGTGTGTGTGTTTAGTCTGTAAGTACATGCACATGCTGTTGGTTTTGTTTCTCCAGAGAGCCGTGACTAAAACAGTGATCTTCCAGGGGTCCTCCTGAGGCAGTGTGTGGGAATGGAAATGGTTATGGAGATTTTTCTTGGTTGTCAGAATGAATTGGGAGAGGTGGTGCTTCTAACATTTAGTAGGCGAGGGCTAAAGATGCTTAAATGTCACCTAATATTTGTGCCTGTCTCACCCAAAACGCCAACAGGGCTCCACTAAAAGTGTGGCTGGAGCCTGTGCCATCTTCTCCAAGATCAGCCCTCCACTCTTGCCTCAGGATACTCTAGCAGAGCTGCACAGCACTCCTGTTCCCTTTCCTTTTTTTCAAACACCCCTGATTAGTTGCTTCCTAGGGTTTTGGATTTACTGCTTGAGGAAGTCTTTCCCATCCCCAACAGTTAGGTTTGGCAGTTGGTTCTCTCTCATCAATCTCTTCTCAGCTCTAACAGCACCACCTGACCTACTCAATTCAAAGTGATCCTCCATCACTGAATCAATTCATCCATCTCTTTTACCTTCCGCGGAGCATTCAATTCCCCAGAAAACACTATAGAATGTTCCTTACTTTCTACCTCATTATTATCTCTCTGCTACCCTAGAATGTAAGCCCCACGACAATGGGCATCATATTATTTCATTATAAGACTGTTATCCTTGATGAAATCTTGACTGCCTTTATACTTATTGTGACTAAAGGTTTCTCACTTCAGTTGAAATTGCCCTTGCAACAGGACATTTTTTTTTCTTTTTGCCTCTTTCAAACACAGCATTCATTGGTATTCTACAAATAAGAACAGCAGACCCGGTTTTGTATCCCATCATTGGTGAAGCACTAGAGAAGACATTGGGGTTTGCTCTACAATAATCAACTTTCCCTCAAACTCCAGCACCCTCATTTGTTCAACTCATTCAAATTATTTGCTGTCCTGGAGAAATACCACATCTTGGTATTAGAGTTTTGGCACTTCTGAATTAAAAATGAAAGATCTTATTATTTATCACAGCATTCTTCATATCATTACCTTAAAAATGTTATATTTTCAACCTTCCCAAACCAAGCTGCCGTGTTGTTATGGCATTTTGATATTAAGCTTTCAGTTTATTTTATGGGTTCTTTCCTCTCTCTTTTTCTGTCTAATGATTTTGAGCATTTTCCAGCAAAATGTTGTAGAAAGTTCTATTCTGATAGATCTGACTGTATTCCTCAAGTTGGTCTACTGAGTATTCTTAAATAATTTCATTCAAAACTCTGTATTTCTGTTACTCTAAGTCACAGTGCCACCTTCATCAGTGCCACCTTAAAAGTAAGTACTCTTCATTCCACAAATCAGTTCCTGCCCCCACTCTCTGCAGCAACAGTTATAGTATGTTCATCCTCATATTCAAATAGTTCCTCTTCATTTTAATAAGGGACCTTTCTCAGCAAGGAAAGCATTTTCCTGTGGCTTCCATGTATCTTTCCCCCTTCATCTTCCCATGTTACAGGTAGAGTCATGTCTCCTGTGGGGATCATTCTTTATCTTTTAGGAACAGTTTTTAACCAAAATAAGCAGATAGTTTTCAAAATATGGAAATGATTCTCTTTGACCTTCAAATGAAGTTCAAATGTTGAAATAATTTCTACTGGTCTATAATTTCACTTTAGGTTATTTCTAGAGACTCTGTCATTTTGTATAGATTCCTGCATTAAACCAATACTACAGTTTAGTCATTAGAATTATCATGTCTGTATTTGTTTTTGAAATTAATTATTGGCTTTCCTGGAATCCTGCCACTCTACTTCTGACACTTCATCTCAATTCTTGTTCACAGCCATGTATCTTTATTTACATAAGATTCAGTTAGGCACCGATTAGACCGACATTTCTAATTCTCTAGCACCTAGTGCAAAACCCTACACTAATTTTCTTGCTTAAAGATGTGTCTTGGCAACCAACAATATTGAAATCTCTCTGAGAGTTGGAGAAACAGCTCCACAGAATATCATATTTATCTCCTCAAAATGAGGAAAAGGTGACAATTAATAAGGAGTTAATAAAATGAGTTAATTTATAACTCTTATCTAGTACATAATTAATTGCTCTGATTCCCTTGAAAGTGATCACACAGGTTTGGACTTAGGGACCATGAACATATTAATCATAACAAAGTAATTGAACTGCCCTTGAATTATTTAATGGTGTTTTTAGGAAAAATGAATGCATTTTATGACTCTGAAGTTTGGAATGACAATTGCAAAGCAATAGCTCTAAAGGAGAAAACAAATCCAAATATGCTGAAGTTGTATCATCAACCACAACAAATGTATGAACAGAGTGTTTCAGTTTAGAAGAACACCCTTTTTTCAAAACCAGATTAGATATGATGCCAGTACAAGCAGGCAGTTTAGTTTTCCAAATCATTAGTATTTTATAAAATACTTCAAAGTTCTGAATTATTTGGAGGTGCTTAAAATGTTGTGATACAGGTATATTTTTATAAGCTTAAATTCTCTTCTTCTGGAGACAGTGGTAATCTGCTTGACTAGCGTTCCCTAAGTGCAAACCTGTGTCATGGCTTTCATAGGAATCAGAGCAAGAATGGATTGAATCCTGTGCTGAGACTTAGCAAATACATTTGTAATTACATTGTGATTGCATGCTCTTGAGCATTTAAATATTTCTAACATAAAGAGTTTAAATCTAAATCTTTTTTCTTGGGCAATAATGCACATGGCCCTTTGTTGGGAATTTGCCACTCCGGAAAACTGCCTGTGAAATTCTGAATGATTTTATATGTTGATTGTTGCTTTGTAGCATTAATCTAGTAACACAGAAGCTGACATGTATCTGCAGCTTTCTTAGCACAACGGCTCAGTGTCTGGTCTGAAAATTTAACAAGGCTTCTGGCCCCTGCCCTTGCTTTGTAGTTGCACCATCTTTCTGTCAATATATAACAGACTTTAGGATAACGAGAGAAGAAAATGTAGCTGTTGTACAGTGTTATACATGCCTTTTTGAACATTTCTGGGTTGGTAAGGCAGCGGCCATCAAAATTTAGACTGACATTGCCATGGTACATTAGATAGAAATCTATACTCAATCTTCTCTTCCACACACAATTCATGTCTTAAATTCTTACTTATAGGGAAGTTACTTTGATTTTGGCACATTACCTCCCAAGTTATGTCAGTAGCACAGGCTATATGTCAATTGTATACTCATTGGTTATTATTATTTATTATTGATTATCTTTGAGTTAATCAGCAGTTATTCCTAATCCAGCTATGTACCCAAATCATCACACAGAGACTGGGATTTATTTAATTAACCTAGAGCTCAGTATATTTGACAGACATATATGTGAAGCAGGAACTATTTAGGACTTGCTTACCCTGTCTTGGCAGAGTTCGGCAGTTGACTTGTCCTGCATTAAGCGTGCCCATTTTTGGCAGGATTCTGTCTGTCTGAAAATGAGGACATTTTCTTTTTGCCCAGTTGGCTTGTTTGCCACATTTGAAGTCATCTTCATATAGAGGTTCTTCTCTGATCATTATCGTCTTTGAGGTAGGCAGGGTGCTGCCAGGAAATGACCTGTCTCATTGTCATAGAATCTTTAAAATAAGAAAGACCTTTTTAAATGCCATATTCAGAAGGTCTCTGAAGTTTTTGAAGACTTACCTATCTTTATGTAATCCATCTGTCTACAAAATCATATCTATCTGTTAAACCTAGGATGTATAATCCTGTGTTAATTTAGACTATTGTCTAACATGACTATGAGTTGATTAACTAACAATTAACTATTACCTAATATCCTAAACAGTTTGTAATAACAGTTAAAAAGTATTGGAAATAACCTTGAATTTGTATGAGTATACTAAAATTACCAATGTATTAAAAATACTTATTTTTGCATCAATATACAAAACCCTATACCAGAGTTAAAACTAATCTCATTTGAGAATAACAAATAAAACCTTAAGTAGAGTAGATCCAATGATCTACCTTTTGTCTCATTATTACTATAAGATATTCCTGTATTCCCCTTTTTTCATTTCAACCCCTTTTCTCCTTATCTAAGAAAGATAAATGAAAGAACATGTAAAAGAAATCCCTGAGTCTAACCTTGTTTTCTCTGTGAATAAGACCATTAATAATTTATAACCATCTTTCAATGACAATAAACATTCATTGCCATAGAAAATAATCAAAAACTTACACAACCTCCCCTTAAAGGAAATTTTACATCATTCTCATGAGTTTCTTCTAGCTGACATTTTGGACACACAGAAATCCTGTTGGGTGGCCCAAAGGAAATTGGGAAAATAGTTACTTAAGTAAGCATTAACATTTGTTGTACAGTGTTTGAATGTTGAAAAATTTCAGGCTTAATAGAAGTCGTGTTGGGAACAGTATAAAATGCTGACCAATTAAGATAAGTAGCTTTCTTTGAAGCTCTCTTGGGAGCAGGCTTTGATGAGAAACAGCAATTGAAGCAGTTGAGGCAGGAACAAGCAGAATGCTGGAGCATACAATTTGCTGTAACAGATATTTCAATGTTTCAGCATGCTGGAAGAGGATTTCTGTCAATTTTGATCCAGCATCTCCAGTGTCTGGTCCTTTAGTTCTGCAAACATATAATTGTCACAAGCATTATACAGTACTGAAATTATAAATGTATGAAATGTTCAGGATGAAACGAAACTGTAAAACAATTTGTCTATGCCAATTAAAAGAATAGCATAATAAATTTTGAGGACATTGTAGCCAAGAATTTATTGGCCATGTATTACTGAAGTTCTAGCTGAAGTACTGAGACGTTTTTATGTCTCAGTCAGTTTCAGAGTTGTTCCCATGTAAAGGTATTAGCAATATAAGTTACCATTATTATTGATCATAAAATCATTATCATACTGAAATCAAAACAAGGTTGTATAGATCAAAAAATATTTTTTGGGCTCTTGGGCACCTGTTGTATTAAGCCAAGTTTCTACCTATCTCCCAAGAAAAGGCCTCCCATTAGAGAGACAAGATGGTTGCCTTGAGCAATAGAAAAGGCATGTTTTATATAAACTTTATATAAAATCCTTTTTAATTTAGAGTTTAAGCATACCATAGGCATCTTATACCTGTTTAGAGGTTTAGGCATAGGTTTATATATATATATTGTAACTATTTTTATCCTCTCCCCTTTTTTATATAGAATGGGCAGTTATGCCTTTGTAGCCAAAGTTTATATAAACTTACTTTTACTTTTAGCATTTAAGCATATCCTAGACATCTTGAACCTGGACTTTTACATTAGTCATGGCTATTCTTTGGCTTGACCCTATTTTTTAAAATACAGAATGGGCAGTTATGCCTTTATAGCCAAACTTTATGTAAACTCCTTTTTACCTTTAGCATTTAAGCATAACCTAGGCGTCTTTTACCTGGATTTTTAAATTTGTTTTGCCTACCTTTGGGTTGTCTCCTTTTTGATAAAGGACAGACAGTTCTGCCTTTTAAACATATGAATTATAATTTTTGAGTTTTTAGGACTTAACATGGCTGACTTGTACTTTGCCATCTGTAAACATTTTGTATCTTTTTTTTTTTTTTTTGGTATTGGGTGTGACCAACACTTGTACCTCATGAAAATGTTTCATGTTTGAAAGGATAAGTCAGATGTCAGACCACTGTAACACCTCAATATAGTCAGCATTTAAAAGATTTTTGATATGGGAGGCATGCAGTTTGCATGATTGTCGCCCAGCTTAATTTTCAGTCCTTACATTGACCAAAAAACATATTTCTTAAACCAAAATACTCTTTGGCACCAGTTCTCCTGTGGAAGTCTCACTTTTTGAGATTGACTGGCCTTTTTAGAACCATGTGATATCATTTCTCTTCACAAAATTTATGTGAATCTAATCTTTTTTCTTTAATTTAAAATATTTTTATTTTATTTTATTTTTATTTTTAGTTACAATTTGTTAACTCTGTGTCCCAGCTGTATCCTGCTCCCTCATTCCCTCCCCCTCCCCAACTCCCTCCCTGGTCTCCTCCCTGCCTCTTTCCAAGTCCACTGATAGGGGAGGACCTCCTCCCCTTTCATTTAGAACAGTAAGGAAATAACATCTATTATTAAGAAAAAAAAGTTACATAGTAACCTTAAGAAAAATTTTGTCATTTTGAATCTTAGACTATCTCTGCAAGTGGCTAAAGAAGAAGTTGCCATCTTGGCTTTTATTATTTAAATTAGGCTGATCTGGAACTCAGAAATCTGTCTGTTTCTTTTTACTTTTGTTGGGATTAAAGGCATGTGCCTTCACCAAATTGTTCAAATTTTTTTTCTCAAATCAATATAGTTGTAACTCAAAACCTTTAAATGAAAATCAAGTGAAGAGACAAGAAAATTTTATGTTTTGTGTCAGTTGTGCCAATTTAGGTTATAACAAGAAAAGCTCAGTTGGTTATATTTTGGAATTTAGTTGTTGTGACAGTAAATCGGCAGACCTTTACCAGAAAGACCTGACAAGTGTAGTGCAGACAGAGAGCTTTGAATTTTAGCCTCCATTAATCAATTTGGGTGGGATCTAGAAAAGATCATCCTCAGTGAAATATCCCAGAAGGAGAAAGACAAACACTGTATATACTCACTTATATAGACCTATAAGATATGATAAACATAATGAAATCTATACACCTAAAAAAGATAATCAAGAGAGCGGACATGGGATAAGATTGTTTCTCGTTTAGAAAGACAGATGGGATGTGCATTGAACGTATGACAGGAGTCTACTGAGCACATTTGAAAGACTCTTAACTAGCAGTGTTTTCAAAGCAAAGACTCATGACCAAACCTTTGGCAGAGTACAGGGAATCATAAGACAGAAGGGGAGTTAGTCTGATGAGGAAAGGATAGGAGCTCCACAAGGACCAAATATATCTGGGCACAGGGTCTTTTCTGAGACTGACATGCAACCAAGGACCATGTATGGATATAACCTAGAACCTCTGCTCAGATATAGCCTGTGTTAGCTCAGTAACCAATTGGTTTCCCATAGTGAGGGGAACATGGACTATTTCTAACAGGAACTCAATGACTGGCTCTTTGGCCTCCCCACCCCTCAAGGGAGGAGCAGTCCTGTTAGGCCACAGAGGAGAGCTTTGCAGCCAGTCCTGAACATACCTGATAAAACAGGATCAGATGAATGGAGAGGAGGTCCCCCCTATCAGTGGACTTGGAAAGGGGCACGATGGAGATGAGGGAGGGAGGGAGGGACTGGGAGGGAATGAGGGATCAGGACACGGCTGGGATACAGAGTTAATAAAATGTAACTGATAAGAAAAAAATAAAATTAAAAAAAAAAAGAAGAGTGGCCTTTTTCTTGTCTGTAACAGTATTCCAACCCTTGCTATTTCCCCAATTTTTCCTGAAACTTTCTTGGAGAAGGCATGGAGAAGAGCCAATACCATTAAACATATTGTAATCAGATCCATGAATTTGTCAATCAAAACAAATCAAAGGGGATTAAAACACCCTCTGCCATGGAATTTTTATTTTAGATGCAGTTTTAGGTCAAGCTCTGTCTAAAGGTCTGTCTGTCTTTAATTCCTTTCTGTCCAGCCATGGCTGTTGAGTTGAGCCAGTTATAGTAAAAGGAAGCCATGCTTATTTATCCCTCCTGTTATACTGTCTCTGCAGTCAGTTTTGTTATGTTCTCAGATCTGCCCATAGTATGCTGTCTTTTTCTACTGGGCCTTTTTAAGAGTCTCTCTTAAAGAGACAATAATTGGCTTGGGAGTTTTTAGGTTTTAAGTTTGGGTTGTATTGCTGGAATCTCATTTCCCCCCAGCATACACCAAAATATAATAAAAGTATGATTTAAAGGGTGTGGACACTTAGATTTTTTTTCTCTTCTTATTATTGAAAATATATTTTTCTTTTTTTTAATTTTTTATTAATTACACTTTATTCATTTTGTATCCCCCATAAGCCCCTCCCTCCTCCCCTCCTAATCCCACCCTCCCTCCCCTTTCTGCATGCATGCCACTCCCCAAGTCCACTGATAGGGGAGGTTCTCCTCTCCTTTCTGATCTTAGTCTATCAGTTCTCATCGAAATTGGCTGCATTGTCCTCTACTGTGGCCTGGTAAGGCTGCTCCCCCCTCAGGGGGAGGTGATAAAAGAGCAGGCGAATCAGATTATGTCAGAGGCAGTCCCTGTTCCCATTACTATGTAACCCACTTGGACACTGAATTGCCATGGGCTACATCTGTGCAGGGGTTCTAGGTTATCTCCATGAATAGTCCCTGGTTGGAGTATGAGTCTCTGGGAAGTTCCCTGTGTTCAAATTATCTTAGATTTTTGTCTAGTAAATAATCTATTTAAGTATTTGTGTGTATATTGTGTGTGTGTGTGTGTGTGTGTGTGTGTGTGTTTGTTCTTTGTCTGCATGTATATCTGTGTACCATGTGTGGCTTGTGTTTCTCGAGGTCAGAAAAAGGAATTAGATTCCCCAGACCTGGAATTATAGATGGTTGTGAGCCACCATGTATGTGCTGGCAGCCAAATCCAAGGCCTTTGGAAGAAGAGCCAGTGTGTTTAATTAATGAGTCATCACCCCAGCCCTACTGTTGTGTTTTAACCCAATATGTTCAAGAAAACTGTAACAGTTTAATACTATGATTCTAGAATATTTGTTTCTGGGCTTCATGGATTCTTAATTGTGCTAGCACACAGTAGCACAATGTTCAGAATAAATTATGGCTGTTTTATTTTCAAAGAAACAGGAAGTTATTAGAATATATATATATATATATATATATATATATATATATATAAATATCTTCCATGCATCAGGTTTAATATTGATTTTAGATTTTTTTCTAAAATAATAATTAAAAGTAACTTTTATTCACACAGCTTCATATTTTTTTTTTTTTTTTTTTACTTGGTGGGTCTCCTAAAAGCTTTGAGTATTGCATGTAAAGTCAAATACGTTATAATTTTTTTCTGAAAAGGATAAATGCCAGTAAGGTAAACCATTACTTGATTAAATGTCTAGTTCCCAGGCAGATTTTGAGTTTACCACTTCCTGGAACTAATTCATAGAAATTAAAAGATAGTTTAACTAATACATCAAAGTCAAGTATGTATCCCAAGCAAGAATTTGTCAAACGTGCCAGTCTTTTTAAAATCACAATCTCTCCTTATACTCTAGCAGTTTAATTCCAACTCTAAATTTTGTAGGGACCAACTCCATGTTCTCCTAGAGATTTCAAAGTAGAGCTTTATGTGTGGGTAGAAAATGCTTGATGCTGTGAGAGACTTGTCACAACTAGAAGGTAACATAGTTCAACCCAAAAGCATTATTTGTGTCTCAGAACTTTGCAGATGTTGTCTCTCTTGTAATTTCATTTCCACAAACCTGAAGTTGTATAGAGCTATGATGATGTCTAATTGCAAAAGTAATACTGAAATACTTTGTAACTATAAAAAAGATAATGTAAAATAGATACATCAATAAGTATGAACAAATCTTAAAGGAAAACTCTAGAAGGGAGCGTATAAGCTCCCATTCATATATCCAAATGAGAAATATGTATGAAAATGTATTATTGACTTTTCCCCTCAGACTCTATCACAAACATAGCTAAATACTAATGATTATTATTTCTTTATTTTCAATGCTGAGATGAGCTTGGCCACCCTTCTAAAGATAGGCAGTCAATTCAGATTTCAACCTCAGTAGTAGAAAGGTTTTGTAGAACATGGCCTCCTTGCTAAGTTTCTTTTGTTAGTAATGCCACAAGCAGTCAGGAACACTGAGGGGGGACATTTCTTTGTCAAGACAGAGGCTTGGGACAGGGTAGTCTCCAGGGAAGATGTGGGTGTGACTCCAGCTAAGACTCCTACAGAGAGGGGAGGAAGGGTGGGATCGGGAGGGGAGGAGGGAGGGACTTATGTGGGGGGGATACAAAATGAATAAAGTGTAATTAATATAAAAAAAGATTCCTAACAGGTGGTACAAGAAGACTGAAGGGTCCACCTCCTAGCCAGGCAGGACTACTGGAAGGAGGGGGACAACAAATCACTGACAAATCCTTTGATCTAAAAATTACCCTGCCTAGAAGTGCAGAGATAAAAAGGGAACAAAGACTGAGGAAATGAGCAACCAACAACTGCCCCACTCCGTGGTAGAGAGCCAACCCCAGACACTATTAATGATGTTCTGCTACACTTGCAGACGGGAGCCTGATAATATCTGTTGAAATATTGAAGGATATCTATTATCAAAGTGTGAAATTCTTAAAAGACAGTGCATTAATTTCTATAATATGATAATGCTAAGAAAAAGTTATTCTGTAAATTATAGATTTTCAAAGTAATATTTTATTACTACCGTAATAATACAATTTATTGTACTGTTCTTTACTGAAAGGTAATTTTATTAATTTTTTATGTTAATTAAAGACAAAAAAATCAGAAGCCCTCTTGTATACCAAAGACAAAAAGGCTGAGAAAGAAATTAGGGAAACAACACCCTTCACAATAGCCACTAATAACATAAAGTACCTTGGTGTGACTCTAACCAAGCAAGTGAAAGACCTGTTTGAGAAAAACTTCAAGTCTTTGAAGAAAGAAATTGAAGAAGATCTCAGAAGATGGAAAGATCTCCCGTGCTCATGGATTGGTAGGATTAACATTGTGAAAATGGCCATCCTGCCAAAAGCAATCTACAGATTCAATGCAATTCCCATCAAAATACCAACTCAATTCTTTACAGACCTTGAAAAAAAGATTCTCAGCTTCATATGGAGAAACTAAACACCCAGAATCTCCAAAACGATCCTGTACAACAACAGATCATCTGGAGGTATCTCCATTCCCGATCTCAAGCTGTACTACAGGGCAACAGTAATAAAAACTGCATGGTATTGGCATAGAAACAGAAAGGAGGATCAATGGAATTGCATAGAAGACCCAGAAATAAACCCACACACCTATGAATACTCAATATTTGACAAAGAAACCAAATCCATTCAATGGAAAAAAGACAGCATCTTCAACAAATGGTGCTGGACCAACTGGATGTCTACATGCAGAAAAATGAAAATAGATCCATATTTATCACCCTGCACAAAACTAAAGTCCAAGTGGATCAAGGACCTCAACATAAAACCAGATACTCTAAATCAGTTGGAAAAAAAAGTGGGAAACAGCCTAGAACTCATTGGCACAGGAGACAACTTCCTGAACAGAACACCAACAGCACAGGCTCTAAGAGCAACAATCAATAAATGGGACCTCATGAAACTGAAAAGCTTCTGTAAAGCAAAAGACACTGTCATCAAAACAAATAGACAGCCTACAGATTGGGAAAGAATCTTCACCAACCCTTTATCTGACAGAGGGCTAATATCCAGTATATATAAAGAACTAAAGAAGCAGAAAAGCAACAAACCAAATAATCCACTTAAAAAATGGGGAACAGAGCTAAACAGAGAATTCTCGAAAGAGGAACATCGAATGGCAGAGAAACACTTAAAGAAATGCTCAACCTCATTAGCCATTAGGGAAATGCAAATCAAAACGACCCTGAGATTTCACCTTACACCCATCAGAATGGCCAAGATGAAAAACTCAAGTGACAGCACATGCTGGAGAGGTTGTGGAGAAAAGGGAACCCTCCTCCATTGCTGGTGGGAATGTAAACTGGTTCAACCACTTTGGAAGTCAATCTGGCGCTTTCTCAGACAACTAGGAGTAGTGCTACCCCAAGACCCAGCTATACCACTCCTAGATATATACCCAAAATTTGCTCAAGTACACAACAAGGACATTTGTTCAACCATGTTCGTAGCAGCTTTATTTGTAATAGCCAGAACTTGGAAACAACCCAGATGTCCATCAACAGAGGAATGGATACAGAAATTGTGGTATTTTTACACAATGGAATACTACTCAGCAATCAAAAAGGAGGAAATCATGAAATTTGCAGGCAAGTGGTGGGATCTAGAAAAGATCATTCTGAGTGAAGTATCCCAGAAGGAGAAAGACAAACTTGGTATATACTCGCTTATATAGACCTATAAGATATGATAAACATAATGAAATCTACACACCTAAAGAAGATAATCAAGAAAGTGGACACAGGCGAAGGTGATTAATCCTCATTTAGAAAGACAAATGGGATGTGCATTGAACTTATGACAGGAGTCTACCACAAAAGGCATCTGAAAGACTCTACCTAGCAGTGTTTCAAAGCAGACACTAAGACTCATAACCAAACCCTCGGCAGAGTGCAGGGAATCATATGAAAGAAGGGAAGTTAGTATGATATGGAAAGGATAGGAGCTCTACAAGGACCAAACATATCTGGGCACAGGGTCTTTTCTGAGACTGACACTCAACCAAGGACGATCTATGGATATAACCTAGAACTTCTGCTCGGATGTGGCCCATGGTAGCTCAGTAACCAAGTAGTTTTCCAAAGTAAGGGGAACACGGACTATTTCTAACAGAATCTCAAGGGCAGGCTGTTTGACCCCCCCCCCCCCCCCCGGGGAGGAGCAGTCTGTTAGGCCACAGAGGAGGACTTTGCAGCCAGCCCTGAAGATACCTGATAAAACAGGGTCAGATGAAAGGGGAGGAGGTCCTCCCCTATCAGTGGACTTGGAAAGGGGCAGGGAGGAGACCAGGGAGGGAGTGTGGGGTTGGGGAGGGAATGAGGGAGCAGGATACAGCTGGGACACAGAGTTAACAAAATGTAACTAAAAAGAAAAAAATAATAACAATAAAAAGAAAAAAATATAATCAGGATATATTATGTGAGAAAAATTCATTTTCAATAAAAGAAAAAAAAAAAGACAACATACTTCCTTAAGGCTGTAAACCTTGATGACTTGTCCATGCCCATTTTCCAGTACAAAGGGCTCAAGATATTTATATCCTTATGCCTAATGGCCCACTTTATAATGTAGGTATGTTACCTACTAATCATTTGTTAGAAATATTTATTGCTTAAAAGTCACTTTTCTTACATTCATGCCTATACACTTAAAGGCAATTTTTTGAATTGATCCTAAGTATTTAATTTGTTGTAGAGCTCCATGTAGTTCATTTGTTTAACCTAAACCTGATTTTGCATAATCAGACAGAATACAACTTGGATTCTAGGTATGATTATCACCCCCATTTCTGTGCATATATTAATATATGGATATACAGAGAGATAGAGAAATACATATGCATGCATATACGCAAACATACATACACACTTGCACATATAAATCAACTTTATACAACTGTAAAGAACAATGTTACTAGAAACATAATAGAGAGAAACATAATGAGGCAGAAAGAGTGGTAACTGAAGATGTAACATCTAACCAGTTCTTCAGCTGGGCAAGGTGTGCTGATGGCGTTTTGTGAAAGATTAAACATTAAACATTAAACATGATGAAATTTTTCACACAACACAGTCCAACTGCTCTAAACCATAAACACAACAAATTTTAATGGTATCCAAAAAATAATGTACATTAAGTTTAAGAAACAATATTGTGAATATATTAAAAACACATTCTGCCTATAAAGGTGGGGACCTATGCAGAGATGTGTTTAAACAGACAAATGTCACAACAAAGTTTTAATCCAGGTGAGATAACTTAAAATAATTTGGGGTTTTTATTTGTTTCTTTGTTTGTTATTTAGTTTGTTTTTACTATTTTTAGCTGACAAATGTATATATTTGGGAGAGTTATACTTGAGTCTAATGTATAGTTAATTACAACGTTCATCATCTCAAGATCAATAAACTAGATATGACTCATTAGCTTAATAGAAATATGCAGAGGAAGGTATTTTGTTTGTCAGAATGAACAAGATATCTCATGAGAATTGAGTATGAAGACTTGAAATCATGTGAAATGGTATATACTAAAATACATTTTCATCACTTACACGTTCTTTCAATTTTACACATCAGAGTTCACAGTTAAAACCAATATTACAATTCTGTAAATATATAATATATAAACATTAAAAATTTTCAGGAATATCATATATTTAAAGAGATATGTTGTGACTTTTTGCATTTATAAAATCATACATTATTAAATTTTCAGTTTTGTGCAACACAAAAATAAGGATTTATAACTCAAATATATAATTAAATTATAGTATCCAAATACACAGTAAATAATTTAAAATAAAGACTAGTATAAATACACATAAATTAAAATATAGGAACTATAGTTTAATAATAAATGAACTGATTTTTAATTTTTAAAGTTTGGTTAATTTCACTTAAGGACTAATTTTCTATTCTTATATTCCTATAATTACTGCCCTTTTACTCTGTAAAGGTTCATTATCCTTCTATCTGAGAATGGGTATCTAGGCTGACTCCATCTTACCTATCATAAATATTGAAGAAATGAGGATGAGCACACATGTAACTCTGTGGTAGAATTTGAATTCCCTTGCGGAGTTGCCCAAGGATAGTATAAATAAATAATCTAGTAGTTCTCTTTACAGATGTCTAAAATACATCCTTTCTATACTGACTGGACTTGTTTACATTCTTACCCATGGTGAATAAATGTTTCTTTTTCCTTCATTCTATTAGCACTGGTTGCTGTTTGTTTTTTTTTTTGATAATAATATTCATTCTTATAAGGGACACATAGACTCTAAAATTTGTTTTAACTGCATTTTGGTGGTTAATGATTTTGAACACTTATTAAAATAATTTTTGGCCATTTCTTCTTTGGTTTGAATTATTTATTTTGTTCACTAGTCCTTGGATTGTTGGTTGAGGATTTGTTACTTGGTGCTAACTTTTTACAGTTCTGTCCTTATTTTACTAATGATCTGATATATAGATAGCAATGGCTTTCTCCAAATTTGTGTATTGTCTCTTCTCTCTAGAAATTAATAACTGTTATTCAGAAGCTTTTAAATTTCAAGAATCATATTTGTCAATTCATGGAGTTTTTTTTTTGTACTATTGAGTCATTTTAAGGTATTTATCCATTCATCTATACCTTGAAGTGTTTATACTTTTATTTTTCTTTAGTAATTATACAGTTACAGATATTATTTTGGATACAGGCCCATTATACATGATACTTATTAATTTCATTTGATGGCAAAAATGTGCTTTTGTGGCCCATTTGTGAAAATGTTAAACAAGTCGGTGTGGACTTTTTTCTGGATCCTCTGTTTTCTGGAGTATTTTCATTGTTCCATTCCATGTCATGGTTTTCACATTTTCTGAAGAGTAAAATTTGAGGTCAGAAATAGCAACATAAACATTTCTGCTTAGGATTTCATGGACCAATCCAGATATTCTGATTCCATATTTAATTTACAACTTGTTTCTGGTTATTAAAAAACAAAAACAAAAACAAAAACTACTAGAATTCTGATGGGTATTGATTGAACGTATAGACTGCTTTTCCTGATATAACCATTTATAATGTTAATTCTGAAAAGCAAGGAATCTTGAAGATCATTTCATCATCATCTTTTTCATCAATGTCTTAAAGCTCTCATTGTAAAAGTCTTTTTGCTCAATTGTGAATGGGATATAGTTCCTAATTTCTTTCTTGGCAAGTTGGTCATTGACATACAGAAAAGCTGATCATATGTGACTTTGAATCTTGCAGTTGTTCTGCAAGTGATCATCAGTTCAAATATTCATTTAGTGGAGTAGCTTATGTCTTCAGTTTAGAAGAATATTTCCTGCTGCCTGCAAACTAGGTAATTATATTTCTCTGTTCTGTTTTTATCTGTTTTATTTCTTTGTTATGTCTAATTGATCTAGCTTCACATTCTTTTTATTGATTTTTTATTTTATTTTTCTTTCTTAATTACACTTTACTCACTTTTTATCCCCCCCATGGTTCCCTCCCTCCTCCCGTCCCAATCCCTCCCTTCCTCTACCCTCTGCATGTATGCCCCTCCCCAAGTCCACTGATAGGGGAGGACTTCTTTTCCTTCCTTCTGATCCTAGTCAATTAGGTCTCATCAGGAGTGGCTGCATTGTCTTCTTCTGGTAATGCTGCTTCCCCCTCAGAGGGAGGTAATTAAAGAGCAGGGCAATCAGTTCATGTCAGAGACAGTCCCTGTTTCTATTACAAGGTAACCCACTTGGATACTGAACTACCATGGGCTACATCTGTGCAGGGGTCTTAGGTTATCTCCATTCATAGTGCTTGGCTGGAATAGCAGTCTCAGGAAAGACCCCTGTGCTCAGATATTTTTTTGGTTCTGTTGCTTTCCTTATGGAGTCCCTGTCCTCTCCAGATCTTACTGTTTCCTACTTCTTTCCTAAGATTCCCTGCACTCTGCCCAAAATGCTCAAATCCTATCCAGAAAGGCAAACAGGCTGGACATCAGAAGAAGGAGAAAAGAGGGAACAAGTCAGGAGCCTTTCACAGAGGACCTCTGAATAGCTTCACATTCTTTAGCTTTCCATTTTTTTTTCCTATTCTTTCTTGTTTTACATGAATCTTTCTAGAGGGTTTTCTTCCCTTAGATTTATAATCCCTAGTAGTACCCAGAAATGAAGCCAACTGCAGTGACAGAAACAGTGATTTGACCTAAATCCCAGGGTCAAGCACCCATGAACATGCTTTCAGAGCCCATATTTGCCCTTGGAAATGTTTAGATAAGTGGATAGCATGGTGGCACTGCTGGGGAAAATAGTTCATCGTTTCTTAGAGCAATGGTGTTGATATACAATAAACAAAAAGGGGCATTTATTTATTTAATTAAAATTTTTCTTTTTGAGAAAGTGTTTCTATGTGTAGCACTGACTATCCTGTAACTCTCTCTGTAGACCAGTATCTGCTGAAATTAAATGTGTGTACCACAGTCCTGGATAAAGGAAGGATTTACATTTAAAAATTAAAAGAAAGAAATAAAGTATGAATGAAGAAGAAAATTACACAAAGGAAGCTTCTAATGCTGCTTCTTAACCATAAATCCTGGGAATATATATCTTGGCTCCTCTATTTTCAGTGAGCTGTGGTACTCCTAGACTGTGGACACATTAATCTAGAAACTGCTTCCGTGAAACACTAAATTCAATATAGGAAAATATCGGATAGTGGTTGAAGACAAAAGGATGCACATAAAAGCTTATTCAGGTAAGATAACAATCTATACAAAACAACAACCAAAAGACAGATGTAAGTAAAAAACTAACATAGAAATAAAATAAAACATACTATACATTCTCTGTATTTCTTCCTAGATTGGGTGGGTTTGTATTTTCATCCTGCTTGACTGTCTGTGGTTGCATTTCTGTGTGTGGGTAGGATGGTGGTTTTGGTAGTTCAAACAAGGGAGATTGGGATTTGTCAGTCAAAGACTTGAAGAAAATGTTTGTCTCTGGAGTTTAGAGATTACTTTTCCATGCAAGCAAGGATCTGAGAGGGTGTGAAAAGAATTCTTGCATTTATTTAAAAGAATTTTTCTTGGAAAAACTCATCAGGCAGTCTGTGCCAAGTTTATTAGCCCACTTTCACACTCCTAATTTGTTTCTTGGCCAAGTAGTGCCAGGATGTTTCTTGCTGAACTCTTCACACCAGAACACCATATTTTAAAATTCTGTCTTCATATCCACAACTTTCACATGCTCCATTCATTTCTATCCATGGTGTGTAGCCACACGGAGGCACCTCTGCTGCACGGTCAACCACCTACAAGTTAACTCTTGCATTTTAAACCCATGTTTGGGAATAAATAACCCTTAATTAGTAGCTAAAACCTGAATCTCCCAGTGTAAGCAAGAGAATCATCTATGACACCTGATGCCCATTAACTGCTTCTTTAAGGAGTTCTCACTTTGAATTTTAATTTTTTTCTGTTTTTCTTTAGTTTCTTTTTTCTTCACAATTTATTCATTATACGTTCCAATTAAAGACTCTTGCCTCACCTCTTCCCAGTTCCATCCTCCCTCCAACTTCCCTTCTATTCCCTTCCCCTAGTGCACTGAAAGGAGGAATTCACCATTGTCATCTGCCCATACTTTGTTAAGTCTCATTAGAACGTCTTGGATCCTCTTACTCCATGGCCTGGCAAAGCCACATCACCAGTTGCCAGTGATCAAAGAGCGGTAAACCTAGTTCATGATAGAGGCAGCCCCTGCTCCCTTCACTTGGAGATCCACATGGAGACTGAGCAGCTAATCAGCCATATCTGAACAGGGGTCTTCACCAGTCATGGCCCTCATTTGGTGCATAGTCTGCAGGACCCCCTGGGCTCAGGTCCTTTAGCTTTTATGGTCTCCTTGTGGGAATATTGTAGAATAAATAAAGGAATGAAATCTTTTGTCTTCCATTGTGACTATTGTCTTTCAGCATGTCACACAGAGACAGCTTATAACCATTCATTTTTCCCTGAATAAAATGATTCATTTCTTGTCTCCTTTTACTGGAAACATTACTTGGCTAATAGCAAAATTAGTCCAGTCTTTACTTCCATAATGACAGAGTCATGCAAGTCTAACTCTTCCACTAACCATCTCATCAGGATTCTTGTGATTACTACAAGTGCTTAGGAAGATGCTAAATTAAGATCTTCATATCAATACCTTGAAATTGTACCTATAAAGTTATACTTGAAAAGCAAAACCTTCTTGATACATTCTGTGGATGTGTATGAAGACATAATGGGAACATAAAGGAATATTGTTAAGTCTAATATTATAAGTATTTTTACCAAAATGATATATTAAAAATTGCAAGAATGAGAAATATTGCATAGTAATATTAGTATAAGAAAAAATTAAAGTATAAAAACCATATTGCAAACAATTATATATATCTGTAATTGTTTTAACATTAAATAGTCCATTCATTTTCTTTATATAGCCTGTCTCTTGAACTCTCCTTTGCTCTCTCTCAAATTCATGTTCTCTATTTCTTTAATTGGTGTTAAAATGTACACACATGCATACACATACACACATACACATACAAAATTATCAGGCCTTATTTTAAAATGTTACTGTATATGCATGATTTGAAGGCAGACAACTTAGTATTGGATAAATAATTGAAAGAAAGCTCTTCATCAAAGATTAGCTTCTTCTGTTCTCCACATTCTTTAGTTATCTGCAGTAATTTTTCTAGGACAGAAACTCTGAGAGCATTCTCTCTTTATATTAGCCTGTATATTAGGCTCATCAATGACTGATAGACCACATAAATAAATTTCAATAGAAACACAAAAGTCTGAATAACAGGGACTATCTCTGACATTAACTCAGTGGCAGGCTCTTTGACACTCCCCCCAAGGAGAAAGCAGCTTTGCCAGGCCACAGAAGAGGACATTGCACCAGTCCTGATGAGACCTGATAAGCTAGGGTCAGATGGAAGGAATGGAGGACATCCTCTATCAGTGGACTTGGAGAGCAGTATGGGAGGAGATGAGGGAGGGAGGGTGGGGAAGGGATGGAATGAGGGAGGGAACTACAGCTGGGATACAAAGTAAATAACCTGTAACTAATATAAAAAATAAAAATTTTTCTACATGTAGATATCCACTTAGACCAGGACCATTTGTTGAAGATATTATCTTTTTTCCATTGTATGGTTTTGGCATCATTGTCAAATATCAGGTGTCCATAAGTGTGTGGGTTTATTGCTGGGTCTTCTGCTCGGGTCCATTGATCCACCATTCTGTTTCTATGCCAGTACTATGCAGTTTTTATTACATTTGCTCAACCATGATTGTAGCTGCTTTATTTGTAATAACCAGAAACTGGAAACCACCCAGATGGGCCTCAACTAAAGAATGGATACAGAAATTGTGGTACATCTACACAATGGAATATTACACAGCAATGAAAAATAAGGAAATCATGAAACAGGTAAACGGTGGGATCTGGAAAGGATCATCCTGAGTTGTCTCAGAAACAGAAAGATACACACGGTATATACTCAGTCATATAGACATATAATATAAGATAAACTTACTAAAATATGTACATCTAAAGAAACTAAACAAGAGAGAGAACTCTGACTAAAATGCTCAATCCCCATCCTGAAAGGCAAAGAGGAAAGACATCAGAAGAAGAAGAAAACAGGAAACAAGTTCGGAACCTGCCACATTGGGCGTCTGATAGGCTCTGCCCTGCAGACTATCAAAGCAGATGCTGAGATTTATGACCAACTGTTGGACAGAGTGCATGGAATCTCATGAAAGAAGTGGGAAATAATAAGATCTGGAGAGGACAGGAACTCCACAAGGAAAGCAACAGAGCCAGAAAATTTGAACACAGGGGTCTTCCCAGAGACTCATACTCCAACCAAGTACCATGTATGGAGATAACCTAGAACCCCTGCACAGATGTAGCCCATGGCAGTTCAGTGTCCAAGTGGGTTCCATAGTAATGGGAAGAGGGACTGCCTCTGACATAAACTGATTGGCCTGCTCTTTGATCACCTCCCCCTGAGGGGAGAGCAGCCATACCAGGCCACAGAAGACAGTGCAGCCACTCCTGATGAGATCTGATAGACTAAGATCAGAAGGAAGGAAAGGAAGACCTCCCTATCTTATGCCCCTCCCTATCCAAGTGGACTTGGGGAGGGGCATGCGTGAAGGAGGGGTAGGAAAGGTGGGATTAGGAGGTGAGGAGGGAGGGGCGTTGGGGGGATACAAAGTGAATAAAGTGTAACTAATAAAAGTTTAAAAAAAAAAGGTGATTGATTGGTGTTCGATGTATACATGGATTAAAGCTTCATGTTATATATCACCAATAAAGTAATAATAAATGAAGTTTATTTTTAGTCATTGACTTTATTACTGTCAATACAGTAATAAAAAATGAAGTTTGAAAAATGAATAAACTAATTTATTAAGAAATTAAAAAATAAAAATTTATTTAAAAAGCATTCAGTTTCAAGAGTTCCCATTTTAAATTTATTTATTTATTATTAAGTTTTTAATTGTTGCTCAGAGTGGGAGCCTTTTGGTGTTCTGTTCAGGAAGTTGTCTTCTGTGTCAATGAGTTCAAGGCTCTTCCCCATTTTGTCTTCTAATAGATTCACTGTGTATGGTATTATATTGAGGTCTTTGATCCAGTTGGAGTTGAGTTTTGTGCGGGGTGATAAATATGGATCTATGTGCATTTTTCAACATATAGGCATCCAGTTCTACCAGCACCATTTGTTGAAGATGCTTTCTTTTTTGTAGTGTATGATTTTTTGTTCCTTTGTCAAAACTCAAGTGTCTGTAGGTGTGTGGGTTTATTTCTGGGTGTTTTGATTCAATTTCATAGATCAACCAGTCTATATCTCTGCCAGTACCATGCAGAATTTATTACTATTGTATTGTAGTATAGCTTGAAGACAGAGATGGAGGTGCAAAGATGTGAAGAAAAGGGAGCACTCCTCCATTGCTAGTGGGAGTGCAAACTTATACAGCAACTTAGGAAATCAAACTGGCATTTTTTTCTCAGAAAATTGGAAATAGCACTATCTCAAGATCTAGCTATACTACTCTTGGGCATGTACCCAAAATTTCTCTACCATACAACAAAGACACTTGCTGAACTATGTTCATAGCAGCTTTAATCAGTATAGCTAGAATCTGTGAACAATCTAGAAGGCCAGCAACAAAAGAATGGATAAAGAAGTTGTACATTTACACAGCTATTAAAAACAAGGAAGGGAGGGAGGGAGGGACTGGGAGGGAATGAGGGATTGGGACACGGCTGGGATACAGAGTTAATAAAATGTAACTGATAAGAAAAAATAAAAAAAAAGGAAAACAAAAAAAAATAAAAAAAATAAAAACAAGGAAATCTTGAAAAATGCAGGCAAATGGATGCAACTGGGAAAGATCAGGCTGAGTGAGACAACCCAGACCCAGAAAGAGACAGATGGTATGTACTCACTTATAAGCAGATATTAGCCATATAGTACAGAATAAACATACTATTAATCATGGACCCCCAAAAATCTAAGAAACAGAGAGGGCCCAAGGGAGGATGCTTACATCTAATTCAGAAGTGGGAATTGCAGTTAAGATTTTGACCATAGGTAAGCCCTTCACACTCCCTGGCATGCTTTTCTGCTATCCTCCAAATGTCATACCATACTAATGAGTACCCATAGGAAGCTCCCTAATGTTTCACAATATGTTAACCACTCAGATAAAGAATGAATGCCACTGATTTCCCATGTTTGTCACAGATATTTATTAACATTTGACATCTGTGATGTAGGCTCTAAGAAAAAACAAGGAAGCACACAGTATGAATATATGTGATTGTGCTGTAGTGATCTTGAACATTTTTCACTCTGTTCAGAAACACTTTATTCCGTTCCTTTGCACCTTTTAACGAATTAGTTTATGGAACTGTACTTAATGCTCCCAGTTACCATCTGCTACTAATAGATATCTATTCTGTATAGAGCAAACATTCCAACAGTACTTAAGCATTCTCAGATGCAATAATGTCTTAAATTCTCCAGGAAACATAGTCTTAGTTGAAATAGGGACCTTAATTACAAATGTAGCAATAAACAAATTTCAATTATTAGATTGGATATTGTAGATAAAAAATCTGGTATTTTTTTCTTTTTCTTTTATTAATTACACTTTATTCATTTTGTATCCCCCCATAAACCCCTCCCTCCTCCCCTCCCGATCCCACCCTCCCTCCCCTTTCTGCATGCATGTCACTCCCCAAGTCCACTGATAGGGGAGGTTCTCCTCTCCTTTCTGATCTTAGTCTATTAGTTCTCATCAAAAGTTGCTGCATTGTCCTCTACCAAGGCCTGGTAAGGCAGCTCCCCCCTCAGGGGGAGGTGATCAAAGAGCAGGCCAATCAGATTATGTCAGAGGCAGTCCCTCTTCCCATTACTATGTAACCCACTTGGACACTGAACTGCCATGGGCTACATCTGTGCAGGGTTTCTGGGTTATCTCCAGGAATAGTCCTTGGTTGGAGTATGAGTCTCTGGGAAGTTCCCTGTGTTCAAATTATCTTGTTCTGTTGCTCTGCTTGTGGAGTTCCTGTCCCCTCCAGCTCTTACTATTTCCCACTTCTTACATAAAATTCCATTCACTCTGCCCATCAGTTGTCCATCAGGCTCAGCATCTGCTTTGATAGTCTATACTGCAGAGGCTTTCAGAGGCCCTCTGTGGCTGGTTCCAAGGTTGTTTCCTGTTTTCTTCTGGCTTTCAGAGGCCCTCTGTAGCAGGTTCCGAGGTATTTTTTTCTTAAAAAGGTAATCTTTATGTTCCACGTAAGTATTCCAAAGTATCAACTTTAGAATTCCTTTAAAATAAAACAATAATTTTGAAGTTTGCCATCAAAATAAGAAGATGATCCCGAGAATAATGCAAATTATCATTTCTTTTTCTAACAATAAATAGAATTAAATTTGAAAAGGATTTATAACACAGAAGGTGGTTCCGGAAATACTCTAAATTACAAGTATAGGAAAATGGCCAACTATACTTAGATTATGAAACTGATTGACCAAGACAGATACATTTTTATTTTTCAAATTCCGTACAGTGAATTGTTTATGATAATAGAAGAAAGTGAGCTGATTACCCTTTGGTGTAATTAAAATAATGACTTTTAAATAATAATAGGCAAAAATTATTGAATCTTCTGTTATATGGGGCTTGGGCTGTTATCTAAACCTTATATTTTCCCTTTAATGAATTATGTTTTAAGAACTGACTCTGAAAATAAATTTTATTAACAGGTACTTTTTATAATATTAATGTATATGTATGGAATAAATGACACATTTAAAATAAAATTGCAAACATCAGTCATCCATGTAAAGAAGACATATTATGCTTATCATGCACAATGAGCAAACGGAAGGTTAAAAATGCCATTAGAAGTATCTTTTGGCAAATATTTTATGATTTAACTTACAACATATAATCTTACAATACCATGGGGAACTCATAAGATTTATTTTGAACATAGAGTGGAATATGTTAGCACTACTAAAATTAGCATGGTGATAGAAGATAAATGTACATTGTGTGCACTGCTTGGTAGCTTTGAATGAATCATCATTAAGTAAAATTTGTGTCTTTTCATATTTGACATTGACTAAACTACTAGGACACACTGTACTAGCCAATGGTTTGGGGGAAATGAAATATTCAATTTTACTATTAGAACTATTGCTATTTTATTAAAATGATTTTAATTTTAAAATTCAAATAATTATTACGGTCAGCACTGTTTCACTTTTTTCCTTTTAACTTTCTTTTTTTTTTTTTTTTTTTTTTTTTTTACTACCTAAGCAATTCTCTAAAGTAGTCCTTAGGAAAAATATCAGTTTTAGGGTAAGCTGAAATTCAGTGAAGAAAGCTATTATATCTAAGACCAACAACTAAAACTCTGCAGAAATTATCATTACAATTTATTAAGTCCCTAAATCAGATATTTTATCCCTTCCCATTCCTGCCTGGCTCTCTTATTTTACATTACTCTCTTCCATACACTTGATTATGAATTTCAGTTACATTCATTTATCTTTTAATCCTGTGTAAAAATGTTCATGTCAAAACTTCTTTAGAAAGGATTAACCATACTGCAGTGTATTTTCAAAAGCTATATGAGAGCTAGTAAGATGGCTCAGGGGTGAAGGGCACTAGCTTGCCTTCAAGAGGAACCAAATTCAATCCCCATCACCCACATGGCCGCTCACAAGTGTCTGTAGCTACAGTTCCTGGGGATTCAATGCTCTCACACAGATGTACATGCAAGTAAAACACCAATTCACATAAAATGGTTTTATGGAAATCTATGATCTTGCAACCCAGGTAAAAATATAGTTAGAAAAGATAACAGAACATAGGTGATAGGAAAAACAAAGAACTGGAATATTCCTGGCTAAAAGTTTAAGAGTGTAGGAGAGAAAAGGATTAGGGAGTCCAGTGGGCTCAGTGAAACTAAGCATGTAAGAATAAGCCTCAGCACAATCCTATGGTTGGTAAAATGATAAAAAAAAATTCTATAAAATAAAAACTAGAGTTTTATCAGAGGTATCTTGTACAGGTGACCAATGCTACTCTGAAAATGGATAGGTTATTAACAAAAATATAATAGGCAGAATATAACACCTCCAAGGAGTTTTTGACAAATATCAAACAAAGCACACAAAAGAGTACAGGTTATTGCCAATGCATTTGTTTGCAGATATTATTTTTTATAGTTTTTATGTTTTTATGTTAATCACAGGTAATTTACTTTGTATCCCAGCCGTAGACCCTCCCTCATTCCCTCCCAATCCCATACTCCCTCCCTCAAGGGCACAGGAGTCTTCTGTGAGACTGTTTCTCCAACCAAGGACTGTGTATGGAGATAACCTAGAACCCCTGCTCAGATGTAGCCCATGGCAGCTCAGTATCCAAGTGGGTTCCCTATCCAAGGGGAACAAGGACTATTTCTGACATGAACTCAATGACTGGCTCTTTGACCTTCCCCCCCCCCCGAGGGAGGAGCAGCCTTGCCAGGACACAGAGGAGAGCATTACAGCCAGTCCTCAAGATGCTTGATAAGCTAGGGTCAGATGGAAGGGGAGGAGGTCCTCCCCTATCAGTTTTCAGATATTAAACATAAGACAAAAACCTATTGCGAGAGGCATGAGGAGCATTGGCTTAGTGTTGTCATTCACAAATTGGCCAGAAATACCCAGGTGAATAGATTTCATAGTTGTGGAAGGTATGATAAAGGGTATAGCTTGATAGCAGGTGAGCAATCAATATTCTTACTAGGCTCTGGATTCTGCATGCTCCAAGCTACCACACTGACCTTCCAGGGACGTTGAACATGGTTATGGATAAATGGCACTATGTTTAGGGAGGTACCAACCATATTCTGATTGAATCTGAGACCTGCTCAACTGGAAGCATTTTATGGCTAGTCTTGTACAGGGGGCCATGGCTGAGGAGCTCGTTAGCCTTACAGAACTTGTGTTCATTTGTCAAGTGATCAGTGTGTCAACATACCCTAGGTGACAGATAATCTTCCTCAGTTCTGGAATTAACTGAAAAGCAAGCACTTAGCTGGAAACATCCATCTATGAGGAATTTTTAGTTATTGTATAATTTGAGGTAGGAAGACTCAACTCTTAAATACAGATCATATGGGTTCAGGAAAAGTCCTTAAGTCTGTGAAACAGCCTATATTTGCTTTTTGGGTAGCTTGTCCTCACTCTCACTGGGAAGTTCATTTATCCTGCTGATTAAATGATTAAAGTGTTGTTTGTTTGTTTGTTTGTTTGTTTGTTTTTTACTGGCATGAGAGACTATTCCTTCAAGATTCATATATATCCTGAAGACAAGCTGAGACATGTAGTCTCATGGACTGAAAATATATTGAAATTTTGAAGTTCCTGCCAAAGACAGCCATTGTTGGACTTGTTAAGCTACAGCCTTTAAGGTACTCTAAGAAATCATATATATATATATATATATATATATATATATATATATATATATATATAATGTGTATATATGTGTGTGTGATAGAGAGATTTTATATATATATATATATGTGTGTGTGTGTGTGTGTGTGTGTGTGTGAATATATGATCATCTAGAGAACCCTAAATAATGTACCCTCTAATATTTACGTCTATAACCATAGAGTTGTACTTATCTCAACCTTTGTCAGAAAAGCTTCTTTTTGAGGTAGGTAGGGCTTCATGAAAATAATTGTAACTGGCTATAAATGAGGAGACAGTTACTGGAGAGATTAGCCAGAGATGTGTCATTTATATTAGTCTTTGTATCCAAAGATCATGGGACTCTGTAGAAGAGAGTGGAAAAAAACTTCACTTCTGGGCATATACCAGCCTAATTCATAGTAGCCAGAAACTGGAAACTGCTCAGAGGTACCTTGACTGATGAATGGAGAAATGAATTTTGGTATATTTTCACAATAAAATACCATTCAGCTATTAAAAACAAGGAGATCACAAAATACAATTGATGAATGGAATGATAGAGTTCTGGAAGAGTGAGTTCCAGACCATGTTTTTATTCTTTTACATACAGCTTATTATTCCAGAAAAGTGTTTCAAGCAATACAGAAATCACAATGTGGTTATATTGTACTTTTCTTAAAGTGAATGATTACAATGTGTGTACATAAGAAAAAAAAAAAAAACATGTTTCCCAATACCTTCACATGATTAAATTTTTTAGGTATTATGGGTAAAAAACAAATATGAAAAACAAGTTATTCTCAAAAAGTCATATACACTTGTAACTAAGCAACTTGTTATAGATTAACAAGGTGAGCAAGCAAGGTAATTTCTCAGTCTGCTTTTCTTTACTGGCAGGCTGCTTTTTGCAGTTACGAAGAGAGATTCAATTATTTAAACAAGTAATCTTATAAAAGTCTTGACTCACAAACTTCTATATGAAAAATAATCAGCAATTTCTACTTTAAATATTTAAGGTACACATCTACTCATAGATAATTTTTATTAAATCATATCTGGAAGATGAAGGCAAAAACAAGTAGGAGGAAATCAATTGTCATCTTAGTCACTGGGCCAGCTTGAGAGTGTCATGTCAGCCAGTGCTATTTTGGGCTATTGTTTCTGTTCACCAATCTTAAAAAGTCCCTGGCTTTACTATTAAGTATGTACGTTTCTGAACTTTATATTGTTCCCTAACACTTTTTACATCAGAGCCACTAGCAAAAACATCTTTACCTAATCTTACTAAAAAATCTGTTTTCCAAAATTCTTTCTGAGGATAGTGGTCATTGCTAACAATCTACATATATAGGTTCTTTTCAAAGGTGGTGGTTAAATAATTAATCTTCTCCCACATTCATGCCTGAAAGAGATCAAGCATTGTAGTGCCAGATATACTCCACAGTCAGGGGCTGGAAGCCCCCTTAGACTTTTCACACAATTCATGTTAGGAGAATTATGAGGCTGGCAAGGATAATAAGCAGAGATATGTTCTGTAAGGGCATGAAGTCCCTGCTTAGGCACATCCATCATGGCTCTGCTAATTGGTAGGCTGCATTTCGTGAGTTCTAGAGCTGTTTGCTGTTCCTCTTGCACGACTTCTGACAACCTATGGGCATTAACACATGATCTAACTATACTACTCTTGGGTATATACATAAAGGAGTCTATATCCTAATATGCAGATGCTAGTTATTTATTTCTTATCTATTTATAATAGCCAGATTATTGAAATACCATAGATGTTCATCAACAAATGAGTAAATAATAATTTGAGATATTTATACAATGGAATATTATCTAGCTGTTAATAAAAATGAAATTATGAAATCCATTCTTAAGTAGATGGAACTGGAATGAATCACACTGAATTAGTTAACCAAGACCTAGAAAGACAAACATCAAGTTTTCTCTCTCATATATAGATGCTATTTTTGAATATTTACATATGTGAGTACCATTTGAAATGGCTGTATAGGTTAGGAACCTACTAATGATCCACGGAATAGAAAATGGGGATAGATACAGTGATATAAATGGGGAGAAAGAAAATAATGACAAAAGAAAAAAATAAATGTGGTTGGAGGTATGAGTCCAAAGGTATAATTGAAAATATGGGGAAGGAAAATTAACACAAAACACATTTTTAAGAAGCCATCC
The DNA here is from genome assembly GCF_907164565.1 of Psammomys obesus. Lineage (NCBI taxonomy): Eukaryota > Metazoa > Chordata > Mammalia > Rodentia > Muridae > Psammomys > Psammomys obesus. The sequence goes on from NW_026596051.1 coordinate 4,681,425, forward strand.
AGAAACTTACAGTTAAAGTTTCCTGAAAATCATGCATATATGTATAAAAAGAGAATTTATTGGAGTTACCCTAGAATGGAAATAAGTGCTCCAAATAGACAATAGATTCTAGCAAAGAAAAAGCTGCAGTACCAGGAAGGGGTCACCTTTATTTGGCCAATAGAATCTCATAGCTTCGCAAATATTACCAGCTATTGTCTGTGCAGTTGGCCTTCTCCAGAGCTGATGGTAAGACACTAGTATTTAAAATACCACACATCTGAGACACAAACAATGAAGAAATCAGTCTGGTATTCTTTGGAAGCTTCGTCCCCACTCCCTAAGTTTAATAGTTCTAGAAGGTACTATGTGATATGCAGCATAAAAAGTAATCCTCCGTCTCACCTAGTAGTGTATTCTACAAACAACACTAATGACTGTCTGAAAAATACTAGTTTAATAGTGTTGTGAATATTATGGGAGTCATCAAATACTTTTTGATTGGATCTAAGGTAAGATCAGTAAGAAGGAATCCACATCTGAAACTGATAATGAGGCCAAGAACATATGCTTGGACAGGTGAAAGGTCCTCGAGGATAACTGACTACCTGTAGTCTGCGGACTTAATATTAAAGCAGCTTCTAAGGACCTAGCGCTACACACACAGACTAGCCTCACTCTCGGTACTTATTAGTAAAGATTCCACAGTCACTAGGCGAAAATCTCAATTGGTAAATATGCAAAGAATAAAATACTGTGGAGTGCTCAGCCCATATAGGGCATCCATGCCATACTCCTCCCCTTAAGACTCAGAGGTATAAAAATGTAGGGGTAAATTGGGGGGGGGGCGGTCAAAGAAATTGTTTTCTGGACACTACAGGGCAGTTGCAGGCATGCAGTCACAGCAATTGTGACAGCACACACAAGAGCTGTATAAGATCAAATTAGTCAATATCCCAGCATGGAGTGAGAGAGGAGGTAGGCACAAATTCCTACCATTAGCGGAGGAGCTGTTATTTTAAAATACTGGAAGACTCTAAGATTTTGAGTATAACAATTCAACCATCCCATGGCTGTGAACTTCAAGTAAAATGTTTGTTTTTCTTTTTTCCTTTTTTCTTTTTTTTCCTTTTTTTTTTTTTTTTTGTGCATTTAAGGTTCATTTATCCATGTCTCATTCTTGCTGGAAAGCTAACTTACTTTTCTTGTCAAATAACATTTCAATGCATGATTGTGCCAAAGTTAAATTTATTCATGTTTTGAAAGCAATCTAACTTCTGAGTTTTGACAATCATAAATTAAGCTGCTAAAACACTTTCTTGAGAGTGCTCATGTGAGCATGTGTATTTTATCAGTAGAGTAAATGCTTTTGGATGGAATTCATGATTCACATGGCATATGAATGCTCAGCATTCTATGAAATTGCCTAACTATATTCCTGAGACTGGTACCTGAGTCTATTTCTCCTGCAGGTCCTTCCTCTACCAAGTTTCTGTGTAATTGAATACTGTGGAGTTCTGATCAAAGTTTATCCGAAGCACCTAAGTTATCTACAGTTTTCAGTATATAATCCTATGCCACTTGCTCTTAGCTAATCAAGGGTGTATTTTTTTTCCAGACTCTAGAGATGGTCTTCTGATATTTTGAGTATGGTGCCTATGTAGAAAGTTTTCCCCATAGTCTAAAACTTTGATATCAGCAAAAACTCTTGTTATACTTCCTTTTATTTTCTGTGTCTGTTACTGGGACTATGAAGCTCATCACACCAGGGTGTACTTCCTAAAGATGGCTCTAGGCACTCCCATGCAGTATGAATGGCAGCTCCCAAACCACCCCAAACCCTCCAGGATGGAGCCTCTAATGTTCCTGTTCCACTTTTACATTGCTATTAGATTGTAGATTTTCAACCATCACCCACCAATTTTGATATATGATTTCCCAGTTTCTCAAGTTTATTCTGTGGATATTCCACCACTTTCTATGCAAGCCACCAATGATTTTGCATATTTTATCAATATTCTTAGTAATTTCAAACAAGTATTAAATTATTTATCTTATTTTTTCATTCCAGAGCTTAACAATTTTGAATTGTATCTTCTTATTTATCTCCCTTCTTCTTGCTTTTGAATTGTCTTGTTCATTTTTACATTTCCTAAGGTGAAAAGTTATGTTTTTCAAAGTAAGAGATTATATATATCTGTGATAAAATATTATAACCATAAACAAAAAGCAGCTTACAGAACATCATTGAGGGAAATTAGGGAAAGAACTTGAATAGGTAGGACAGGTAACTGGCCATAGCTGAAGCATATGAAGAATTGTTACTTACTTTCTGTGTTCTCACTGACAAGTGAAACTTGCTTTTTTTTTATTTCTTTTTTTAAATTTTCCCCCCATAAACCCCTCCCTCCTCCCCTCCCAGTCCCACCCTCCCCCTTTTCTGCATGCATGTCCCTCTCCAGATCCACTGATAGGGGAGGTCCTCCTCTCCTTCTCTCTGATCTTAGTCCATCAGTTCTCATCAGAAGTGGCTGCATTGTCAGGATTCTAGGTTATCTCCACGGATAGTCCTTGGTTGGAGTATGAGTCTCTGGGAAGTTCCCTGTGTTCAAATTATCTTGTTCTGTTGCTCTGCTTGTGGAGTTCCCGTCCCCTCCAGCTCTTACTATTTCCCACTTCTTACATAAAATTCCACACTGCCCATCAGTTGGCCATCAGGCTCAGCATCTGCTTTGACAGTTTATACTGCAGAGGCTTTCAGAGGCCCTCTGTGGCAGGTTCCAAGGTTGTTTCCTGTTTTCTTCTGGCTTTCAGAGGCCC
>NW_026596051.1:4684233-4764822 GCF_907164565.1 Psammomys obesus
GTTTCCTGTTTTCTTCTGGCTTTCAGAGGCCCTCTGTAGCAGGTTCCGAGGTATTTTTTTTTCTTAAAAAGGTAATCTTTATGTTCCAAGTAAGTATTCCAAAGTGATTCAATGTGTGAAGTAGTTGGTCTTAAAGGAAGATGTGACTAAGCCTAGCTTTAGACCATATTTTTTGGTCCAGTATTGAATTTTTTTAATGAATATTATCCTAATTTATAGATAGATAGATAGATAGATAGATAGATAGATAGATAGATAGATATTTATGAGCAATCTTTTAAGCATATATTTTATGGTATTTTCGGTGTGATTATGTATGAAATTACTAACCTATATAATACTATTTAATTTTTTGAGAAACATCCTGTTTAATATCTTACAATTAAACTATTTCTCATTCCTGAGATCAATGTTTGTTATGTCTAACAAACATTATGCCATTGTTATGCCATTTCCTCACTAACACATTGCAAACATTTAGTTCTAACAATGAACTAATATTTTTTTTAATTTTAACTTAAAACACTTTTAGTCATTACACCATAGGCACTTTATTCTGCCTATTGTACTGCCTACTTATATGTTCCTAACAGTGTTTGTTGTACCTTTTCATATCAAGCAAAATCTTAACAAGAGCGAGAGAATGAGAATGGAGACTGAAAAGTTTGTAAACTTCTTTTACTGAGCCTAGATGGTAACTGTTAAAAGTTTTATTCCTATTGCTGCCTAGCTTCATTTCCTATACATTAGTAAAGAGCCTTACAGCTCCACCAGTATTTAATGGTGTGCTCCTCATAAAAGGAAACCTTTGCAGTAAAAGGCTATTGATTTTTACACTCTGGGTTTATTTTACTTAAGTCCATACTATGTGTTAGGGCTACAAGTCATAAAGAAACATGATATAAGGACATCTCCAGATCAATCAAACATCAAAGTCTAAGCACATGAGCAATGTTGGAAATAATGAAACAGTTGAGACAAAACGCCAATTTAGGTAGTTCAGAAAACCAATTTCTTTTAAAAATGAGCATCAGTGAAAACTTTGTACAATTTACCTAAAGTTGACACATCTTTGAGAACTTTACAAGTTGATTTTTTTTTCTTTTCTTTTCATCCTAAGAGTCACATTATTGACAGAATTTAAAAAAAAAACAACCAGCAGGCATCAGTTAGGATTTTGCTGATTGATTTTGAATGTGCTACAGTAGCATTACTGACTACTTAAGGGTGAACCACCACAGGAAACATCATTAAGATGGCTTAGCTCTGTCGGTGTTTCACATGAGTGTTTACATGCATCCATCTTTATGTATTTCTAGAGCTGGACAATAGTGTGATGCAATTTAATTATGATAGTGTTCAAGAAATTTTCATTCAAGACAAATGTTAATATAATATTTAAACTTACAATCATTTTTTTCAGATGGACACCTAAGAATTGTACTTACAGAAGAGGATTATTGGAATCTGGATTACTTTACACTAAAATTTGTTAAAATCACAAACACTCAATGTACACAATGCACCCTAAAATGACGTTAAAGCAAAAAGAAAAATGCCACCAAATTATGGGATAGCTCCATAATCAATGATATAATTTCTAACTTTAGTTATTTATAATTTAGAATTGATAATATTCTGATTTTGTCTATTTTGCTACCTAAATTTTAATGAAAATAAAAATGTGTACACACTTCCTTTATTTTTTTGTTTTGTTTTTTTGTTTTTGTTTTTGTTTTTTGTTTTTGTTTGTTTGACACATGGTTTCTCTGTATGGCATTGGCTATCCTGGACTCACTTTGTAAATCATGCAGGCATAGAACTCAGAGACTGGCATACGTCTGCCTTTCTGAGTGCTGGGATTACAGGCATGTGCAACAACACCTAGCTATACGTATTTCAATAATATTTCCTAAAGCTCTTAATATAACACATATCTAGAAAAAACAAAAACAAAGTACCAGTATTAAGCAATAAAAAAGTAGAAGGTGTGTAGATTTCATTATGTTTATCATATCTTGTAGGTCTATATAAGTGAAAGACAAATGGGATGTGCATTGAATGTATGACAGGAGTCTACTGCAAAAGGCATCTCAAAGACTCTACCTAGCAGTGTTTCAAAGCAGACACTAAGACTCATAACCAAACCATGGCAGAGTGCAGGGAATCATATGAAAGAAGGGGAGTTAGTATGATATGGAAAGGATAGGAGCTCTACAAGTACCAAATATATACGGGCACAGGGCCTTTTCTGAGACTGACACTCAACCAAGGACCATCTATGGATATAACATAGAACTTCTGCTGGGATGTGGCCCGTGGTAGCTCAGTAACCAAGTAGTTTTCCAAAGCAAGGGGAACAAGGACTATTTCTAACAGGATCTCAAGGGCAGGCTCTTTGCCCTCCCCCCCCCCCAGGGGAGGAGCAGTCCTGTTAGGCCACAGAGGAGGACTTTGCAGCCAGCCTTGAAGATACCTGATAAAACAGGGTCAAATGAAAGGGGAGGAGGTCCTCCCCAATCAGTGGACTTGGAAAGGGGCAGGGAGGAGACCAGGGAGGGAGTTGGGGAGGGTGAGGGAGTGGGATACAGCTGGGACACAGAGTTAACAAATTGTAACTAAAAATAAAAATAAAATAAAAGAAAAAGAAAAAGAAAAAAAAAAGTAGAAGGACTTGAAAGATCAATTCTCAATTTCGTTTGGAAAAACAAAACCCAAAATTGCTAAAACAATCCTGTACAATAACAGATCATCTGGAGTGATCCCCATGAAGGATCTCAAGCTGTACTATAGAGCAACAGTAATAAAAACTGCACAGTACCAGCAGAGAAACAGACTAGAAGATCAATGGAATCAAATACAAGAACCAGAACTAAACCCACACACCTACGGATACTTGAATTTTGACAAAGATGCTAAAACCATACAATGGGAAAAGGTTAGCACCTTCAACAAATGGTGCTAGTCTCAATGGATGTCTACATGTAGAAAAATTCAAAGAGATCCATATTTATCACCCTCCACAAAACTAACGTCAAAGTGGATCAAAGGCCTCAAGATAAAACCAGACACACTAAACCTGTTAGAAGAGAAAGTGAGGAAAAGCCTAGAAATCATTCCAACAGGAGACAACTTCCTGAACAGAACACCATCAGCACAGGCTCTAAGATCGACAATCAATAAATGGGACCTTATAAAACTGAAAAGCCTCTGTAAAGCAAAGGACACTATTGTCAGAACAAAACATCAGCCTACAGACTGGGAAAGGATCTTCATGAACCCTATATCTGACAGAGGGCTAATATCCAGAATATATAAAGAACTTAAGAAGTTAAACACCAACAAACCAAATAATCCAATTAAAAAATGGGACACAGAGCTCAACAAAGAATTCTCAATAGAAGAATTAGAATGGGAAAAAAAAAACACTTGAAGAAACATTTAACATACTTAGTCATCAGCGAGATGCAAAACAAAACAACTCTGATATTTCACCTTACACCCATCAGAATAGCCAAGATCTAGAACTCAAGTGGCAGTACATGCTGGAGAGGATTTGGAGGAAAAGGAACTCTCCTCCATTTCTGATGGGAATATAAATTTGTAAAACCACTTTGGAAATCATTCTGGCACTTTTTCAGAAAATTAGAAATAGTGATGCCTCAAGATCCAGCTATACCACTCCTAGGCATATATCCCAAATATGCACAACTATACAACTAGGACATTTGTTCAAACATGTTCATGGCAGCTCTAGTCGTAATAGCTAGAATGTGGAAACAAAACCTAGATGTTCCTCAACGGAGGAATGGATAAAGAAATTGTGGTACATGTACACAATGGAATACTACTCAGATATTATAAACAAGGAAATCATGAAATTTGCAGGCAAATAGTTGGAAGTAGAAGAGACCATCCTGATTGAAGAAACCCAGAAGCTGAAAGACACACATGGTATATACTCACTCTTAGGTGGATGTTAGCTATATAATATAGGATAAACATACTAAAATCTATAATCCTAAAGAAGCCAAACAACAAAGAAGACCCTAAGAAAGATGCTCTGTCCTCATTCAGAAGGGCAAATGCAATTGACATTGGAAGGAGAAGACAGGGAACAGGACAGGAGCCTACCACAAAGGGCCTCTGAAAGACTCCTCTGACTGAGGTATTGAAGCAGAGGCTGAGACTCATAGCCAAACTTTGGGCAGAATGAATTGAATTTTATGAAAGAAGGGGAAGATAGAAGAGTGTGGAGGGGACAGGAGCTCCATAAGGAGAACAAGGAACATGCATGGAGAGGGCCTATAATCCTGCTCAGACGTATCCCATAGACTCAGTCTCCAAGTGCTTTCCTCGTAAGGGGTGCAGGAGCTGTCTCTGACATGAGCTAGGTGACTGACTCTTTGATCACTTCCCCCTAGGGGTGCAGCCTTGCAGGCCACAGAGGAAGACAGTGCAGCCAGTCCTGATGAGACTTGATAGGCTAGGGTTATATAGTAGGGGAGGAGATCCTCCCTTATTAGTGGACTAGGGGAGAGGCAAATGCAGAGAAAAAGGAGGGAGGGTGGAATTGGGAGGAGATGAGGGAGGGGTCCACAGCAGGGATACAAATGAATAAGTTGTGATAAATACTAATATTAATAAAAATATTAAAAATAAAGAATTGAAAATGTGTTTTGATTTAATATCATAAAAAACATTATTAACAGATATGGCATACATTCTTTTAACCTCACTCTTATATTAGAATGTAATATAAATACATTAATATGGACAACCTCACATGAGTATTTACAGTAAAATATATAAATTTGTGCACATTATATTTTATATTTAAATTTATATTTTGCAGACATCAAATTTGAGTTAATATTTCTACTATGATTATAATTAGAATATAAAAATAAAGATGCATAAATTCATGCTGAGACATACATATTTGTACTAAATTTTGCATTTCTTTTTATTAAATTATTAAAATTAAATTTTAATTTTTTTATATTAATTGCAGTTTATTTGCTTTTGTATTCCAGCTGTAGCCCCCTCCTTTATTCCCTCCCAATTCCACCCTCCCTCCCTCATCTTCTTCCTGCCCCTCTCTAAGTCCACTGATGGGTGAGGTCCTCCTCCCTTTCTATCTGATCCTAGCTTATCAGGTCTCTTCAGGGCTGGCTACAATGTCCTCCTCTGGGGACTAGCAAGGTTGCTCCCCCCTCAGGGGTAGGTGATCAAAGAACCAGCATCTGAGTTCATGTTGGGACTGTCTATATGTACTTTTAAAAGATACACCACATGGTTTCTGTACTTGAGTGTAGTGTTGAAGATATCACATTTTGAGCTATTGTAAAAGGAAGAAATTAATCTGGTAATGATGTGGAAAATAATGATTTGATTTCATAGTGCTGATAGGTGAGACACATGCTACTTAAAGAGGAAGTTATTGTCAGTCTTATCCAGCTGTGAACCCTTTGAGTTGCAATAACAAACTGTCTAGTAATCTATGCTCATGGATGCAATAGTGTCACAAATGATATGAAAGTTACCGACCACTTTCTGATTTGACGTAGAGCTCACCACAAAAGCAGAAACCATCTACTGTATAGTTATCAGGATGAAGAACCTGAAGGTAAACAGAGTATGATTCTACACGAGAAACTACTTCTATTATTCTGTGCATAGTATTGAACCAACTGCTAACGATTTATTTTAATGTTCAAAGATTGGTGTAGCTTTCAGAACTCACGAGTGAAATATTTGTTTGCAGTAGATGACAGTTAACACAGAGATTCAAAACTGGCTAAAGTGCAGAATAGCCCTTCCCAAATATGACATCTATAACATAGACGCATCCTACCAAGAATAAGGAACCAGTTCTGAAAAGGGAAAAATTGATCGAAGTGCCAGTGGTTATGGATGACTATAGGGAAACCATGATTTGCAATTGCAGTTGGGTATCTGCATATATGAACACAGAATAGTCGTGACAGTATGTAGATCCTTATATGTACAATCTGGACAAAGTCTCAGCATTGAGGAGGTATATGGGCAAAACCTTAACAGTATTTCAGGAGCTGTTAGTAACTTATATGTTTTATGGAGGAAGAGTTTTCCTTACGGATGTGACTCCTGGTAGGCCAGACATGTTCAGCGTATGGCTGTGTTTCTAAGAGTATATAGGTATTACTATTAGCGCTTGATATGTTTTATTTTATTTATTTTTTTTTGAGTTTAGAAACAAGTTTTTATTATATATTCATAGTGAAAACCTAAGAGAGAAGCCAAAGCTCCTGCACAGCAAGAGAAAGTCCAGGAAACTGGGAGCATCTAACTACTTTGTCTCAGGGCTTTTTTAAGGACTTTGGAGCAAATGCTGTAGTGAGGCATAGAGAGGAGTATGAGCAGTTCAGTCCAGGTACTTTACTCATAAGTGTCAATATCTGTCATGTCCTGGCTTATAGAATACAGGCAGACCTGCCCTTTTAGGAGAAGAGATAATAAAGAACCTGGAATGATAATCAAGGACACGTCTGGAACTACAACTTTGCAGTGCCTACCCTACCTGACTTGTATCTGTTTTCAGTTTCCGTCATTATCCACTCACTCTCTCCACATGTCATTGTTATCTCACTGAATTTACACACCCAAACTCTAAGGATTCCTAGTCTTATTATAATACCAAAAAGATTCCTACACTAAAAAGACACTGTATTTTCTCATGAGTTAGAGTGGAGCTACAAACAGAGTCTGTGCCCAAAACCGGTACCACTTTGAACTTTGAGCAAGAGAATGGACTGGAATGCCATTTGGAGATGCTTCTACAATGTCGTTTATGCATGTCACCTTTTGACCAGCTGTGAATTCCAGTGCCTTCAAAGGTCCATTTTCTCCTCCCAGGGTCATTACGTATTTTCTGGAAGAAGTTGCAGCATATAAATGAACTCTCAGTTTTCCCACTCACTTCTTTAGGATTACAAGCTAGTTTCTTTCTACTCACAAGGCTGTTGATTTCTGCCTGTTGTTCCCTAGTCTGGCTGGCAGGCATGGTTTTTCCCTTAGTAAATAGCTAACTCCTTTCTTATCTCCCATGGGAATTCACCACACACTGCCTTCCTGTTCTTGTCTCTCTCTTTACCTCTCTCTCCGCTGTTGCTCCTTTTCTCCCTTAACTAAAACATCTTCAAATTGTCTTCTTTTCTTTCTATTTCTTTTTTTTATTTTTATTTTTGTTTTTTTATTAATTACACTTTATTCATTTTATATCTCCCCATAAGTCCCTCCCTCCTCCCCCGCCGATCCCACCCTCCCTCCCCTTTCTGCATGCATGCCACTCCCCAAGTCCAATGATAGGGGAGGTTCTCCTCTTCTTTCTGATATTAGTCTATCAGTTCTCATCAAAAGTGGCTGCATTGTCCTCTACTGTGGCCTGGTAAGGCTGCTCCCCCCTCAGGGGGAAGTGATCAATGAGCAGGCCAATCAGATTATGTCAGAGGCAGTCCCTCTTCCCATTACTATGTAACCCACTTGGACACTGAACTGACTTGGGCTACACCCGTGCAGGGGTTCCAGGTCATCTCCACAAATAGTCATTGGTTGGAGTATGATTTTCTGGGAAGTTCCCTGTGTTCAAATTATCTTGTTCTGTTGCTCTCCTTGTGGAGTTCCTGTCCTCTCCAGCTCTTACTATTTCCCACTTCTTACATAAAATTCCATTCACTCTGCCCATCAGTTGGCCATCAGGCTCAACATCTGCTTTGACAGTCTATACTGCAGAAGCTTTCAGAGGCCCTCTGTGGTAGGTTTCAAGGTTGTTTCCTGTTTTCTTCTGGCTTTCAGAGGCCCTCTGTAGCAGGTTCTGAGGTTGTTTCTGGTTTTCTTTTTCTTCTGATGTCCATCCTCTTTGCCTTTCAGGATGGGGATTGAACATTTTAGTTAGGGTCCTCTCTTTTGCTTAGTTTGTTTAGATGTACAGATTTTAGTGGGTTTATTCTAAGTTGTATGTTTATATGAGTGAGTATATACCATGCATGTCTTTTTGCTTCTGGTACAACTCACTCAAGATGATCCTTTCCAGGTCCCACCATTTACCTGCAAATTTCATGATTTCCTTATTTTTCATTGCTGAATAATACTCCATTGTATAGATGTACCACAGTTTCTGCATCCATTCTTCAGTTGAGGGGCATCTGGGTTGTTTCCAGCTTCTGGCTATTACAAATAAAGCTGCTACAAATATGGTTGAGCAAATGTCCTTTTTGTGTACTTGCGCCTCTTTTGGGTATACGCCTAGGAGTGGTATGGCTGGATCTTGAGGAAGCGCTATTCCTAGTTGTCTGAGAAAGCACCAGATTGATTTCCAGAGTGGTTGTACCAGTTTACATTCCCACCAGCAGTGGAGAAGGGTTCCCATTTCTCCACAACCTCTCCAGCATGTGTTGTCCCTTGAGTTTTTCATCTTGGCCATTCTGATGGGTGTAAGGTGAAATCTCAGGGTTGTTTTGATTTGCATTTCCCTAATGGCTAATGAGGTTGAGCATTTCTTTAAGTGTTTCTCTGCCATTCGATATTCCTCTACAGAGAATTTTCTCTTTAGCTCTGTTCCCCATTTTTTAAGTGGATTACTTGTTTTATTGCTTTTCAGCTTGTTTAGTTCTTTAGATATATTGGACATGAGTCCTCTGTCAGATAAAGGGTTGGTGATGATTCTTTCCCAATCTGTAGGCAGTCGCTTTGTTTTGATGACGGTGTCCTTTGCTTTACAGAAGCTTTTTAATTTCATGAGGTCCCATTTATTGATTGTTGCTCTTAGAGCCTGTGCTGTTGGTGTTCTGTTCAGGAAGTTTTCTCCTGTAAAAATGAGTTCTAGGGTATTCCCCACTTTTTTTTTTCTAGCCGATTTAATGTGTCTGGTTTTATGTTGAGGTCTTTGATCCACTTGGACTTCAGTTTTGTGCAGGGTGATAAGTATGGATCTATTTCCATTTTTCTACATGTAGACATCCAGTTGGACCAGCACCATTTGTTGAAGATGCTATCCTTTTTCCATTGTATGGTTTTGGCATCTTTGTCAAAAATCAGGTGTCCGTAAGTGTGTGGGTTTATTTCTGGGTCTTCAGTTCGATTCCATTGCTCCACCATTCTGTTTCTATGCCAGTACTATGCAGTTTTTATAACTGTTGCTCTATAGTACAGCTTGAGATCAGGGATGGAGATACCTCCAGAAAATCTTTTATTGTAGAGGATTGTTTTAGCAATTCTCGGTTTCTTGTTATTCCATACGAAGTTGAGAATTTTTCTTTCCAGGTCAGTAAAGAATTGTGTTGGTAATTTAATGGGAATTGCATTGAATCTGTAGATTGCTTTTGGTAAGATGGCCATTTTTACTATGTTAATCCTGCCAAGCCATGAGCATGGGAGATCTTTCCATCTTCTCATATCTTCCTCTAATTCTTTCTTCAGAGACTTGAAATTTTTTTTCATACAAGTCTTTGACTTGCTTGGTTAGGGTTACACCAAGGTACTTTATGTCATTTGTGGCTATTGTGAATGGTGTTGTTTCTCTAATTTCTTTCTCAGCCCTTTTGTCTTTTGTATACAGGAGTGCTACTGATTTTTTTGAGTTAATTTTGTATCCGGCCACTTTGCTGAAGGTGTTTATCAGCTGTAGGAGTTCCCTGGAGTTTTTGGGGTCACTCATATATACTATCATATCATCTGCAAATAGTGATAATTTGACTTCTTCCTTTCCCATCTGTATCCCCTTGATCTCCTTCGACTGTCTTATTGCTCTAGCAAGGACTTCCAGCACTATGTTGAAGAGATATGGAGAGAGTGGGCAGCCTTGTCTTGTCCCTGATTTCAGTGGGATTGCTTTAAGTTTCTCTCCCCTCAGTTTGATGTTGTTTATAGGCTTGCTGTATATCGCCTTTACCATGTTAGATATGTGCCTTGTATCCCTGATCTCTCCAGTACTTTAAACATGAATGGATGTTGGATTTTGTCAAATGCTTTTTCAGCATCTAGGGAGATTATCATGTGTTTTTTTTTCTTTCAGTTTGTTAATATGGTGGATCACATTGATGGATTTCCATATATTGAACCACCCCTGCATACCTGGGATGAAGCCTACTTGGTCATAGTGGATAATATCTTTCATGTGTTCTTGGATTTGGTTTGCAATTATTTTGCTAAGTATTTTTGCATCAATATTCATAAGGGAGATTGGCCTGAAATTCTCTTTCTTTGTTGAGTCTTTGTGAGGTTTAGATACCAAGGTGATTGTGGCTTCATAGAATGAGTTTGGTAATGTTCCTTCTGTTTCTATTTTGTGGAATAGTTTGAAGAGAATTGGAGTTAGCTCTTCTTTGAAGGTCTGGTATAATTCTGCGCTGAAGCAATCTGGTCCTGGGCTGTTTTTGGATGGGAGACTTTTGATGACTGCTTCTATTTCTTTGGGGGATATAGGACTATTTAATTGATTTACCTGGTCCTGATTCAGCTTTGGTGAGTCAAATCGATCAAGAAAATTGTCCATTTCATTTAGATTTTCAAATTTTGTTGAGTATAGACTTTTGAAGTAAGTCCTAATATTTGTTTGGATTTCCTCAGGTCTGTAGTTATGTCTCCCTTTTCATTTCTGATTTTGTTGATTTGGGTGGTGTCTCTCTGCCTTTTAGTTAGCTTGGGTAAGGGTTTGTCGATCTTGTTGATTTTCTCAAAGAACCAGCTCTGGGTTTCATTGATTCTTTGAATTGTTTTACTTGTTTCTAATTGATTGATTTCAGCCCTGAGTTTGATTATTTCCAGCCGTCTACTCCTTTTTGGTGTGTCTGCTTCTTCTTTTTCTAGGGTTTTTAAGTGGGCCATTAAGTTGCTTGAATGAGCTGTCTCGAATTTCTTCTTAAAGGCATTTAGTGCTATGAACTTTCCTCTTAGCACTGCTTTCATCGTGTCCCACAAGTTTGGGTATGTTGTGTCTTCATTTTCATTGAGTTCTAGAAAGGCTTTAATTTCTTTCTTTATTTCTTTCCTGACCCAGCTGTCATTTAGTAACAAGTTGTTCAGTTTCCATGTGTGTGTAGGCTTTTTGCTATTTCTGTTGTTGTTGAAGTCCAGCTTTATTCCATGGTGATCAGACAGGATACAAGGGATTATTTCAGTCTTCTTGTATCTGTTGAGGCTTGCTTTGTGACCAACTATATGGTCTATTTTGAGAAGGTTCCATGAGGTGCTGAAAAGAAGGTAAATTCTTTTGTGTTTGGGTGTAAAGTTCTGTAAATGTCTGTGAGGTCCATTTGATTCATGAGCTCTGTCAGAGATATTGTTTCTTTGTTTAATTTCTGTTTTGTTGACCTGTCCTTTGTTGAGAGTGGGGTGTTGAAGTCTCCCAATATTAATGTGTGGGGATCTATATGTGGTTTAAATTTTATCAATATTTCTTTTACAAATGTGGGTGCTCTTGTATTTGGGGCATAGATGTTCAGGATTGTGATGTCTTCCTGGTGGAATTTTCCCTTGCTGAGTACGAAGTGTCTTTCCTCATCTCTTTTTATTAATTTTGGTTGAAAGTCTACTTTATCAGATATTAGAATGGCTACTCCTGCTTGTTTCTTGGGTCCATTTGCTTAGAAAGTTGTCTTCCAACCTTTTACCCTCAGGTAATGTCTATCTTTGTGTCTTAGGTGTGTTTCTTGTATGCAACAGATTGCTGGGTTTTGTTTACGTATCCATTCTGTTAAACTGTGTCTTTTTACTGGAGAGTTGAGTTCATTGATGTTGAGAGAGATTAATGACCAGTGGCTGTTAGATCCTTTGATTTTGATGTTGGCTGTGTTCATGAGGTTGTGCGCTTGGTTGCTTTTTGTTTTGCTGTGGTAAGGTTAATTATTTCCTGTGTTTTCTTTACAGAAGCTAATTTTCTTGGGTTGTATTTTCCCTTCCAGTATCTTCTGTAATGCTGGATTTGTGTGTAGGTATTGTTGAAATTTGTTTTTTTTTAATTGAATATCTTGTTTTCTCCGTCTATGAGGACTGTGAGTTTTGCAGGGTATAGTAGCCTGGGTTGACATCTGTGTTCTCTTAGGGTCTGCATGATATCTGTCCAGGCCCTTCTGGCTTTCATAGTTTCTGTTGAAAAGTCAGGTGTGATTCTAATGGGTTTGCCATTATATGTTACTTGGCCTTTTTCCCTTGCAGCTTTTAGTATTTTTTCTTTGTTCTGTATACTTACTGTTTTGATTATTATGTGGCGGGAGGATTTTCTTTTCTGGTCAAATTTGTTGGGTGTTCTGTAGGCCTCATGTATCCTTATTGGCTTCTCCTTTAACTTGGGGAAATTTTCTTCAATAATTTTGTTGAAAATATTTTCTGGGCCTTGGAGAAGGGAGTCTTCTTTTTCCTCTATTCCTATTATTCTTAGGTTTTGTCTTTTCATATTGTCTTGGATTTCTTGGACGGTCCGTGTCAGGAATTTTTTGGATTTAACATTTTCTTTGACAGATACATCGATTTCTTCCTTTGTATCTTCTACACCTGAGCTTCTTTCTTCCATTTCTTGTAATCTGTTGGTTTTGTTTACCTCTGTAGTTCCTGTTTTCTTCCCTAAATTCTTCCTCTCCATTATTTCCTCCATTTGTGTTTTCTTTAATTTTTCTAGTTCTATCTTCAGGTCTTGAGTTGTTTTGTTTACTTCCTTCACCTGTCTGCTTATATTTTCCTCTTTTTCTTTTAGTTCCTTCAACTCTGTCTCTTTGATTTCTTTCAGTGATTTAATTATTTCTTCTCTGAAGGCCACAAGCTGTTTGGCTGCATCTTCCCGTATTTCTTCACAGATGGCCATAATCTGCTTGTCTTTATCTTCCTCCATTTCTTTATGGATAGCCATGATCTGTTTGGTTTTATCTTCCTCTAATTCTTTACATATTTTATTTGTTTCCTCTATTATTCTCTTTATCAACATAGATGTAAGGTCATCTTCTTGATTTTCTATTATGCTGCATTGGTCAGGGATGTTCGCCCCTGGATGGCTGGGTTCTGGAGATGCCATATTGCTCTGTCTTTTGTTGGTTGAGCCTTTATTCTGACCTCTACCCATTGGGCTGATTTAGGTGTTGGCTGTTAGTTTCTGTGCTTCCTGGAGTCCTGAGGTAGGGAGTATCCCCTTGGCCGGAAGATGATTTTTCCTGAAGGAGTCCTTCTCTGCCTTTTGGTTATGGTCACTGTATGGCCAGTGTTTCTCAGGAGTTGCTACTGCTCACCTCAGGTTTATAGCCCTGAGTAGTAGCTGTGGTCTATGTTAGGCAGGGGGGGATCTCCTCTTACCCATAGAATTTCTCAAGACAGCTGCCCCACTGCTGGGTTTCTTGTTATAAATTTAGTGTGCTGCTGCTCACTAAATTTCCATGTATAGTCCTCTTGAAGAAACTGCTGGTTCCCTAGCTGTGGGGTTTTCTCCCAACAGAGAAACTCAGTCTGTTATCCTGGGGCGCACAGTTCTGTCCGGGAAAGTGGGAGGTGCACTCAGCAAGTCTCTGGGCCAGAGGCTGATTGCTCTGCTCTGGACCTGGAGAATGTGCACCTAGGTTGAGTTGGTGCCTGGGGGCACTGCTCTGGTCTGGAGGCTGGGTGCCTCACTCTGGACCAGAAGTTGTGTGTCTCTGTCTGGGATGGCGGCTGCAGGCACCGCTCTGGTCCAAATGCTGTGGGTCAGCCCTCCTGAAGGACCAGGGATTCCCACAGTTTTGACAGTCCAGCCAGGGACAACTGGCCAATCCCTGGCACAGTATCCGAGGGCTGCTGTAATGGCTCTCTGGTTCCAGCAGATCCGAGGATGCAGCTGTGTGTCCCAGTGCCCCAGGGGAACTCAACAATGGCGGCAGAGCACAGTGCTTCTGCCTGCACTAGAGTCTGTTTGAGTCCAGGAAGTGTTTTGGTGCTGGGTGTCCTAAGCATTAGAGCTGCTGACCCCCTCTGCTGGGGGTTTCCTCCTGCCAGAGACACGCAGTCTGGTGCTCTGGTGCCCTAGTGCCCACAGTTCTATCTGAGGCGGCGATTCAGGCGTGCAGGCAGGGCTTCTTGCAGGTGCCTTTGTCCAGGCTCTGGGTCTGGGCTGGCTCCTGGGGCACCCTTGAAACCCGAGTCTTTTCCAGGGGATGTCTGGGTAACCTGGGGTCGGTCCGAATTGTTTCCTGCTCCGTGAGGTTATCTCTGGACTGGGAAATCCAGTCTATGGTGCTGTGGGCCCACAGTTCAGTCTGGGACCATGGCCAGATCATGCTGGCGTGTAGCTCAGGGCTGGCGACCAAGTGCCTGGCTGAACCACAATCTCTTCCTCGGTTTAGCAGGGTGAGTGAAAGCTGATTGAATCCCCCACCGTGGGGTATCCTCTCACCTGGGAAACACAATCACTTGTGTTTTATGGCAGCTAGTTCCGATTGCTGGTCACTGTGTCAATCCTGCTGTGCTGCTCCTCAGAATGAGAGTCCTCCAGGCGCCACCATCTTGCCCCGTCTTGATATGTTTTAAAACGTGAGTACATAAGTGAAGTGGGTGTGCAGTAAGTACGTATCTGGAAGAAAATAGAGGAAGAAGATAAATAAAGGAACTGAGAAAAGTTATTTTATAAAACTATATTACAATGAAATGAATGTTTGTAATCAGATCTAACAAATCTGAATTGTGAAAGATTTTATTTGAAATAACCAATATTTAAGTCATCCAAATAAGAATTTGCAAGCCAGAAGCTGGAAACAGCCCAGATGCACTTCAACTGAAGAATGGATGCAGAAATTGTGGTACATTTATACAACGGAGTATTACTCTGCAATGAAAAATAAGGAAATCATGATATTTGCAGGTAAATGGTGGGACCTGGAAAGGATCATCCTAAGTGAGTTGTCCCAGAAGCAGAAAGACACACATGGTATATACTCACTCATATAGACTCATAGGATAAACCTACTAAAATCTGTACATCTAAAGAAACTAATCAAGAGAGAGGACCCTGATTAAAATACTCAATCCCCATCCCGAAAGGCAAAGAGGATAGACATCAGAAGAAGAAAAAAAGCAGGAAACAACCTAAGAACCTGCCACAAAGGGCCTCTGAAAGACTCTGCCCTGCAGACTATCAAAATAGATGCTGAGACTTTATGGCCAACTGTTGGGCAGAGTGTATGGAATCTTATTTAAGAAGTGGGAAATAGTAGGTTATGAGTAGGACAGGAGCCCCACAAGGAGAGCAACAGAACCAGAAAATTTGAACACAGGGGTCTTCCCAGAAACCCATACTCCAACCAAGTACCACGAACGGAGATATCCTAGAACCCTTGCACAGATGTAATCCATGGCAATTTAGTGTCTAAGTGGGTTACATAGCAATGGGAAGAGGGACTGTCTCGGACACAATCTGATTGGCCTGCTCTTTACCTCCCCCTAAGGAGAGAGCAGTCTTACCAGGCCATAGAAGATGACATTGCAGCCACTCCTGATGAGATCTGATAGACTAAGATCAGAAGGAAAGAGAGGAGGACCTCCCCTATCAGTGGGCTTGGGGAGGGGCATGTGTGAAGAATCAGGAGGAAGGGTGGGATAGGGAGGGGAACAGGGAGGGGCTTATGGGGGGATAAAAATCGAATAAAATGTAAAAAAATATGAAATAAAACATATTTTATATTTGTAAAAAAAGAAAGAAAGTAATAATAAAAAAAAGAATGTTCTTCATGAGTGTGTGTGCATGCATGTGTGTGTGTTGTCGAAAAGTTTAATTATGGCAAAGGCAAAGAGTGTTGCAAAGGAGGAATTTTTAGCATTCATCCTTGTGTTTCAATACACATCTTGAAGGCATCAACAATGTCAAAGGCATATCTAGAGATATCATCACCACACTGGAATCTCTTAAAATTAGAGATTCAGAGCATACATCCAAGAAAAGCATGTCATTTCAATATTGACATTTATTGTTGTGCATTTCAGTACAGAGGTGATATACCTCCATTTTCAGTTGGACATTAATTCTTTCAAAAAAGCCACTGTGAAATTATTTCTATGGTCTGTTATAGTAATTTATGTTTTCAATGTTTTTATTTATTTATTTTATTTATTATAATTTTTTCACTGGGTTCAGCTGTAGCCGCTTCCCTCATCCCTCCAAATCCCACCCTTTCTCCCTCTTCTCATCCCATGCCCCTTCCACAGTCCACTGATAGGGAAGGTCCTCCTCTTATATTATCTGACCCTAGCATATCAGGTCTCATCAGGACTGGCTGCATTGTCTTCCTCTGTGGCCTGGTAAAGCTGGTCCCTCATCAAGGCAAGGTGATCAAAGAGTCAGCCACTGAATTCATGTCAGAGACAGCCTCTGTTCCTCTCACTAGGGAAACTGAGCTGCCATGGATTACATCTGTGCAGGGGCTCTAGATTATCTCCATGAATGGTCCGTGGTTGGAGTATCCATCTCAGAAAAGACTGCTGGGCCCTGATTTTTTTTTGGTTCTGGTGCTCTCCTTGCAGAGCTCCAGTCCCCTTCAGGTCTCTCTATCTCCTACTTCTTTCATAAGATTCCATGCATTCTGCCCAAAGTTTGGTTATGAGTCTCAGCCTCAGCTTTAATACCTTGCTGGGCAGAGCCTTTCAGAGGCCCTCAATGGTAGGATCCTGAGCTGTTCCCTGTTTTTTATCCCTCTTCCAATGTCTATCCTATTTGCTTTTCTGCATGAGGATTGATCCTCTTAACCAAAGTTTTTCTTGATTAACTTCTTTAAGTGTACAGATTTTAGTATTATTATCCTCTATTATATGTCTAATATCCACCTACAAGTGAGTATATACCATGTGTGGCTTTCTGCTTCTGGGATACCTCACTCAGGATGATCTTTTCTAGTTCCCACCATTTGCCTGCAAATTTCGTGATTTCCTTGTTTTTAATTGCTGAATAGTATTTCGTTGTGTAAATGTACTACAATTGCTGTATCCATTCCTCCATTGAGGGATATCTGGGTTGTTTCCAGATCCTGGCTATTACAAATAAAGCTGCTACAAACATAGTTGAGCAAATGTCCTTGTTGTAGAGTTGAGCATATTTTGGATATATGGCTAGGAGTGGTATATCTTGAGGAAGCACTATTCCTAATTGTCTGAAGAAGTGCCAGATTGATAGCCAAGGTGGTTGTTCAAATTCACATTCCCACCAGCAATGGAGGAGGTTTCCCCTTTATCCACATCTTCTCCAGCATGTGTTGTGACTTTACGTTTTGATCTTAGCCATTCTGATGGCTGTAAGGTGAAATCTCAGGGTTGTTTTGATTTGTATTTCCCTGAAGACTAAGGACATTGATCATTTCTTTTTTTTCCATATATATATATATATATATATATATATATATATATATATATATATATATATATTTAATTTTTTAACTTTTATTAATTACACTTTTTTCAGTTGTATCCCTCCATAAACCTTTCCCTCCTCCCTTCCCAATCCCACCTTCCCTCCCCCTTCTTCACACTTCCCCTTCCCCAAGTCCACTGATAGGGGAGGTCCCGCACTCCTTCTTTCTGATCTCAGTCTATCAGATCTTATCAGGAGTGGCTGCATTATCATCTTCTGAGGCCTGGTAAGGCTGCTGCCCCTTCAGGGGGAGGTGATCAAAGAGCAGGCCAATCAGTTTATATTCCATTACTATGGAATCCACTTGGATCATTTCTTTAAATGTTTCTCTGCCATTTGATATTCCTTTATTGAGAATTTACTGTTTCATTCTGTACCCCATTTTTTTAATTGGATTACTTGATTTGTTGCTGTTTAACTTCTTGAGTTCTTTATATATTCAGCTATGTTCTTTGTATTCCAAGTGTAACAACCAAGTGTATTAAATCACTTAGCTTATGAACTAATTTCATTTGGAAGATCAACACTATGTCAACATGGCTATCAGCACATGGGGAGGTAATCCATTTTATATGTCATATTTTACTCACAGAATATTTCCATCATTGTATTTATTAGTATATAACTAATGAAACAACAGGTAATGTGCTGAAAATTGTATTCTATTTAAGACAAATAAGATTTCTGTCCTTTAGTTTGTTCTAATGTGTTGTATCTGATTATTTTTGGCTCTTACAAAAATAAAAACATGCTCTATTACACAGTATAAGAAATTAAAATATGTTCATGTTTACTTCCCCTTCCTCAAATCTTCCAAGATCATCTCCCTTCCCTTTCCTTTTTCCTCCCACTGATATTGACGTGTGCTACTCAAATAGTCTTCAAGAACAAATAACAGGGAAAAAGCCACTATTGTTTACAGCACCAGTATGTCTATATATTATTTTAAATGATATATTGTGAAAGAACTAACGTTGTATTATTAAAACCCTTAAATATAGAATGTGTCTCTTTAATCATGAGTTTTACTCTGAAGGAAAAAGGAAAATCAGGAGTGAAGAACCAGTCAGTAATTAGCACCACACCACACTAAAGGATGAAAGTTAAGTAGCAGCTGTTAGGAAGTGCTACAAATCCCCACTGATGTAAGGATTTTTTTTTTTTATTATTATTTTCATTTTGAAGAATGACATGGATGGGAGGGTGGATCAGGTAGAAATCTGCTCTTACTGAGATGTGCTTTCCAGCATCTGGAGCTCTATGTCTTATCCGGAATCTTGGAAGCATCATCATGAGGCACAGTAGAGGCTAGGACGCTTGATTACCACAACAAGCAATTCAAAGAACATCTTGCCAAGAAGTCATTTCTAAGAGTGTCGGTTTAGCACCAGGGCTAAATGAGTACAACTTTTTCCCCACCTGCAATTTTTATGAAAATATTCAACCATGAGAAACAGAATATGTCTGCTTATTATTAGAATAGTTAACCTTTTATATATGTCATAGCCTCAAGATTATGTAATTTATCACAAACAGGTATTTTAGGAAAAATATTTATGAATTTAGGGAACTATATGACTTCCGGACATTACATTTACTTCTCCATTAATTTGGAGGTTGGATTTTAATTTCTGCTTAGAGAGCTGGTGTTTCTCCCCATGTCTAAATATTTTCTATTTATTAGCAAACCTATAAGTTGATATTAGGACATTATTAAGAAAATAATTTTAATTTACAAAACCTGTCTAAAAGTGTCATATTCTGAGGAGTGAACAATTAGATATTTTGAGAAACACAATTTCATCTTATCAATGACAGTGGAACGGGGGGAGGGACAAGGGAGGAGAAAAAGGAGGAAGTGTAGGATTGGGAGGGGACAAAGGAGGGCTCTATGGCTGGGAAACAAAGTGGATAAATTGTAATTAATAAAAAAAAAAGCAAAGTCAAAAATGAAAAGAAATTGTGACAAATGGAAGGGATTTTAAAAGTTTCCTTAAAAATAACTTATTTTATTATTCGGTGAAAATGAAAATATTTTTATATAAATATACCCAGTTTGACAAAATTGAATCCTTAATTAATGAACTTGTTTTTTAAGATGTTGTATTTGTAAATCATTTTTTCCCAGAAAAAAAAAATTATTGTTGGCATTGATGTATCCTTAATCAATCACTGTTGAAGAAGCCCAAGATTACAAAATGGCAGGGCCAGAGGTGAGATGCATCCCTTTTTTTTAATTTTTATTTTATTTTATTTTATTTTATTAATTACACTTTATTCATTTTGTATCCCCCCATAAGCCCCTCCCTTCTCCCCTCCCAGTCCCACCCTCCCCCCTTTCTGCATGCATGCCCCTCCCCAAGTCCACTCATAGGGGAGGTCCTCCTCTCCTTCTTTCTGATCTTAGTCTATCAGTTCTCATCCGAAGTGGCTGCATTGTCAGGGTTCTAGGTTATCTCCATGGATAGTCCTTGGTTGGAGTATGAGTCTCTGGGAAGTTCCCTGTGTTCAAATTATCTTGTTCTGTTGCTCTCCATAAGGAAATAATGAAATTTGCAGGTAAATGGTGGGACCTGGAAAGGATCATCCTGAGTGAGTTGTCCCAGAAATAAAAAGACACACATGGTATATACTCACTCATATAAACATACAACATAGAATAAACCCACTAAAATCTGTACATCTAAACAAACTAAGCAAAAGAGAGGACCCTAACTAAAATGTTCAATCTCCATCCTGAAAGGCAAAGAGGATGGACATCAGAAGAAAAAGAAAACAGGAAACAACCTAGGAACCTGCCACAGAGGGCCTCTGAAAGCCTCTGCAGTGCAGACTGTCAAAGCAGATGCTGAGCTTGATGGCCAACCGATGGGCAGAGTGAATGGAATTTTATGTAAGAAGTGGGAAATAGTAAGAGCTGGAGAGATGCATCCCTTTAATCTGCTGAACAATGAGCCTTCATAGGCCCAGAAAACAATATAGCATCTGCCACTACATATAAGCCCCTGTAACTAAGGTCACCTGGGGGTCTATCATAAAAACATAAAGATATCAAGCTAGATTTGAGCTACTAGCCATTTCCCCATTTGGTTAAACTTTATATGTAGTACAGGCAAGGATAAGCAAGCTGTTGGTAGAAAGTTGCCATCAACAGTCTTACTCAGCTGTGCCTCATATAAGCCACAGTACTAATTACTCAGGCAAGATGCCCCACTGCTGCTGTAGCGGTAAGTATGTTATTAGGAAAACCACCATTTTCTGATTGAGTCTCTGACCTGAGACACAAGAAATAATGAGTATGTGGTACAGTAATCCTTGCCAGAAATTTATGGTTTGGCTAAACTGACAAAAAAAATATCCTTTAAATTGACCTGTAAATAATTTTTACCCTATATTTGATATCAACTTTGACTAGAGGAACTTCTTTTTTGCAATGGGGTACAGAATTGCAAAGACTAAAAACCATCAAAGTGATTAGATTATGCAAAAGTTGGATACTAATCCCTGAATGGGATATATGTATCACTACCTACAAGGTTTATTCATTACCACAGAAGAAGTGCAAGAAAAATATTAGGAGCTAAAAGAAGGCATGGGATGATATGAGACACTGTTTTCTGTGCATAGCTTGGCCAATGTACCTTGAAATTATAAAAGCTGTGTTCCTTCAGATTTTCTGTACAAGATTGTCTCTGTTAACATCCTGTCATTAAGGGAGAGGAACTGACCCCTTGAGGCTATATAGACAGTTAATTATTAATAGTGGATGGACAAATATTTTCTTGTTACAGCCCCACGTAAGATGACTATGATACTATTAATTATGCTTCATCCTTTCTTGAGAGAAATTCTAATGAAAGTCATTTAGCTACAAAAATAGGAAGTGGGAAAGTGGGAAAAATTTCATATTGAAACAAGTTTCCTACTTGAAGAAGAATACGTAATTATCTAGAGATTTGTCTCAATGTATTTTTTCAAAAGTGATTTAATATGTATAAAAGTATTGAAGTTGATAAGAAAATGCTGTGTGTATGACTCAGTGACAGACTGTATAAAAAAAAAAACAATTTCCACATAGAGAGATTACATAGAAGCAAAAATAAAAGAATTGTTTTCTCCTGAAAAGTGGATGAAAGCATCAGGAATTCATTTACTAGAAATGTGAAAAACCTTGAGGTATATAATTTTAAGATGCATCTTTAGTTATATTTGTACTGCTGTGTTCAAGGTACCTGAGAGAATAAAAGAAGGGAGGATTTATTCAGGTCTACAGTTTCAGTACATAGTCACTTGATTTCATATATATGGACATAATACTACGATGCTAAACAGCTGATGGAGGCTTTCTTAACTTCTTTTTTTGCATAATTAAATAATCCAAGTGACTTCCCTAGTAAGGGAAACAGGGACTGTGTCTGACATCAACTCAGTGGCTGGTTCTTTGATCACCTCCTCCTGATAGGGGAGCAGCCTTACTAGGTCACAGTCAAAGATAATGCAGCCAGTGCTGATGAGCCCTGTAGGCTAGGGTCAGATGGAAGGGGAGGAGGACCTCCTCTATCAGTGGACTTGGAGAGGGGCTTGGAAGGAGATGAGGGAGAGAGGGTGGGATTGGGAGGGAATAAGCGAGGGGCTACAGCTGGAATACAAATGAATAAACTGTAATTAATATTAAAAAATAAAATAGATTTCAAATAAAATAAAATGATTTATTGTATAGATGCATTTGTAAAGTAAAATTATCTTTCAATTATATAAATTGAAAAATTTTGTATTCCTGCCTAAATAATGAGAAGATGTGTGTTAAATGAAGTAACAGCATCCTTCCATGCAAGTACGTCCAGTATTATCATTAATTTGAAGATTTTAATGCCCACAGAAAATTCATATGGTTCATACATTGGGCTCACAACCAAAATGTCACCATCCTTTAAAAAGACAAACTTTATTACATCTTCCATAATTTCATATGATATATTTTGAACATATGTATTCACCCTTTCCTAACTCTTTTCATATCCACTCTATCATCCTTTCTGACTCAACTCTAAGTTTTCCTCTTGCCTTTTTCCTCATCAAATCTAGGTTGTGTTGCTCAACTATTCTTGGGAGTGGAGCCTACTCTGGAGTGTGGTAACCAACTAAGGGTCATATCACTAAAGAAAACTAACTTTCCTTTTCCCAGCAACAATCAACTGTCAATAGTTCCTTAGCTAGTGATGGGACTTTGTCTCCACCTTCCCTTTTCTATTTTGAAAGTTTGTCTGGCTCCTTTTAATTAATTTATTTCTATTAATTAAAGTTTATTCACCTTGTATCCCAACTTTTGCACACTCCCACACCACTTCCCAATCCCACCCTTTCTCCCTCTTCTACACCCATGCCCCTCTCCCAGTCCACTGACAGGAGAGGTCCTCGTCCCTTTCCATCTGACTCTAGCCTATCAGGTCTCATCAGGAGTGGTTGCATTGTCTTCCTTTGTGGCATGGTAAGGCTGTTCCGCTACTAGAGTGAGGTGATCAAATAACTAGTCACTGAGTTCATGTCAGAGACAGTTCCCATTCCCATTACTAGGAATTTCCTTTTAGACACTTAGTTGGCATATCAGTCTCAGAAAAGATCCCTGTGCCCAGATTTTTTTTCTCTCTCTCCTTGTGGAGCTCCTGTCCACTTTGGGTCCTTCTATCTTCCCCTTCTTTCATAAGATACCATGCACTCTGTCCAAAGTTTGGCTATGAGTCTCAGCCTCTGCTTTGATACCCCGCAGGGTAGAGTCTTTTAGTGTCCCGCTAGGGTAGGCTCCTGTCCTGTTCCCTGTTTTCTCTCTCTTCCAATGGCCATCCTATTTGCCTTTCTGCCTGAGGATATATTAGCTTCTGTAAGTGTACAGATTTTAGTAATATTATCCTATGTTACATGTCTAATATTCACTTATAAGTGAGTCTATACCATGTTTGTCATTGTGCTTCTGGGATACCTCACTCAGGATCATCTTCTGTAGCTTTCACCATTTGCATGCAAATTTCATGATTTCTTTGTTTTTAATTGTTGAGTAGTATTCCATTGAGTAGTATTCCATGTACCACAAATAATCCCTTGTATTCTATCTGACCACCATGGTCTAACACTGGACCTCAACAACAATAGAAATAGCAAAAAGTCTACACACTCATGGAAACTGAACAACTCGCTACTCAATGACAGTTGGGTTAGGGAAGAAATAAAGAAAGAAATTAAAGAATTCAATGAAAATGAAGGCACAACATACCCAAACTTATGGAACACATGAAAGCAGTTCTAAGTGGAACATTCACAGCACTAAGTGCCTTCAAGAAGGAATTAGAAATATCTCATTCAAGCAACTTAATGGTTCACCTGAAAGCCCTGGCAGGGTGGGGGGAGACATACCCAAGAGAAGTGGATGATTAGAAATAATTAAACTCAGGGCTGAAATCAATAAATTAGAAAAAAAATAAAACAATTCAAAGAATTAATGAAACCAAGAGCTGGTTCTTTGAGAAAATCAATAAGATAGAGAAACTTTTAGCCAAGCTAACTAAAAGGCAGAAAGACAATACCTAAGTCAACAAAATCAGAAATGAAAAGGGGGACATAACAACAAACATGGATGAACTTTAAACATCATTAGGTCTTACTTCAAAAGCCTATATGCCACAAAATTTGAAAATCTAAATGAAATGGACAATTTTCTTTCTTCTTACCTAACAGAAATCCAAAGATAAGTATAAAAATAGAAGGCAGGGCAAAATACAATACCCAAGAGTACGTACTCAGTTACATACTTCCTCCAGTTAGGTTCCATGTCCTATCTTTCAACATTTCTCAATAACACTATCATATTAAAAGTACAATTTGGAGGAGAATTTGCCTTTTTTCACATCCTCGGCACCATGTCCTGTCACTTGAGTTTTTGAGATTAGCAATTATCTGCATTTGAGAAGGAATCTCAGAATCCTTTCTATTTTCCAATTTGGGGAAATACATGTATTTAAAGTAAGACCAAATGATTCTATGGATTTCCTCAGTGTCTGTTGATATTTCCTACTTTTCATTTCTGATTTTGTTAATGTTCAACATCCTTAGTAATTCAGGAAAATACAGACAAAGCAACTCTGTGATTCAATGTTATACCAGCAAGAATGACTAAAATAAAAAATTCATGCATTCTTACACACTGCTGCGAATGTGGAGAAAGAGGAGAACTCTTCCACTGCTGGTGAGAGTGCGAACTTGTGAAAACATTTTGAAAATCAATTTGGCAGTTTCTCAGAAAGTGGGGACTAATTCTACCTCAAGACTCAACTATACCACTCCTGGGTATATTCCCAAAAGATGCTCCACCACAGTGCAAGAGCATTTGCTCTTAGGAGGGCAAGGGGATATAAAATGGAAAGGAAGAAGTCAAAGTATCACTATAAACAGATGATATGATTGTATATATGTGTGACCCCAAAAATTCTACTAGAGAACTCCATCAGTAGACAAACAACTGCTGCAAAGTGGCTGTATACAAAATTAACTCAAAAAAATAAAAAAAAGAAAACTATATAAGTGAGTATATACCATGTGTGTCTTTCTGCTTCTGGGACAGCTCACTCAGGATGATCCTTTCCAGGTCCCACCATTTACCTGCAAATTCCATGATTCCCTTGTTTTTCATTGCTGAGTAATATTCCATTGTGTAGATGTACCACAATTTTTGCATCCATTCTTGAGTTGAGGGGCATCTGGGCTGTTTCCAGCTTCTGGTTATTACAAATAAAGCTGCTACAAACATGGTTGAGCAAATGTCCTTATTTTGTACTTCAGTCTCTTTTAGTTATATGACTGGGCAACAGAAGATGACAATGCAGCCACTCCTGATGAGATCAGAAGAAAGGAGTAGAGGACCTGCCCTATCAGTGGACTTGTGGAGGGGCATTGGTAAAAAAGGGGGTGGGAGGGTGGTATCAGGGGGAGGAGGGAGGGTCTTATGGGGGATACAAAGTGAATAAAGTGTAATTAATAAAAATAAAAACAAAAAGATAAAAAAAAAACAACTTAAGCCCTCCTCTATACAAAAGACAAAGAGGCTGAGAAAGAAATTAGGGAATCAACATCCTTCACAATAACCAAAACCAACATAAAGTACCTTGGTGTGACTCTAACAAAGCAAGTGAAAGACATGCATGAAAACAAAACAAAACAAAACACAACACACTTCAAGTCTCTGAGGAAAAAAATTGAAAAAGATATCAGAAAATGGATGATCTCTCATGCTCATGGATCTACATGATTAGCATAGTGAAAATAGCTATCCTAGCAAAAGCAATGTACAGATGTAATGTGATTCCCATCAAAGTACCATCACGATTTTTTACAGACCTTGAAAAAACAATTCTAAATTTCATACAGAAAAAAATGCACAATAACTAAAACAATTCTGTACAATAAAAGATCTTTATGGTACTGGCATAGAAACAGAATGGTGGATCAATGGCATCAAACAGAAGACCCAGAAAACCCACACACCTATTGATATTGATAAATGACAAAGAAGCCAAAATAATACAATAGAAAATAGATAGCAAAATATATACCCGGGGGGCGGAGCCAAGATGGCGACTAGCACACACAGTTTCCGAGCTGTGGAAGCGATAAAGTTCTGAGTTGATGAGTGGAAGAACTTCTGAAGCCAGGGAAACAACGGAGAGACTTTCTAAACAACAGGGAACATCTCAGGAGGTGAAAACCTTGGTCTCGGGTCACCCAGGGACTTGTTTGGGAAAGGTGAGAAACGATCCTTTGATCTCTCGGCACTCCCCTCCCCCAGACCTCCCTCCTCCTCTGCACAGCGGACTCGCCTTTCTCAGCGCAGACCTAACTGCCTGGGGCCTGCAGCCACTGAGGCGGAGCCCCAAGCCCTCTATCGGCAAAGGCCAGCAGTACTGTGTCTTGAAGCTCCAGATTCGCGCGGCGGCTGCACCATCCTCCCAGGGACCAAGTCTGCTAGACACCATACTAGCTCCGCAGGATCGCGATCACTGACAGTATGGCCCGCCCAATCCCACAGTGACAGAGAATACGCTATATACTCACCAAAACCAGACAGAAATGCCATACAAGCTAGACACACCAGGCGCTGGGCCTCCGAAGCTTGGAGAGCACAGTGAAGAGACCCCAGGACTTCCCAGAAAGCATCTGGACTAGCAACCCAGTCTCCAGTTACAGCGGGACTTTCTAACCTGGCGGCGGAGCAGCACTGAGCTGGCGGGGCACATCAGCCCTCCAGTTTAAGACTAACCAGGGCCAAACCAGAGAACAGAAAGGCTGGTTACCCCGATTCCCACTGACGTGACCACCCTGAAATCTCCAGCTGCAGCAAGACCTCATAACCTGGCAGTGACAACAGCACGGAACTGGGGGAGCACATCAAAGAAGCAGGGCCAAACCAGAGAGCAGAGTGCCCAGATACCCAGATCTCTGCCAAATGACCTGCCTGTAAGTGAGTGAACCCTTGAGAATCTGCAGCTCCACTGATCCTGGGTTCTTCTAAAACAGAAGCCAGGCATCGAACCCCCTCCCACCCATATACCCACTTTGGGAAACAGAGGGGCACTTGGAACATTGAAGTTCCTGCTCTGTGGGTCTAATTGAGGAGTTAAGGCAGTTAATGCCAGAAACTGCACTGCGATCATCACTAGCACCTGCAACATATACATTGCAGAGCCCCTCCCACACACTCAAGGGTTCAACATTAGCCATCACTCTGTCCCTTGAGACACACGCCCACGCCCACTTACACACACACACACACACACACACACACACACACACACACACATATACACACGCACACACGCTTGCATTTGCCTCTGTTTGCGCCTGCGTACTTTCCTCCCACAGGTACAGCTAGTCCTCAGCACACGCTAAGGACATGGGACCTCTCTCAACTTCCTGAAGAATTCTCCAGACTCCAGAGGGAGAGACAGTACCAGTCTGATAGGCAGAATCCAAAAACAAACAGGGAAGGTCTCAGATAAGCCAATGGCCAGGGGTAGGCGAAAGAACACTTCCAACATAAATCAGGACATCATGACTTCACCAGCAAACCCCAAAATCGATGGATACTCCAATTCATCAGAAGCACAGGAAAATGACCTTAAAGCCATGCTTGCTCAATTATTTGAGGCTCATAAGGAGGAAATGAACAAATCTTTCAAAGAGGTGGCCAGTCAATTGGAGATAAAGAAAGAAGAAATAGACAAAACCCTTAAAGAAACACAGGCAAACATAGCCAAACAAATAGAGGCACAAGTAGAGAAGAAATAGAGTCCATCATAGAGAGACAGGAATCCAAATTCAAACACATGGAAGAAATGGTGCAAGGCATGAAAACAGAATTAGAATCAATAAAGAAAACACAAAATGAGAAAACCCTTGAGCTGGAGAACTTGGAGAAAAGATCAGGAACCACAAAAGTAAGCATCACCAACAGAATACAAGAGATGGAAGAGAGAATCTCTGGAGCTGAAGACACACTTGCAGAAATTGATACTTCTCTCAAAGAAAAAGTAAAATCAGAAAAAATTTCAATCACAAAATATCCAAGAAATCAAGGATGCTATGAAAAGACAAAATCTAAGAGTAATAGGAATTGATGAAAAAGAAGACTCCAGGCTCCAAGGTCCAGGAAATATTTTCAAGAAAATCATAGAAGAAAATTTTCCCAACTTAAAGAAAGAGATGTCCATAAATATACAAGAGGCCTACAGAACAGCAAATAGACTAGACCAGAAAAGAAACACATCACGTCACATCATAGTCAAAACACTAAATCTACAGAACAAAGAAAAGATATTAAAAGCAGCAAGGGAAAAAGGCCAAGTAACATATGAAGGTAGACCTATCAGAATCACACCAGACTTCTCATCAGAAACTATGAAAGCCAGAAGGGCCTGGGCAAGCATCATGGAGACTCTAAGAGATCACAAATGTCAACCCAGACTACTATACCCTGCAAAGCTTTCAATCAACATAGATGGAGAAAACAGAATATTCCATGACAAAACTAAATTTGTGCATTATCTATACAGCAAACCAACCCTACAGAAGATACTAGAAGGAAAACTCCAATCCAACGAATTCACCCAAGAAAACAGGGCATACAGATAATATCCCAACAAAAATGAAAAGAAAACAAGCAATGACACAAGGTAAGATCATCGACTCCATTACAAAAGGAACTAACATGCATTGGTCACTATTATCTATCAATATTAATGGACTCAACTCACCAATAAAAAGACACAGGCTAACAGAATGGTTACAGAAACAAGACCCAACATTCTGTTGCATCCAAGAAACACACCTATGCAACAAAGATAAACACTACCTCAGAGTAAAGGGCTGGAAAAATGTTTTTCAAGCAAATGGTTCCAGAAAACAAGCTGGAGTAGCCATCCTAATATCTAATAAAATAGACTTTCATCCGAAGTTAATCAAAAAAGATAAGGAGGGCCACTATATTCTCATCAAAGGAAAAATCCAACAAGAAGACATCACAATTTTGAATATCTATGCCCCAAACACAAGAGCACCTACATTCGTAAATGAAACAATATTAAAGCTTAAATCATACATTGATCCTAATACCTTAATAGTGGGAGACTTCAACACCCCACTCTCATCAAGGGACAGATCAACCAGACAGACACCAAATAGGGAAATAAAAGCACTCACAGAAATCCTAAATCAAATGGACCTAATAGACGTCTACAGATCTTTTCATCCATACTCAAAAGAGTACACCTTCTTTTCAGCACCACATGGAACCTTCTCCAAAATAGACCATATAGTTGGTCACAAAGCAAGCCTCAACAGATACAAAAGGATTGAAATAATCCCTTGTATACTATCGGACCACCATGGACTAAAGCTGGACATCAACAACAACAGAAACAACAAAAAGCCGACACGCACATGAAAGCTGAACAACTTACTACTCAATGACAGCTGGGTCAAGGAAGAAATAAAGAAAGAAATTAAAGACTTTCTAGAATTCAATGAAAATGAAGGCACAACATACCCAAATTCATGGGACACATTGAAAGCAGTGCTCAGAGGAAAATTTATAGCACTAAGTGCCTGCAAGAAGAAATCCGTAACATCACATGCAAACAACTTAATGGCCCAACTGAAAAACCTAGAAAAAAAAAGAAGCAGATACACCCAAGAGGAGCAGAAGGCTGGAAATAATCAAAGTAAGGGCAGAAATCAATCAATTAGAAACAAATAAAATTATCCAAAGAATCAATGAAACAAAAAGCTGGTTCTTTGAGAAAATCAACAAGATAGACAAACCCTTAGCCAAACTAACTAAAAAGCAGAGAGAAACCATACAAATCAGCAAAATCAGAAAGGAAAATGGGGACATAACTACAGACACTGAGGAAATCCAAACGATTATTAGGTCATACTACAAAAGCCTATATGGCACAAAATTTGAAATTCTAAATGAAATGAATAACTTTCTTGACAGATTCCATCTACCAAAATTAAGTCAAGATCAGGTAGAAAGACTGAATAGCCCTATATCTCCCAAGGAAATTGAAGCAGTCATTAACAGTCTCCCCTCCAAAAAAAAGCCCTGGACCAGATGGCTTCAGCGCAGAATTCTACAAGACCTTCAAAGAAGTACTAACACCAATTCTCCTCAAACTATTCCACAAAATAGAAATAGAAGGAACACTACCAAACTCATTCTATGAAGCCATAGTCACTTTGATATCTAAACCACACAAAGACCCAACAAAAAAGAAAACTTCAGACCTATCTCTCTTATGAACATTGATGCAAAAATACTCAATAAAATACTTGCAAGCCGAATCCAAGAACACATCAAAGATATCATCCACCATGACCAAGTAGGCTTCATCCCAGGAATGCAAGGGTAGTTCAACATACGGAAATCCATCAATGTAATCCACCACATAAACAAAATGAAGGAGAAAAACCACATGATCATCTCCTTAGATGCAGAAAAAGCATTTGACAAAGTCCAACACCCATTTATGTTTAAAGTCTTGGAGAGATCAGGGATACAAGGCACATACCTAAAGATAGTAAAGGCAACATACAGCAAGCCTATAGCCAACATCAAACTCAATGGAGAGAAACTTAAATCAATCCCACTGAAATCAGGGACAAGACAAGGCTGCCCACTCTCTCCATATCTCTTTAACATTGTACTTGAAGTCCTAGCCAGAGCAATAAGACAACTAAAGGAGATCAAGGGGATACAAATTGGAAAGGAAGAGGTCAAAGTGTCACTATTTGAAGATGATATGATAGTATACATGAGCGACCCCAAAGATTCAACCAGAGAACTTCTTCAGCTGATAAACACCTTCAGCAAAGTGGCAGGATACAAAATCAACTCAAAAAAATCAGAAGCCCTCTTGTATACCAAAGACAAAAAGGCTGAGAAAGAAATTAGGGAAACAACACCCTTCACAATAGCCACTAATAACATAAAGTACCTTGGTGTGACTCTAACTAAGCAAGTGAAAGACCTGTTTGAGAAAAACTTCAAGTCTTTGAAGAAAGAAATTGAAGAAGATCTCAGAAGATGGAAAGATCTCCCGTGCTCATGGATTGGTAGGATTAACATTGTGAAAATGGCCATCCTGCCAAAAGCAATCTACAGATTCAAGGCAATTCCCATCAAAATACCAACTCAATTCTTTATAGACCTTGAAAAAAAGATTCTCAGCTTCATATGGAGAAACAAAACACCCAGAATCTCCAAAATGATCCTGTACAACAACAGATCATCTGGAGGTATCTCCATTCCCGATCTCAAGCTGTACTACAGGGCAACAGTAATAAAAACTGCATGGTATTGGCATAGAAACAGAAAGGAGGATCAATGGAATCACATAGAAGACCCAGAAATAAACCCACACACCTATGAATACTCAATATTTGACAAAGAAGCCAAATCCATTCAATGGAAAAAAGACAGCATCTTCAACAAATGGTGCTGGACCAACTGGATGTCTACATGCAGAAAAATGAAAATAGATCTATATTTATCACCCTGCACAAAACTAAAGTCCAAGTGGATCAAGGACCTCAACATAAAACCAGATACTCTAAATCAGTTGGAAAAAAAAGTGGGAAACAGCCTAGAACTCATTGGCACAGGAGACAACTTCCTGAACAGAACACCAACAGCACAGGCTCTAAGAGCAACAATCAATAAATGGGGCCTCATGAAACTGAAAAGCTTCTGTAAAGCAAAAGACACTGTCATCAAAACAAATAGACAGCCTACAGATTGGGAAAGAATCTTTACCAACCCTTTATCTGACAGAGGGCTAATATCGAGTATATATAAAGAACTAAAGAAGCAGAAAAGCAACAAACCAAGTAATCCACTTAAAAAATGGGGAACAGAGCTAAACAGAGAATTCTCGAAAGAGGAACATCGAATGGCTTAGAAACACTTAAAGAAATGCTCAACCTCATTAGCCATTAGGGAATTCAAATCAAAACGGCCCTGAGATTTCACCTTACACCCATCAGAATGGCCAAGATGAAAAACTCAAGTGATATCTCATGCTGGAGAGGTTGTGGAGAAAAGAGAACCCTCCTCCATTGCTGGTGGGAATGTAAACTGGTTCAACCACTTTGGAAGTCAATCTGGCGCTTTCTCAGACAACTAGGAGTAGTGCTACCTCAAGACCCAGCTATACCACTCCTAGGTATATACCCAAAATTTGCTCAAGTACACAACAAGGACATTTGTTCAACCATGTTCATAGCAGCTTTATTTGTAATAGCCAGAACTTGGAAACAACCCAGATGTCCTTCAACGGAGGAATGGATACAGAAATTGTGGTATTTTTACACAATGAAATACTACTCAGCAATCAAAAAGGAGGAAATCATGAAATTTGCAGGCAAGTGGTGGGATCTAGAAAAGATCATTCTGAGTGAAGTATCCCAGAAGGAGAAAGACAAACTTGGTATATACTCGCTTATATAGACCTACAAGATATGATAAACTTAATGAAATCTACACACCTAAAGAAGATAATCAAGAAAGTGGACACAGGCGAAGGTGATTAATCCTCATTTAGAAAGACAAATGGGATGTGCATTGAACTTATGACAGGAGTCTACCACAAAAGGCATCTGAAAGACTCTACCTAGCAGTGTTTCAAAGCAGACACTAAGACTCATAACCAAACCCTCGGCAGAGTGCAGGGAATCATATGAAAGAAGGGAAGTTAGTATGATATGGAAAGGATAGGAGCTCTACAAGGACCAAACATATCTGGGCACAGGGTCTTTTCTGAGACTGACACTCAACCAAGGACCATCTATGGATATAACCTAGAACTTCTGCTCGGATGTGGCCCGTGGTAGCTCAGTAACCAAGTAGTTTTCCAAAGTAAGGGGAACACGGACTATTTCTAACAGGATCTCAAGGGCAGGCTTTTTGCCCCCCCCCCCCCGGGGAGGAGCAGTCTGTTAGGCTACAGAGGAGGACTTTGCAACCAGCCCTGAAGATACCTGATAAAACAGGGTCAGATGAAAGGGGAGGAGGTCCTCTCCTATCAGTGGACTTGGAAAGGGGCAGGGAGGAGACCAGGGAGGGAGTGTGTGGTTGGGGAGGGAATGAGGGAGCGGGATACAGCTGGGACACAGAGTTAACAAAATGTAACTAAAAAGAAAAAAATAAAAAAAAAGATTAAAAAAATTAGATAGCATCTTTAACAAGTGGTGCTTGTCTAGCTGGATGTCTACATATAGCAAAATTCAAATAGATCCATACTTATCACCCTGAACAAAACTAAAGACTAAGAGGATCAAACACCTCAATAGTCAAGTTCTTGTTGTCCCTCAGTCTTGCTCATTCAATGTCCTTTCCTGCAGTAGTTAATTTTTCTTAACAGACCTGTTTATCTAAAATGTATATGGCCGATTCTGCTTCTTCTGAGATTAATATCAGCATTGTGCTTCTCAATGTTTTACTACTTATTTCCCTGTATCATTGTGTTTTATTCTTTCGTATCTAAAAGATTCTTGAAGTGATTTTGCTGATATCTGATTCTAAACCATTATAGTGAGTATTTTGTTTAAGATTTACATTAATACAAAAGATACATGCTTGTTATTCAGAAACCCCACCATAGTGAAATAAATATTTTTTCTAACAAAATATTTATATAGGTGTGTGGAGAGAAAAGAGATGATAAATGGTGCCCAAATGCAATCAGGCAGCAGGAAATAAAATTTTTTACAGGTCAGTAAGAGACTTAATCTTACAATTACCTGTTCTGTATGGAGAACTGAAAGAGAATAGTTGAAGAGCAAAAGGAAGTGTGATGTATAAGGAGGAAAAAAAAGGCTTCTCACCCTCATTATAATCTTAAACACTGTTGAAAAAATCAAATCATTGTTTTGTACACTATGTATGTGAAATTGACCTATGCTCATAAAAAAAGAAACAGGTTTTGCATTACCAGTTCATTTTTCCTTTTGTTAATTTCTCAATCTTTTGGTTGTTTATCCTTTGAATTTTCTGTTGAGTTATTTTACATGTATTTGAGGATTTCATTTTCATATATTATAGTTTTATCAGTTCATTATGAAACTTGATAATTTTCTATATGATATCAATTGTTATTAATATGTATATAACTGATCATAATACACTGAATATTACCACACAGAAAGTGAAAAGTAGTTTGTGCTAATTCATGTCTTGTTATGAAATTTCAGTCTTTGAACTAGTTCAACTATATCCATTAATTCAATATTGTGTTGCATTTCTTTTACTTAAACTATTAAATATAATTTGAAAAACTAAAAAAAAAATCCTATGCTCATAGCATCTTTATTCATATTTATTCATAACAGCCAGAAACTGGAAAAACCTACATGTCCCTCAAGTAAAGAATGGATGAGGAAAGTATGGTACATTTATACAATGGAATACTACTCACCTATTAAAAATAAAGAAGTAATGCAATATTCAGGCAAATGGATGGAACTGGAAAAGATCATCCCAAGTTTGGTAACTCAGACACAGAAAAACACACATGATATGGACTCACATATAAGTGGATACTAGGCATATAGTACAGAATAACCATTCTACAATCCACTGACCCAAAGAAGCTAAGCAGCAAGGAAGGCCCAAAGGATGCTGCCTGGATCTCACTTAGAAGGGGAAATAGCTCAGATGTAGCCCATAGGCAGCTAAGTCTCCATGTGGGTTCTCTAATAGGGGAAGCAGGGGTTGTCTCTGACATTGACTCTTTGATCACTTCCCTCTAGGCGATGCAACCTTGCTAGGCCACAGAGGAAGAGGATGAACGCAGTTCTGAGGAGACTTGATCGCCTGGGGTCAGATGAAAGGGGAGGAGGTCTCCCCCTTTCTGACACTGAGAGGAAGAGGAAGAGAGTGGGGAACCAGGAGGAGATGAAGGATCTCTGGGCTACAATTGGGATATAAAGTGTATACATTATAAATAAAAATAAAGTCAGCAGAAGTGGGTGAAGAGAGGGAACAGTGTAGGCAAAGGAGTGGAAAGAGAAAGTAAGGTGGGGATCAGGTGAAGAGGGAACAGGAAGGCATCAGGGTGGGAGGTGAGAGGGTTGGGAGAGAAAAGGGAAATGGGGGGCATGTCTTTGACAAGCTGGGGACCTGCTACAGGGTAGACTCCTGGGAGGATATGGGTGTGGCACTAACTGAGACTCCTATGGAGGTGG
This sequence comes from Psammomys obesus, assembly GCF_907164565.1. Lineage (NCBI taxonomy): Eukaryota > Metazoa > Chordata > Mammalia > Rodentia > Muridae > Psammomys > Psammomys obesus. Next base: position 4,719,410 of record NW_026596051.1, read on the forward strand.
GGGTGAGGAGATGGAGATTAAAGTGACCACCTTTGAGCTAGGCAAGACTCCTAGTAGAGGGAGTGGACAACATGCCACCTCAAGATCTTTGACCCCAAAATCACCCTGCCTACAAGAAGTGCAAGGAAAAAGAGGGAACAGAGATTAAAGGACTGTCCATCTGATAACTAGCTGAGCCTGAGACCCACCCAACAGTAAAGAGCCAACCCCTGACACTATAAATGATATTCTGCTATGCTGGTATCTAGGAACCTAGCATAACTGTTGTATGAGAAGCTCCACTCAGCAGCAGATTGAAAGAGATGCTAAGACCCAACAACCAAACATGGGGCAGAGCATGTGGAGTCTTGTGTGAGTGTGTGTGTGAGGGGAAGAATAGAGAACCCAGAGGGGACAAGAACCCAGAAGAACTGCCAACAGACACAACTAATACAGACTCATGGGGTCTTAGAGAGACTGAAGCACCAAGTAAAAAGCATGCATTCTCTGGACCTAGACCCTCTACACATAAGTAACCAATGGGCAGCTTGGTCTTCATGTGAGTCCCCAGCAAGTGGATCAGGGGCTGTTTCTGATATAGACTCTATTGTCTGTTTTTTGATAACTTCCCCCTAGCTGGATGTCTTGCCTTGCCTGAGGGAACAATGATGTGCTCAGTCTTGCTGTGACTTGATGTGCTGGGGAGGGTTGATAAAGGGGGATAAGGGCTCTCCTTTCCTGAACAAAAAAAAAAAAAAAAGAGCAGGGAAAGGGGAAAATGGGGAAGGGGTTGAGAAGGTAGGAAAGAGGAGAGGAGAGTGGGGATTGCATTCCAAATGTAAAATGAAGAATTAAAACCTAATAAAAATGTTTAAGTACAATTTGGGATTAATCCACTTACTAAACTGTAGACCTCATGATCTAACCATATCTAGAAACATACCACAGACACTTCCAAAGGTGTAATTTATTGCTCTCCTAAGTATTTTTCTCTCTTTTTTAAATCTTTCACTGTTCTTTTCTTTATTTATTACTGTTATTACAATTTAGTGACTTATTTCTTATCAGAAGCAAATGTTCATATTATCTACCATAAGAAGTATAATCATAAATTGTGCTAATTAAAGTATTTTGTTTAAATACCAACATATTTCTAATTCAAATCCAGATAATTTTGAAGACAACTCTAAATAATAATCATAAATCAAATCTTGAAAACAAAGTAACAATACACAGAGAGTCACACAGTCACCCTGATCCTATGGGAAGCACAGGCAGTAACATTTCTATTACGTCAATGGGGAATACATGTTATAAACCAGGACATACTTGGAAAATTCATGAAATGTTGCTTTTATATCAGTTATAAAAGTACAAAATCACTAAAAGTGTGGAAAGCATAAGAGAGAGAAAGACAAGAAGATTTGACATCATGAGAGACCATTCCAAGACAATTACCTACCAATTTTAATTTTGTGCATGTATAAAGTGAAACTAAGGGATTTTATTTATAGGGAAAGAATATCTTTTGAAATGCTACCATTGTTGCTATTACCTGTATAATTATACTGAGTTTCTAAATTGTCTTTAACTTTAATAGGCTGATTTTCTTAATAATGCAAGTTTGGTAATGCACAATTTCTTGAAATATTTTTATCTCTAAAATTGCATATAATTGTACAATTGCTCTTCAATTCTTCTCTGTTCTCTGCATATGCATGTAGGTATAAAAGCCATTTCTTTGTGGAGTAATTAATTCAAACAAAATGCCTAATATATTTTACAATCTTTTGTGTATTTTTATACTGACTTTCCTCCCTCTCTTGTGCCTATTTCCCCTGTATTGTTCCCTTTTTCACTGTGATGCTGTCTTTTATTATTATTATTATTATTAGTTACATTTTATTAACTCTGTATTCCAGCTGTATCTCACTTCCTCATTCCCTCCCAATCCCACCCTCCCTCCTTTATCTCCTCCCTGCCCCTTTCCAAGTTGTGATGCCGTCTTGATAAGGGAGGACATCACTGTTTCTCTTAGTAATGATACTAACAATTGGTTCACTACTTAGAACATGAATGTAAGACCTATTAATGTCCTCATTTAAAGGATGCCACAAATTCACATTTTCTGTTTACAGCCAGACTCATGGGTTACAATAAACTTATAAGGAAGAGTGCCTCTAATGAATGTTCCAAACGTGGATTTTTTTTGTATGTTTCATTCAAAACATATTTGATATATGCTATGTGAATACTCAGTGTTACAATTTATTATGAAATAAGTCTTATGGCAAAAGTAGCACCATGGTCTATTATATGTGTAGAAGTATGACTGTAACTGTCTCTCCTCGTGTGATTTCAATTAATCTAATATTTCAAGCATAGTTTCAAGTAAAATCAGAAGACTCCCTCAGGGGAATGTTGTAATTGGAGGAAGAGAAAGTAAAAATAACCATTTAAATATATGTTAGGTAAAATATAGAGTTTTCCTTAAATTACAGTTACAAGGGGTGTAGCAGAACTTCGCTAATCTCTCTCTCTCTCTCTCTTTGTCTCTCTCTCACACACACAGAGATTCCTTATTCCTATATTGAAGTATTTTCTTTTGTTCAATTGCATCCCTGGGTACCACAGTAAGTATGCGGAGTAGCTTATAGTAAGAGAGGGCTATAAATGTTGCCTTACATACACTTGATCTAGCATACATGACAATTTCTTCAGTAGCTGGAAGAGTTTTGCTTAGCATTCAAAAAGAGTTCACACCAAATATAAACGAAGAGGACTGTCCAAATATGGAATGAAAATGTTAACACTGATGGACATGTCAAATTGAGAGGAAAAAGGGAATCCTCGACCCCACCCCCCAAATTTTTTCAGGCCACCAAGGAAAACATGGAATAGAGAATTGTTCTTCCCCAGTGTCTTCCCAATTTGTTATCTAATCCCAAAGAATCAGCCTTGAAAATATGCATATAAATAATATCATAGAGACTAAATAGGTTATATTCAGGAATACATGTAAGTCTAAATTACATATAGATACACATATTGCTATATATTAATATATATTATATATTTTATATAAGTATATATACTGTATATGTACATTATTATATGTGTATATTCATGTTTCTATATGTATGTGCTATAGAAATCTGCACATATAGCATCTATGAACATGTTTTATTTACATGATAAGTATATTTTTTTTTTACAGTGGGGAAAATATATGGCAGGATATTGAAGGAGAAAAAGAAAGGAAGAAACATTTTGTTGTGCTTCTACTGTAATCTCACAAAAGGAAGAATAAGATTGATGACAGGTCAAGAATTCAGACTGTTAACTAAGCAGAAAAAAAAATATGAGAAGGAGCCTAAGATGTGTTTTTGTGTAACAGTTTTCTGTACCAATAAGAAAATTTATATTAACTGTGTATCTTGGCGTGTATATCATCAGTAGATCTCATCCACAACAGTCAAACCATGTAAGCTTTACGTAGTTTATGGTTTCATAATCATGTTTTAATTTCAATTTTCATTTTGACTTTCACTTGGTTAATTTTTGGTTTACTGAAGTATTGATCACCCCAACATATGTTCCAGTTGTCAATAAATTACCGGGATTTTTCTAAATTAAAATAAAATGAGGAAATGATGGGTATGTTTTACTAGGTTCTGTTGATTATACATAATTTTCATCTCAACATACTTCACTAGTAGAAAATCAAATATAGTTTGTTAGCCAAATAATAGTGGTCATTTGTGCATCTGTTTTGATGAGGATGTATTAAGGTGTTAATTAATTGCAATTCCAAATATTTGTCAGTTTGTTAAAGGCCTCTATGGTAGTTTGAATGAGAATAACCACTATAGGCTCACATGTTGGAATACTTGGTCTGTAATTGGTGGAAATATTTTGGCAGGTATAGCAACAGGTAGGTTTCTAAAGGCGGTGTGTCACTGGAGGCTGGCTTTCTATTTCAAAATCTTCTATTCTGAGTTAACTCTCTTGTCTTCCTGTCTTGTAGACTGAGATATGATTCATCAGCTGCTCCTCTGGAACCTAACATGATGCCTTTGCTTCACCATTATATCATCCAACACTCTGGAACTATAAGTCCTATTAAGTCTCTTTCTTTTAGTGGTCTTCATCTATATTATATAAGGTTCTTGATGAGGGTTGAAAACTATGCACCTCAGTGGGCATAAAGATAAATACTTATAGACTTCCTTTAGGGATTATAGTAGCTCTAAATTTTCCTTCAATGAGTAATCATGTCTCCACTTGTACTTAGTAGTTAGCTGTGTTTGCAAGTATGAGCTGAACAAGAGTGAGATTAATAGACATGTATAAATGGATGGGAAAAATCCATTGCAGCCTCAACCTCACACAAAGAACCACAGGTACCTGAGGAAAGTTGAGAGCAAAAAAAGGTGTTCTTTCTCGGGGAAAAAAAAAAAAAAAACCAAAAACCCTGCTAATCAATTCACTCTCCAGTGCTAAATGGCCAGTCCTGAAATGTGTATGAAATGTGCATTTGGACAACATTATATGGACTGGGCAGATTATATTTAAAAATATTTACATATATATATATATGTACATACATACATATACAGACATACAGAATACTATAATGATTAGTGAAAATGAATCCATGAATATGAAGTTGAGTGGTACAAGATATGTGGAGAGTTTGGAGGCAAAAAGGGAAGAAACAATTGCTTAAATTGTATAATAATCTCAAAAATAATTTTGAAAACTTTCTTTTAAACCAGCCTTGACTTCTTACATGGTACTCTAGTACTACAGTCTCCACAAGCTCCTCTGGACACTAGTTAGTTGTCCAGAGATACTGGCATCTCCAGTGCCTTTTGTCATTCCTCACATTTTTCCATAAGACTTTCTATTTTGTTCCTTCTTTATTTTGTTTTCTATAATGTACCATTATTTTTCTAGGCAGAAAATAGTAAGTTTTGTAAAGGAATTTTAATCCAGCATCATGGCTGATCTGATCATATCCAAAAACCTAGGCCCTATTCTGGAAGGCCCCAACCAGCAGCAGACTGAGACCAATGGTGGGCCTTGCTGCCAATCATGGGGAAGAGCTCCAGGGGTCCTGTGGAAGTGCTGGGGTAAAGATGGAATGAACTGGAAGGGACAGGAACTTCACAAAAAGACCAACAAAGACAATTAACCCAGACCCATGGAGCTTACAGAGACCTAGACATCAACTAAGGAGCATGCATGGTCTATACGTAGGCCCCCTGTACATATGTGTCAAATGGTCTTCATGTGGGTTGTCCAGAGAGTGGCCATGGGGGGATTTTTCTAACATGGACTCTATTGCCTGCTTTTGGGTCTCTCCCCCCTGGGAGTGCCTCCATACCTGGCTTCAGGAGATGAGGATATGCTCATTCCTGGTGTGACTTGATGTGCTAGGAAGGATTGGTACTGGGTGGGGGGAGGAGGTCCCTTTTCTGGGGGAAAAGGAAGAGAGGGGGAAGAAGAAGAAGTGGGACTGGAAGAAGAGAAGGAAGGAGGCATCCTTGTGATGTAAAGTAAATAAACAGAAATTTAAAAGGTATTAAAAAAGAGATAAGCACAGAGAGAGAGAGACAGAGTTGGAGGCTGTACTATTTTATAGGAAACTTATATGGAGAAAGATTGCAGTGAGAGAGATCAAGATAAACACAGGTGAAAACAGAGTCAGAGAATGAGAAGGAGCCAGAAGATTATAACATATTGCCAAAGTCAGCAGGATGCCAAGCAGAGCAATTAAGCCAAAAGGTAAGGGAAGTCAGTATGAATCAGTCAGCTTGAAGAGGAATTTGAGCCAGAACAGCTGAGTTGAACCAGCCAGCCAGAGTTCAGAAAGAGCTAGAAAGGATGAGCTTATTCAGCATTAAGTCTCAGAGGCTGAAATCATTTTAGGCCTAGATTATATTGTAAGGAGGATAGAAGCTTTCAGGAAGAGGTCCAGGTTAGCAGATGGAGGCAGTAAGCCTCAAGACAACAACTGCATCAGGCAAATAAAAGTTGCTTTTACAGGGTTTTATTGCTACTCTGCTACAAGGTCGTGCTATTTCTGTTTATGTGCACTTCTTTTTTAAGTTTGTACAGTCTGAAGCCACTGTCATAAGCTGTAGCTAAAGATCTTTATGATCTCTTTTCTGAAGCCTGAAGAAGTACACTTCTGTAGGCTCCTTCCCTTTTTTGTGGTATCAACATGTGTTTAGCTGTATGAAATAATGACTACTAACAATTTTCTTTCAAGCATCCTTTCACTTATTCCATTTGTGTGAATATGTGCCACTGAGGCCTTGCCACATGGGGAGAGTTCAGAAGATAATCTTACTTTTGTATTGGTTTAAATTTTGTTTGTAGCGGTGGATCATTTTTTTTTCTTTGCTGCTTCGTATACTCTTGTACTTGATATGTAAGGGATGTCAACTCACATTTTCTAAAAACAGATTTCTTTTTTCAATTCTCACTTGATTTTAAAGTTTTCCAGTGGTTGAAAAAACACAATACATATATGTTAAGTCACTCTATTCAAACCACACATCTAAAAATAAGGTATGAAATTGTTATAAATTTTATATCTGGTGCATAGTAATCCTCAGAAATGTCTAGACACACTTCCTCTTGACAACAGCGTTACTACCTGTGTAATAAATGAATGGATGCTTCGATACTTGTTATGGATGTACTAAATGATATCTCAAGGCAACCCAGAATGTTCCTATATGTTTGAGAGAAAGTTTTGTTTTCTAGGAAAAAAGACTAAATAGGGAATACATGTAATAAGCTGGTATTATTCTATAGCAACTTGAGTTCCATAGTTAGCATGGGAATATCTGACTTGTATGACATGTCTGTATTCAATGCAATCAAAACAGAGTCACTCAGTTATGTGGATAAATCAGCCGAATGACTTATGTATGTTGGGATACTGATAAATAGTATATATATATATATATATATATATATATATATATATATATATATATACACACACACAAATGCAAAGAACGAATTTTCTTTACTAGATATTCCCTATTTTCTATGTTTAAATTCAGCAAATTATATTTCTTTAAAATTAAAAAGTACAACATTCAAGCACATTGTGTTGTGCTTATTATTAACACTTTGGGAAAAGGAGGAGTAATTTCTTCACTCTCAGTTATGCAGATGCTGCCCTTTGCACAGGCTTTTCTCTGTGCAATCCTATGTGTCAATCTGATTTAATTAAAACGTCCATGTGTGCTTGTATTCTGACCTGCACATTAGAAAACAGTACTCAGATGTTCCTCCTTGTAATATTACTCACATTGGATTTAAGGATCCTATTTTTGCCCTTCACTAGACTCCTCATTATTAATAAGTTCCATGTGACAGGGCCTGGAGAGATCACTCAGGAGTTAAAACCACTTGCTGCTATTGAAAAGGATTTGTGGTTAGATTGCAGCATTTACATTAAGTGTCACATACTTTTCTATAACTACAGTTCCATAGAAACTTGAGGTTCACTTCTTGTACTTGAAGGTTCACACACCTACACAAAAACATGCACATGCACATAGCCACAGATGGATTTAAATACACATAATCAGAAATAAATCGCAAAGAAAGAAATATCTACCTAATATTTTGAATTTAGGAGATGTCAGACAGATTGTGTCTATTCTTGGGGAGGAGGGAATAAAGAGCATATATTAAGGTCCTCAGACCTTAATTTGTTATGAATACTGATATTTAAGAAGAGACACATAGAAAACAGGTTCAGAAAGAAATATGTAAAGATAGAACACAAAATTTTCTACTTTCCTGAAAAAGAGGCCTCAGAAAAATTGATGTTGTTAACATCTTCACTTTATTCCTTTATCCTCTGCCATAAGAAAGCATTTAATTTGTACAGTATGTAGTACTTTTTCATGGGGCATTAGCAAATGAATATAATTTTTAAGGCCTGTGGCAATATGTTGTATATAGAACAATCAAGGGTCACAAACCTGGTAGTAGAATTCAAAAATATGGAAAAGTGGGTGTTTCAAACCGTGATGAACATCAAGAATTGATGGTCTCTTTCTCCCAAGTCCTGGCTGACATTAATCTAACATAACCCTAAACCCACTGTAACCTCTATTCTTCACCAAGTAGTGATCTCTACATCTTTCTAACCAGCTCTAGTCATCTGGGAAGGATATTTCAAAAGTCAGATTAGTGAGGGTCTCATCTTGGTTTGGGGTTACAACTGTGGTCATGTAAGTTTAAATGTGTTACAGGACCAATTGGTCTGACTCTGTCTTGGATGTTGACCAAGGCGTAAGAATTCCATGAAATTTCTTCTACTTTAGTAAAGTTTTCAATCATTTAGATATATTAAACTAAAACGAAAAAAAAGTCACATGCACTCTTTTCTTGATAATACCATTGAGATATTTCTCATTTTGTCTTTCCTTATATGATGATTTTAACTTTAAAACTCCACTTTTGTACATATTATAATAAATGTGTATTAACATTACCATGTATATTACAGGATTCATCTCTTGGTGAACTAAAAACCAAACTTTACAGAGACCTTAACACCATAAAAATAATGATGCTAAAACATTTTATATTTTCAAAATTTAGGCCTTAGCTGGACAGTCTCTGAACTATTCACCTAAGTTAACTAACCCACTTTGCCCCACCCAGCCTGAAGGCCAGTTATCCTCGTGTATCCAGGAACACATCTGTCCCCTTCCATGTAGGCTTGCAAAAACCCTATTCTCTCTTCCCTTCCCAGGGTTCCTGTCCCCTTAACAGGAAGTCCCTCCTTCTACTTCCTGTCCTTCTGCCCAGCATAGTAGCCAATCAACTCCTTATTTACAGTTACTTCATCCATGAAAGACATTCCTCCACATTACTGTGTTATTTCTTCCTCATTTACTTTATAAACAGAATAATATTTTAAAGCAGGGGATGCACTATTTAGTCGTTATCAACGGTTGGACATTTGAGAATTTTATAAATGTTCCTTTGCCAACCACCACTATGTAAGAAGAAAAAGGCCCCTGTTGTTGGTTGCAAGATGGTTTTCTCTCTGCAGAGACTCCATCATCCCAGTCTGATCAGGCTCCTGCATCACTACCCACTTTTAGTAAATTCTGTAAACATACTCTTGAGTACATGGTTCACTTTCATGGCCAAATAAATGAGCCTGAGGTCCTAATGAGAAAACTAGTCTGAAACTAAAATATAAATGTTATCATGAGGGTCAACACCAAAGTTATACTTACACAAGTATCTATGCATTCACATAGTAAAAGAATTTAATTAAAAATACTAATTGTTAAATATATGTATCTATGCTTATCAGGAACATGAAAACACTGTTTTATGTCTAATATTTAAAATCTTATGTTTAATATTTATATATTATATGAATAGCATTTGATATTTACATAGTCCATGTGATATATATAATATATACATTATTAGATATAGCATATGATATTTATTTTGCAGTTATTAGGAGAAGAAAAACAATAGAGGTTTTTTCATAATATATTCTTGCATAAGATATAAAATTAAAACAGTATTTTATAAAGTTTCTAAGAACACACAATCAATGAAGTTAACATATAATATTGACTAAATTAAACTAAGAAGAGCATATAGATATTTTATGTGTTTCTAATCTTGAATAAATTCAGCGTATTTATGTTCACATTATGTTTAAATTAGTTTATTTTTATCTCTAGAGATGAGATTTTTATATTTTACTGTCACGTCACAGAAAGCCTATTCATACTAATCACTATATCAAGCAGTATTTATTATTGCCTCTACAACACAAATACATTTGTCCAATGTCATAAAACATAAAAACATTTTTCATTATTTTAATATAAAATTATGATATGGGTGTTTTGGCTGCATGTATGAGTGTGCATCATATCATATGTTTCATATCATTAGAAACCAGAGATAGTATCAGATCCTCTGAACCTAGCTTTACAGGCAGTGTGAGCCACCATGTGGATACAGGCACTTGAACACAGATGTCCTGAAAGAAGAGCCAGTGTCCTTAACTACTGAACCTTCTCCCCATCCCCATTAAACTAATTTTGACTGAGGGCAATTCAAATAAATTCATAATGTAATACTCAAAAGCAACCAAAGCAGTTTGGTAACTGTATGGTGTACATAACTCTAGCACTGCAAACACATACTGGCAGTTGCAGTACTCCTGAAGTCTAAAACCTCTACACAAGAGCCTGCTCACTTTTACCTGCTATACTTAGTACAACCTGGCACAGATGTGGAAAAGTCTCATCAATATGTAGACTTCCTGTAGCTCCTTCCCTATCAGAAAACCCCTTTAGTTCAACTGCCATTTTCAGCTCTGCTCAATCACCCTAAAAATGATCTTCATACAATGACCAACTAGGTTCTTCCTGTACTCCAGGATCCCCCTCCAAACTGACAGCCACATGTGAGCCAACATGTCATAAACCACGCTGGTTTTATACATCCACATCACTGGAAATTTCCTACAGCCAAACACGACATACTACCTGGTTACATGTTAGCTTGAGATAAACAGTGCCAACACTTCCAATACCCCCAATTCATCCATCCCAGGACTACTCTCTAGCAGCCTAGCTTGGTGTGGACTAGGTAACAAAGACCCTTTTCACTAGAACAAATCTGTTTCTAGCCCCTGTCCCTGGATGTCTCTTCATCTGACCCATCACAAGAAATCCAGCCTAATGCATACTTGATGAGACAGCTCCTTCATTTAGACCTCCTCTGCCATTTTTATTCTCCCTCAGTAAACCCTTTTTCTGTACAGTTCTATGTTCTGGCCACATGAACTTCAGCTCCTGAATGCATGTTTTCCAGATCTCATTAAAACACACACACACACACACACACACACACACACACATAAACAAACAAACAAACAAAACACAAAATTTGCTGAAGGTATTTATTGGCTTTAGGAGTTCTCTGGTAGAACTTGGTGGATTACTTATTTATACTATCAAATCATCTGTGAATAGTAAAACTTTGACTTCTTACTTTCCAATTTGCGTCTCTTTGATATTCTTTATTTGTATTATTGCTTTAGCTAAAACTTCAAGTACTATACTGAAGATATATGCAGAGAGCAGTCTTCTCCCTGATTTTAGTGTAATTTCTTTGAGTTTCTCTCTATTGAATTTGATGTTGGCTATAGGCTTAATTTATATTACCTTTATTGTGTTTAGGTATGGGCCTTGTATCCCTGACCTCTCCAAGAATTTTAGCATGAAGAAGTGTTGGATTTTGACAATTATTTTGGCTTATAATGAGACGATCATGTTTGCTTTTTTCCCCTTTCCTTCAATTATTTATATGGTTGATTATATCAATATAATATATGAGAAACCATCCTTGCATTTCTGGGGAGAAGCCTACTTGATCATCGTGGGTGATGTTTTTGAAATATCGTGGATTCAGTTTGTGAGTATTTTATTGAGTATTTTTGAATCAATGTTCATGAGAGAGATTGGTCAGAAATTCTCTTTCTTTGTTGTATTTTTGTGTGGTTTAGGACTTAGAGTGACTGTAGTCTCATCGAATCAGTTTTGGCATTGTTTCTTCTGTTTCTATTTTGTGGAATAATTTAAAGAGTATGGTATTAGCTCTTCTTTAGAAGTCCAGTTGAATTTTGCATTAAAACCATCTGGCCCAGGACTTTTTGTTGTTGGCAAACTTTTAATGACTGTTTCTATTTCCCTAGGGGTCATAGGTCTATTTAAGTTGTCTACCTAATCTTGATTTAAAGTTGGTAGGTGGTATCTTTCAAGAAAATTATCTATTTCTTTCAGGTTTTCTAACACTGTGCAGTACAGGTTTTTGGAGTAGGACCTAATGAGTCTTTGGATTTTGTCAATGGCTGTTGCTATGTCCCCCCTTTAATTTCTGATTTTGTTACTTTGGATACCTTCTCTCTGTTTTGGGGTTAATTTGGCTAAGGACATGATACATATTTAAGTGGTGAGCAGTTTGGTTTTCAGGTGGCTCCCCACAACAAGGGGTCATGGATTCTGTTGTCTTCTTTTGGATCATTTTCCCCTAGCTATGCTTCCTTGATTGGCCTCAAGAAAATAGGATATACTAAGTCATAATGCCACTTGATGGGCCAGGCAGGGTGAGTTTATTAAGCTGGGTGACTCCTCTTTTCTAAGGAGAGGAGAGTGGGAAAAAGGGGAAATGGAAGGGAGGGTGGGATAAGGAGAAAATAAGAAGGGAACTATGATTGAGAAGAGTAAATTTTAAAAATTGCGATAAGGAGGCTGAGAACAAAAAATCCAACAAACAGCATAAATCCCCAGGACAATATCTTTTTCCCAAAGAACATCAATATCATAGAAGTACTCACCAAATGAAATAATGTATGTGAAATTTAAGGCACGGGGCTCATTACACTAATACTAATTAGCAACTAACAAAAAGGAAATCATGAAATTTGCAGGAAAATGTATAAACTAGAAAAGATCATCCTGAGTGAGGTAACCCAGAAACAGAAAGACATACATGGTATATAATCACTTTAATTGGATATTAGTCATAAAATACAGGATAAACATACTAAAACCTACACTCCCAAAAAAGCTAAAAAACAAGGAAGACCCTAGGGAAGAGTCTTAATCCATATTCAGAAGGGCCAACAGGGTAGACATTGAAAGTAGGAAAAGATAAGGAACAGGACAGGCACAACCTACCACAGAGGGCCTCTGAAAGCATTTACCCAGCAGGGAATTGAAACAGATGCTGAGACTCAGCCAAACTTTGGGCAGAGTAAAGGGAATCTTATTTTCTTTTCTTTCTTTTTTTTTTTAATTTTATTTAGTATAATTTATTTACTTTGTATCCCAGTTTGTCTCCTCCCAACTCTACCCTCCTTCCCCTCTCCTCCCATGCTCCTTCCCCAGTCCACTGATAGGATTCCCCTTCCATCTGACCCTAACCTATCTGGTCTCATCAAGACTATCTGCATTGTCTTCCTCCATGGCCTAGTAAGGCTGCCCCTATCAGGGGAGGTGATCAAAGAGCCAGCCACTAAGTTCATGTCAGACACAGCCCCTGTTCCCCTTACTAAGATAAGAGATTCACTTAGAGACTAAGCTATCATAGGCTACATGTGTGCAGAGGTTCTAAGTTATCTCCATGGACAATCCTTGGTTGGAGTATCAGTCTCAGAAAAGACCCCTGTGCCCAGAATTTTGGGTTCTGTTGCTCTCTTTGTGGTGCTCCAGGTCTTTATATCTCCCTCTTCTCATAAGGATTCCAGCACTCTGCCTAAACTTTGGCAATGAGTCTCAGTATCTCCTTCGATACCCTGGTGGATAGTATCTTTCAAAGGTCCTCTGTGGAAAGCTCCTGTGCTATCCCCTGTCTTCTCCTACTTCTGATATCTATCCCATTAACCGTTCTGAATGAGGACAGAGCATCTTTCCTAGGATTCTCCTTATTGTTTAGCTTCTTTAGTATTATAAATTTTAGTACGTTTATCCTATATTACATGGCTAATATCCAATTATAAGTGAGTATATATCATTTGTGTGTTTCTGCTTCTGGGTTACCTCACTCAGAATAATCTTTCTAGTTTCCACCATTTGTCTGCAAATTTCCTTATTTCCATGTTTTTTTTTTCTTTTTGCTAGTTTTAAAAATTATTTTAATTTGTATTAATTATACTTATTCACTTTGTATCTCCCTATAAACACCTCCCTCCTCCCCTCCCAGCCCCACTTCCCCCTCCATTTCTCCATTCATGCCCCTCCCCAAGTCCACTGATAGGGGAAGTATTCCTTTCGTCCCTTCTGATCCTAGTCTATTAGGTCTTATCAGGAGTGGTTACATTGTCTTCCTCTGTGGCCATCAGAATCACACCTGACTTTTCAACAAAGACTATGAAAGCTATAAGGGCCTGGATGGATATCATGCAGACCCTAAGAGAACACAGATGTCAGCCCAGGCTACTATACTCAGAAAAACTCTCAGTCCTCATAGATGGAGAAAACAAAATATTCAATAACAAAAATAAATTTCAACAATACCTACACACAAATCTAGCATTACAGAAGATACTAGAAGGAAAAATGCAACCCAAGAAAACTAACTACTTTCAAGAAAACACAGGAAATAAATAACCTCACTACATAAGATTCTTATTGAAGCAGGGGAGATAGAAAGACACAGAGTGGATAGAAGCTCCACAAGTAGACTGAAAGAGCCAAAAATCTGGACCCAGGGGTGCCTATAGCAACTGATGAGTCAACCAAATACTGGGCCTTCAAAGGACCTAGAACTCTTGCTCAGATGTAGACTGTAGGAAGCACAGTATCCATGGGGATTCCCTATAAAGGTGAACAGGGGCAGTCTCTGGCATAACTCAGTTGCTTACTCTTTGATCACCTCCCCCTGAAGTGGTGTTATGAGCCCACAGAGAAAGATTATCCAGATAGTCTTGATAAGACTTGATAGGCTAGGATCAGATAGTAGAGGAGGAGGAACTCCCTCATCAAGGGACTAGGGGAGGAGAATGGGAGGCAGAAGAGGGAGGGAAGGTGGGACAGGGAAGAGATGAGGGAAGGGACTACAGCTGTGATACAAACTGAATATATTGAAATAAATAATAATACATTAATAAATTTTAAATAATGCTGATAAATATGTCCAAGGAATTTAAAGAGAACATAAACACACACCTTAATGAACTGAGAGATCAGAGCAATGGACTGATTGAGATCCGTGAAAATACAAATATCCGAATGGAATAAGAAAGACAATCCAATATATAAATATAGATTCAATACAGAGCAATGAATATTGAAAAATCAAAACTAAAAAAGAGCTGGAAATGAAAGTTTTAACTAGTCAGTAAAACACTTATTGGAATGCCTCACCAACAGAAAGAATTGTTTGGAAGAGAATGTTATGGTTTAAAGACAAGATAAGAAATCGGATCAAACACTCAAAGAATATAAAATTTTTGAACTGAACAAAATGTACTTTGAAAACTGTGAAAAAACTGTATGCAGTAATTATGAGCATAGTAGAAAGAAAAGCATTTCAGGTCAAAAGCATGCAAAATATTTTCAATGAAGTTGTTTTAAAATCCCAGGTTAAAAGGTCCTTCCCTCTCAGGGGCATGGGAGGAGAAGAGGAAGGAGGAGCAGGATATGAAAGGGATAAGGAGGGTGCTACAGCTGGGATACAAAGTGAATAAATTGAAATAAATAGACCATGAGTTAGTGTGAACAAACAGCACATGCCAAGCACAGCTTGCTCTGTGGATCGGTGGTGGACAAATAGAAACAGCCCAGTTAATAAGAAAAATGCTGGGAGTTCCAAGATGGCTGCAAACAGAGCTCACCATTTTGGAGAGGCACAGGACATGAGTCTCCGAAATTGGTGAGTGGAGGGACAATCGAAACTAGAATTTGGACTTTGGGGCTTTCTAAAGGAGAGGGGACATCACAGAAGTGTGGAGTGCTTATAGATTTAGATCGGGCACGGACTTCTCTGAAAACGAAGTTGGGCGCTTCCCTTGTCCGGGCCTTCCTGGCAGGGAAGCCTGCACACAGCACCAGGTAGATGAGCACAAAGCTCACAGCCTGGGGATGGAGACTCATACTCCAACCAAGGACTATTCATGGAGATAACCTAGAACCTCTGCACAGATGTAGCCCATGGCAGTTCAGTTTCCAAGTGGGTTACATAGTAATGGGAAGAGGGACTGCCTCTGACATAATCTGATTGGCCTGCACTTTGATCACCTCCCCATGAGGGGGGAGCAGCCTTACCAGGCCACAGAAGATGACAATGCAGCCATTTCTGATGAGAACTGATAGTCTAAGATCAGAAAGAAGGAGAGGAAGACCTCCCCTATCAGTGGACTTGGGGAGGGGCATGCATGCAGAAAGGGGAGGAAGGATGGGATCGGAAGGGGAAAAGGGAGGGGCTTATGGGGGAGTACAAAATGAATAAAGTGTAATTAATAATAATAAAAAAAATTTTAAAAAAAGTCAGCAGAGACAGTGCTCCAGGCCCTTTACCATAGCGGACAGCTGTAACCACCTGCTGAACAATACCCCTCAGACACACGTCCCAGGAGCCCATACACCTGGCCCAGCCTAAGGCCCTCTTGCTTAGCTCTGGACCTGAGGAGCGTCCCCTCCCCCATCCTGCAGAGCTATCCCAGCACAAGAAGCAAGCAAAACTCATGTGCCTCCTGAAATCCCATGTGGCCAGAGAGCACACACTTATGGAAAACCTGCTCTGCCTGAGCGCACCCACCATAGGAAATCCCGCCTCGAAGTAGGGCACACACCTCCAGAAACCCTACCACACTGGAGGAGTGCACCCACTGCCAGCACCAGATCACAGGCCTAACCACAGAGTGCCAACCACAGAGACTCATTTCCGCAATACAATCCTTCCTGGATCCAAATCCACAAAGCTCAGTGCCTGGAGCCCAAGACTGCAGAGGCAAGGCTTCGGGCCCCTCAGCCACAGCAGAGAGCTGTAACCGCCCACTGAATGCCACCCCTCAGGGCACACATCTGAGGAGCCCACACCCCACCTAGTGCCCTCTTGCTGAGCTCCTGACCCTCAGAGCACACCCTCCCCACCTGGCCCTCCTGGAGTGCACACACCACCGGAAACCCCACCAAGCCAGAGCGCAAACCCAAAGAGTGCCAGCCACAAGACTCAGATCCACAGTACAATCCTTCCCAGATCCCAGTCTGCAAGTGGCAGTACTGACTACACAGGGCTGCCCAGCCAGTGATTGTATGGGCCATCCAACCCCTCTGTGGCAGATAACCAGCTGAATAGCCACTAAAGCCTAGAAGACCTGAAAAAAACAATACACACCTGAAATCTTCAACAACACTTGCAATCCCTTAAGCACCTGCAATACCTTCAGTGCCTGAAAGACACCCCTCTCACACACTGAAGGGCTTCTTCATTCTCCAACACTCTGTCCCTTAGGACAAAACAACAAGCACATGCCTGCGAACTTTCCTCCTACAGGTATAGCTGAATCAACAACGCCTACATTAAAGCACTGGAACTCCCCCATTTTCCTGAAGAATTCTCCAGACACCAAAGAAAGACCAGTATGATCTGCAGAATCCAGGAACAAACAGTGAACACTATGGATAACCAAATGGCCAGGGGTCGGCGAAAGAACACAACCAATGTAAATCAAAATATCATGGCTTCACTAGCAACCCCCAAAATTATTGGATACCTCAACTCATCAGAAACACAAGAAAATGATTTTAAAGCTAAGATTGTCCAGTTATTTGAGGCACAGAAAGAGGAAACCAAAAAATCTCTCAGAAAAAGAGCCAAACAGATTCAAACAGTTGAAACAAATAAATCTCTCAAAGATTTGGCCTCCCAAATGGAAACAAAGAAAAACGAAGTGAATGAAGCTCTTAAGGAAACACAGGCAACTATAGCCAAACAAATGGAGGCAGAAGTAGTGGCAGTAAGAGAGGAAACAAACAAAAAAATTGAGAGACAAGGGAATCCACATTCAAACAGATGAAGGAAATGTTGTAAGGCATGAAAAAAGAATTATAATCAATAAAGATGACACAAACTGAGAAAACCCTGGAACTGGAGAACTTAGAGAAAAGAGAAGGAACCACAAAGGTAAGCATCACTAATAGAATACAAGAGATAGAAGAGAGAATCTCAGGTACTGAAGATACACTCGCAGAAATTGATACTTCTCTCAAAGAAAAAGTAAAATCAGAAAAATTGCAAACACAAAACATCCAGGAAATCAAGGACGCCATTAAAAGGCAAAATCTAAGAAAAATAGGAATTGACAAAGAAGAGGATTCCAGACTCCAAGGTACAGAAAATATTTTCAAGAAAATCATAGAAGAAAATTTTCCCAACCTAAAGAAAGAGATGTCCACAAACATACAAGAGGCATACCGAACACCAAAAAGACTAGACCAGAAAAGAAACTCCTCAAGCCACATCATAGTCAAAACACTTAATCTACAGAACAAAGAAAAGATACTAAAAGCAGCAAGAGAAAAATGCCAAGTAACATATAAAGGTAGACCTATCAGAATAACACCAGACTTCTCATCAGAAACTATGAAAGCCAGAAGGACCTGGGGAGATGTCATGTAGGCTCTAAGGGACCACAGATGCCAACCTAGACTACTATACCCAGCAAAGCTTTCAATTAACATAGATGGAGAAAACAACATATTCCATAGCAAAACTAAATTCAAGCAATATTTGAACAGCAAACCAGCCCTACAGAAGATACTAGAAGGAAAATTCCAATCCAACAAAAACTACACCCAAGAAAACATAGGTTATAGATAATTTCCCAACAAAAATCAAAAGAAAGCAAGCAATGAATCACAGTAACACCACCAACTCCACAATAATAAGAAATAACATTCAATGGTCATTATTATCTATCAACATCAAGGGATTCAACTCTCCAATAAAAAGACACAGACTAACAGGATGGGTGCGGAAACAGGATCCAACATTCTGCTGCATCCAAGAAACACAGGTAAGCAACAAAGATAAACCATACCTCAGAGTAAAAGGCTGGAAAACAGTTTTTCAACCAAATGGACACAAAAAACAAGCTGGAGTGACTATCCTAATATCTAATAAAATAGACTTTCAACCAAAACTAATCAAAAAAGATGTAGAGGGGCACTACATTCTCATCAAAGGAAAAATCCATCACGAAGACATCACAATTCTGAACATCTATGCCCAAATTCTAGGATATCTACATTTGTAAAAGAAACATTATTAAAGCTTAAATCACACATCGACCCCAACACCTTAATATGGGAGACTTCAACACCCCACTATCACCAAGGGACAGATCATCTAGACAGAAGTCAAAGAGGGCAATAAAGGCACTTACAAATGTACTAATTCAAATGGACCTAATAGATGTCTATAAGACTTTTCACCCAAACTCAAACGAGTATACATTCTTCTCAGCACCTCATGGAATGTTCTTCAAAATAGACCATATAGTTGGTCACAAAGCAAGCCTCAACAGATACAAGAAGATTGAAATAATCCTCTGTATACTATATGACCACCATGGACTAAAGCTGGACCTCAACAACAATGGAAATAGCAAAAAGCCTATACACACATGGAAACTGAGCAACTTACTTCTCAATGACAGCTGGGTTAAGGATGAAATAAAGAATGAAAGTAAAAACTTCCTAGAATTCAATGAAAATGAAGGCACAACATACCCAAATTAATGGAACACAATGAAAGCAGTACTTAGAGGAAAACTCATAGCACTAAGTGCCTTTAAGAAGAAATTTGTAACATCTCATACAAACAACTTAATGGCACATCTGAAAGCCCTAGGGAAAAAAAAAGAAAAAGCAGAAACACCCAAGAGGAGTAGATGGTTGGAAATAATCAAACTCAGGGGTGAAATCAACCAATTAGAAAAAATAAAACAATTCAAAGAATCAATGAAACCAAGAGCTGGTTCTTTGAAAAAATTAACAAGATAGACAAACCTTTAGCCAAACTAACTAAAAGGTAGAGAGAAACTATCTAAATCAGAAAAATCAGAAATGAAAAGAGGGTCATAACTACAGACAATAAGGAAATCCAAACAATCATTAAGGTCGTACTACAAAAGACTATGTGCCACAAAGTTCGAAAATCTAAAAGAAATGGACAATTTTCTTGACAGATTCCATCTACGAAAATAAAGTCAAGACCAGGTATAAAGATTGAACAGCCCTATATCCCCCAAGGAAATTGAAGCAGCCGTCAACAGCCTCCCTTCCAAAAAAAGCCCAGGGCCACATGGTTTCAGTGCAGAATTCTACCAGACCTTCAAAGAAGTGCTAACTCCAATTCTCTCCAAATTATTCCACAAAATAGAAACAGAAGGAACATTACCAAACTCATTCTATGAAGCCACAATCGCCTTAATACCTAAACTGCACAAAGATCCAACAAAAAAGAGAACTTCAGACATATCTCTCTTATGAACATTGATGCAAATATAATCAATAAAATACTTGCAAACAGAATCCAAGATCACATAAAAGATATCATCTACCATGACCAAGTAGGCTTCATCCCCAGCATGCAAGTGTGTTTCAATATATGAAAATCCATCAATGTAATCCACCACATAAAAAATCCGAAGGAGAAAAACCACATGATAATCTTTCTAGATGCTGAAAAAAACATATGACAAAGTCCACCACCCATTCATGTTTAAAGTCTTGGAGAGATCAGGGATACAAGGAACATATCTAAACATAGTAAAGGCAATATATAGCAAGCCTATAGCCAATATCAAACTCAACAGAGAGAAACTTAAATCAATCCCACTGAAATCAGGGACAAGGCAAGGCTGCCCATTGTCTCTATATCTCTTCAACATAGTACTTGAAGTCCTAGCTAGAGCAATAAGACAAGTAAGGGAGATCAAGGGGATACAAATTGGAAAGGAAGAAGTCAAAGTTTCGCTATTTGCAGATGACATGATAGTATACCTGAGTGACCCCAAAAACTCAACCAGAGAACTCCTTCAGCTGATAAACACCTTCAGCAAAGTAGCAGGATACAAAATCAACTCAAAAAAATGTTCAAGTACACAACAAGGACATTTGCTCGACTATGTTTGTAGCAGCCTTTTTTGTAATAACCAGAACCTGGAAAGAACCCAGATGTCCATCAACGGAGGAATGGATACACAAATTGTGGTACTTATACACAATGGAATACTACTCAGCAATTAAAAACAAGGAAATAATGAATTTTGCAGGCAAATAGTGGGACCTAGAAAAAAATCATCCTGAGTGAGGTTATGCCAAAAGCAGAAAGACACACAGTATATCCTCACTTATATAGACCTATAAGATAGGATAAACATACTAAAATATGTACACCTAAAGAAGATAAACAAGAAAGAGGTCCAGGGGTAAGATGATCAATCCTCATCTAGAAAGACAAAGGGGATGGACATTGGAAATAGGAAAAAACAAGAAACAGGACAGTAGCCTACCACAGAAGGCACTTGAAAAACTCTACCTAGCAGTGTATCAAAGCAGATGCTGAGACCCATAAACAAACCTTTGGCAGAGTGTTGGGAATCATATGAAGGAAGCAAGAATTAGTGTATCCTTGAGGGGACAGGGAGCCCCACAAGGTCCAAATATATCTGAGCACAGGGGTCTTCTATGAGACTGTTTATCCAACCAAGGACCATGAATGGATATAACCTACAACCTCTGCTCAGACATAGCCCATGGTAGCTCAGTAACCAAGTGGGTTCCCTAGTAAGGGGGACAGGAATTGTTTCTGACATGAACTCATGTGCTTCCCATCCCCCATGAGGGAGGAGCAGCATTGCTAGGCCACAGATAAGGACATTGCAACCATTCTGAAGATACCTGATAAGCTAGGGCCAGAATAAAGAGAGGAGGACCTCCCCTATCAGTGACATGATGAAAAAAATTCAAAGCCAGGAGCTTATAGAGAAATGTATTCAAAGTTCTGAAAGTTCTTAATTGGTAACCTAGATTATTATACCCTAAGATGATGCTTTATTAGAGAAAGTGAAATAAATATCCCAACTATAAATATAAACTAAGGTGATTTATGACAACTAAGCTAGCTTATAGAGGATTCTGGAAGAACTCCTTTAAGCTGAAGAAAGAGAAATAAATGCAAGAGGTCAAAGATGAGAAATGAACAATGCCAGGAGAGTTCATCAAAAGTAATCAAAGAGAAAAAATATCAGCGAAAGGAAAGGAATTAGTACGCGTGTGTCAATTATTACCTAGTAATTATGTTCTAATTTTCCAAGTACAACTACATAGAGTATCAGGATGGATTAGAAATCAGAATATATATGTGTCCTGATGTCAAAAATATGGCTGAACATCAAATACAGGTAAATTCTATATTAAAAAAGTGAAAAGAGGAAAAATGTGGCACAGCTATTCTTATATATGACAAAATGCAATTCACACTATTAGTCTGAAGAGATTACAAAGAAAAGGCTTCTTCAAAGTCACTAATGAACAACCAATCCAGAGAATATTTTATTCCAAAAACATAAATACCAAGCACAAATATACACAATTTATAAAATAATAATTATTAGACTTAAAGCCATAGGTCAATCCCTATCACAGCCATGGTGGGAAATTTTAATATTTTATCCCTCTTCATAAATAGATCATCTCATCCCGACCAAAATTATACAGAAGAACATAGAAAAATGATATGCTGATTCAAATAGACCTTACAAAATTTGGCATGACATTTTACTTCAACACTAACACTACAGCACACACACACACACACACACACACAAATGTACAAGATATGTACAAGATTCAATATGATAGAAGAGAAATGTACAAAATGATATGCATCCTTTTGATGTTCAGTTTCCATTGTTGTTAGCTAATGTGGAAGATTTCAACTTTCTTAAACACTACATGACCATTTTTTTTCAACTGAGATTTTTTTTTCCATCATTTGTAAAATAGGCTTTACTGGAAAAACAAAACAAAGCAAACAAAAATACATGATTATGACAGTAATGGAATCTGATTTGTACTTAAAGGGATTCTAAAGATGGCCATGAAAATCAGTATGTGTTTGTATTTAGCTACCCAGAAGCCAAGGCATCTAGGAGACCAATAGGTACACCCTACTACCACCTCAAAAGTTATTTTTTTTTACCTTTACTATAAAGAAAGGGGTGTTGCGGATCGAATTCAGGGCTTTGTGTATTCAAGATACAGAGCTGTTACAGAGCTGCACCCCAGGTTCTATATTGATATAAAACAGTGTCTCCTCATATACTTCAGGTGGACACTAAACTCACAGTGTACCTCAGGCTGGCCTCAAGCTCATGATCTTCTTTGCTTAATTTTTCATGAGCTGAGTTTGCAGGCATGGGATGCCACACTTGGCTCCCTTTAATTTCTTTTTAAAGAGAAAGTTGTTTCAGCAGGTTATTTTGTTTTGTGTTGTTTTTTGGAACTGGGAGCTTTGGGGATTCAGTCGGTTACTGGAGATGCTTACTTTCCGGTGAAGGTGCTTGACTACATTCCAAACAGTAGAAATGTGATCCATTCATCTTCTGAGCAGTCTCCAAGGGCTTTTTTTTTGAAGCTCTGCATCTTTATTTTACTTTTTATTTTTTGAATTTTATTTTTTCTTATCAGTTACATTTTATTAACTCTGTATCCCAGCCGTGTCCCGCTCCCTCATTCCCTCCCAGTCCCTCCCTCCCTCCCTTCCTCCCTCATCTCTACCTTGACTCTTGCAAAGTCCACTAATAGGGGGGACCTCCTCCCCATTCATCTGATCCTGTTTTCACAGCTATCTACAGGACTGACTGCAAAGCTCTCCTCTGTGGCCTAACAGGACTGCTCCTCCCTTGGGTTTGGGGAGGCCAAAGAGCCAGTCATTGAGTTCCTGTTAGAAATAGTCCTTGTTACCCTCACTATGGGAAGCCAATTGGTTACTGAGCTACCACAGGCTACATCTGAGCGGAGGTTCTAGGTTACATTCACACATGGTCCTTGGTTGCAAGTCAGTCTCAGAAAAGACCCTGTGCCCAGATATATTTGGTTCTTGTGGCGCTCCTATCCTTTCCTCATCAGACTAACTCCCCTTCTTTCTTATGATTCCCTGTACTCTGCCAAAGGTTTGGTCATGAGTCTTTGCTTTGAAAACACTGCTAGTTAGAGTCTTTCAAATGCGCTCAGTAGACTCCTGTCATATGTTCAATGCACATCCCATCTGTCTTTCTAAACGAGGATTGATAATCTTACCCCATGTCTGCTCTCTTGATTATCTTTTTTAGGTGTATAGATTTCATTAAGTTTATCATATCTTATAGGTCTATATAAGTGAGTATATACCGTGTTTGTCTTTCTCCTTCTGGGATATTTCACTCAGGATGATCTTTTCTAGATCCCACCATTTACCTGCAAATTTCATGATTTCCTCCTTTTTGATTGCTGAGTAGTATTCCATTGTGTAAAAATACCACAATTTCTGTACCCATTCCTCCGTTGATGGACATCTGGGTTGTTTCCAGGTTCTGGCTATTACAAATAAAGCTGCTATAAACATGGTTGAGCAAATATCCCTTTTGTGTACTTGAGCATACTTTGGGTATATGCCTAGCAGTGGTATATCTGGATCTTGAGGAAGCGCTATTCCTAATTGTCTTAGAAAGCACCAGATAGATTTCCAGAGTGGTTGTATCAGTTTACATTCCCAGCAGCAGTGGAGGAGGGTTCCCCTTTCTCCACAACCTCTCCAGCATGTGTTGTCCCTTGAGTTTTTCATCTTGGCCATTCTGATGGGTGTAAGGTGATATCTCAGGGTCATTTTGATTTGCATTTCCCTGATGGCTAATGAGGATGAGCATTGCTTTAAGTGTTTCTCTGCCATTCGATATTCCTCTGTCCAGAATTCTCTGTTTAGCTCTGTTCCCCATTTTTTAATTGGATTACTTGGTTTGCTGCTTTTCAGCTTCTTTAGTTCCTTGTATATACTGGATATTAGTCCTCTATCAGATAAAGGGTTGGTGAAGATTCTTTCCCAATCTGTAGGCAGGCGTTTTGTTTTGATGACAGTGTCCTTTGCTTTACAGAAGCTTTTCAGTTTCATGAGGTCCCATTTATTGATTGTTGCTTTAGAACCTGTGCTGTTTGTGTTCTGTTCAGGAAGTTGTCTCCTGTGCCAATGAGTTCTAGACTGTTCCCCACTTTTTCTTCTAAAAGATTTAGAGTATCTGGTTTTATGTTGTGGTCTTTGATCCACTTGGACTTTAGTTTTGTGCAGGGTGATAAATATAGATCTATTTTCATTTTTCTGCATGTGGACATCCAGTTGGACCAGCAACATTTGTTGAAGATGCTGTCTTTTTTTCATTGAATGGTTTTGGCTTCTTTGTCAAAAATCGAGTATTCATAGGTGTGTGGGTTTATTTCTGGGTCTTCTATGCGGATCCATTGATCCTCCTTTCTGTTTCTATGCCAATACCATGCAGTTTTTATTACTATTGCTCTGTAGTACAACTTGAGATCTGGGATAGAGATACCTCCAGCTGATTTGTTATTGTACAGGATTGTTTTGGAGATTCTGGGTGATTTGTTTCTCCATATGAAGCTGAGAATCTTTTTTTCAAGGTCTATAAAGAATTGAGTTGGTATTTTGATGGGAATTGCATTGAATCTGTAGATTGCTTTTGACAGGATGGCCATTTTCACAATGTTAATCCCACCAATCCATGAGCACGGGAGATCTTTCCATCTTCTGAGATCTTCTTCAATTTCTTTCTTCAGAGACTTGAAGTTTTTGTCAAACAGGTCTTTCACTTGCTTGGTTAGTGTCACCCCAAGGTACTTTATGTTATTAGTGGATATTGTCAAGGGTGTTGTTTCCCTAATTTCTTTCTTGTCCCTCTTGTCTTTGTTATACAGGAGGGCTTCTGATTTTTTTGAGATGATTTTGTATCCTGCCACTTTGCTGAAGGTGTTTATGAGCTGGAGGAGTTCTCTGGTTGAATTTTTGGGGTCGCTCATATATACTATCATATCATCTGTGAATAGTGACACTTTGACCTCTTCCTTTCCGATTTGTATCCCCTTGATCTCCTTTAGTTGTCTTATTGCTCTGGCTAGGACTTCAAGTACTATGTTGAAGAGGTAGGGAGAGAGTGGGCAGCCTTGTCTTGTCCCTGATTTCAGTGGGATTGATTTAAGTTTCTCTCCATTGAGTTTGATGTTGGCAATAGGCTTGCTGTACACTGCCTTTACTATGTTTAGATATGTGCCTTGTATTCCTGATTTCTCCAAGACTTTAAACATGAATGGGTGTTAGACTTTGTCAAATGCTTTTTCAGCATCTAAGGAGATGATCATGTGGTTTTTCTCCTTCAGTTTGATTATGTGGTGGATTACATTGATGGATTTCTGTATGTTGAACCACCCTTGCATGCCTGGGATGAAGCCTACTTGGTCGTGGTGGAGGATATCTTTGATGTGTTCTTGGATTTGGTTTGCAAGTATTTTATTGAGTATTTTTGTGTCAATGTTCATAAGAGAGATAGGTCTGAAGTTCTCTTTTTTTGTTGGGTCTTTGTGTGGTTTAGGCATCAGGGTGACTGTTGCTTCATAGAATGAGTTTGGTAATGTACCTTCTGTTTCTATTTTGTGGAAGAGTTTGAGGAGAATTGGTGTGAGCACTTCTTTGAAGGTCTGGTAGAATTCCGTGCTGAAACCATCTGGACCAGGGCTTTTTTTGGAGGGGAGACTGTGAGTGACTGCTTCAATTTCTTTGGGGGATATAGGGCTGTTCAGTCTTTCTACCTGATCTTGACTTAATGTTGGAAGATGGAATCTATCAAGAAAATTGTCCATTTCATTTAGGTTTTCAAATTTTGTGGCATATAGGCTTTTGTAGTATGACCTAATGATTGTTTGAATTTCCTCTGTGTCTCTAGTTATGTCACCCTTTTCTTCTCTGATTTTGTTGATTTGGATAAATTATCTCTGCTTTTTAGGTAGTTTGGCTAAGGGTTTGTCTATCTTGTTGATTTTCTCAAAGAACCAGGTTTTTGTTACATTGATTCTTTGAATAGTTTTATTTGTTTCTAATTGATTGATTTCAGCCTTGAGTTTGATTATTTCCAGCCTTCTGCTCCTATTGGGTGTATCTGCTTCTTTTTTTTCTAGGGTTCTCAGTTGGGCCATTAAGTTGTTTGTATGTGATGTTACGAATTTCTTCTTGCAGGCACTTAGTGCTATAAATTTTCCCCTGAGCACTGCTTTCAATGTGTCCCGTAAATTTGGGTATGTTGTGCCTTCATTTTCATTGAATTCTATGAAGTCTTTAATTTCTTTCTTTATTTCTTCCTTAACCCAGCTGTTGGTGAGCAAGTTGTTCAGTTTCCATGTGCGTGTTAGGCTGTTTGTTATTTTTGTTGTTGTTGAGGTCCAGCTTAAGTCCATGGTGGTCAGATAGAATACAAGGGATTATTTCAATCTTTTTGTATCTGTTGAGGCTTTCTTTATGACCAACTCTATGGTCTATTTTGGAGAAGGTTCCATGCGGTGCTGAAAAGAAGGTATACTCTTTTGAGTTTGGATGAAAAGATCTGTAGACGTCTATTAGGTCCATTTGATTTAGGGTCTCTGTAAGTGTTTTTCTTTCCCTATTTGTTTTCTGTCTAGTTGATCTGTCCCTTGGTGAGAGTGGAGTGTTGAAGTCTCCCACTATTAGGGTTTTAGGATCAATGTGTGATTTAAGCTTTAATATTGTTTCATTTACGAATGTAGGTGTTCTTGTATTTGGGGCATAGATATTCAAAATTGTGATGTCCTCTTGGTGGATTTTTCCTTTGATGAGAATATAGTGGCTGTCCTTATCTTTTTTGATTAACTTTAGTTGAAAGTCTATTTTATTAGATATTAGGATGGCTACTCCCGCTTGTTTTCTGGAACCATTTGCTTGAAAGACATTTTTCCAGCCGTTTGCTCTGAGGTAGTGTTTATCTTTGTTGCATAGGTGTGTTTCTTGGATGCAACAGAATGATGGATCCTGTTTCTGCAACCATTCTGTTAGTCTGTGTCTTTTAATTGGGGAGTTGAGTCCGTTGATGTTGATAGAAACTAGTGACCAACAATTGTTACTTACTTTAGATGTGGGTTTGGTGTTGTCACTGAGTTTCATTGCTTGTCTTCTTTTGGTTTTTTTTGTTGTGTAGTTATCTATTTCCTCTGTTTCCTTTGATGTAGTTGTTTTCTTTGGTTTGGAGTTTCCCTTCTAGTAACTTCTGTAGAGCTGGGTTACTATGTAGATATTGTTTAAATTTGGTTTTGTCTTGGAATATCTTGAATTCTCCGTCTATGTTGATTGAAAGTTTTGCTGGGTATAGTAGTCTGGGTTGGAATCTGTGGTCCCTTAAGGACTGTATGATTTCTGTCCAGGCCCTTCTGGCTTTCATAGTTTCTGTTGAGAAATCTGGTGTGATTCTGATAGGTCTACCTTCATATGTTACTTGGCCTTTTTCCCTTGCTGCTTTTAGAATTTTTTCTTTGTTTTGTAGGTTCAGTGTTTTGACTATGATGTGACGTGAAGAATTTCGTTTCTGGTCCAGTCTACTTGGTGTTCTGTAGGCCTCTTGTATGTTTATGGCCATCTCCTTCTTTAAGTTGGGGAAGTTTTCTTCTATAATTTTCTTGAAAATATTTTCTGGACCTTGGAGCCTGATGTCTTCTTTTTCTTCTACTCCTATTATTCTTAGGTTTTGTCTTTTCATGGTGTCCTTGATTTCTTGGATGTTTTGTGTTTGGAACTTTTCTGATTTTATTTTTTCTTTGAGAGACCTGTCAATTTCCGCAAGTGTATCTTCGGCTCCTGAGATTTTTTCTTCCATCTCTTGTATTCTGTTGGTGATGCTTACCTTTGTGGTGCCTGATCTTTTCTCTATGTTCTCCAGCTCCTGGTTTTTCTCTATTTGTGTTTTCTTTATTGATTCTAATTCTGTTTTCATGTCTTGCACCATTTCCTTCATCTGTTTGAATGTGGACTCCTGCTTTTCAATGATAGCTTCTATTTTTTTGTCTGTTTCCTCTCTATGTATCACTAATTGTGCCTCTACTTCTTCGGGTATTTCTATGAGAGCTTTGCTTATTTCTTCTTTATTTGCCTTCATTTGTGTGGACATTTCTTTGAGAGCTTTGTGCATTTCTTCTCTGTTTGCCTCAATTTTCGTGGTCATTCCTCTGAGAGCACGATTTGTTTCCTTTTGGTTAGTCTCGATTTCTTTGGTTATTTCTCTGAGGGCTTTGTTCATTTCATCTCTATGGGCTTCTAATAGCTGGAGAAACATAGTTTTGAGGTCATTTTCTTGTATATCTAGTGAATTGAAGTGTCCATTGTTTTGTGGGGTTGCTGGTGAGGTCATTATGTCCTGATTTTTGTTGGGAGTGTTCTTATGTCTGCCTCTAGCCATCTGGTTATTTATAATCCTCACTGGTTGTTCCTCGAGATTGTAGTTTGGGCTATGATCCTCTCTTTCTGTTTTCTGGACTGTTTTTTCAGGAAGTTGAGAGAGGTTCACTGCTTTGGGAGTGTGCACTGTGTTTTCAGTTTTGCCTAAGTAAAGAATGTGATGCTGGCGCTATTTGCGTGCGCTTTTAGCGGGCGCAGTGTGCATGTGCAGATTCTCTGACTATTGCAGTGGCCTGCAAGCCACTATTATGCAGTTCTGAATGAGATCCAGGGATTGTTTGCCTGGATTACCCTGTTGGACCCTCAAGGCAGAGGCTTCAATGTCGGGGTCGCTATCCCAAGAATCCCTCTGATGCCCACACTAGGAGTGTGGGTGGCAGGGATCTCGTCTGGTTGCTTCTGTGGAGAGGCCCTGGGTCTGGGGCAATCTCTCCCTAGAAGGCTCACTCACTCTCTTGCAGGATCAGTTGGAATGCACAGGGGTTCCCCTTGCTCACTACTCTTTGTTTTGGTCCTGCTGCGGAAGTGCACGGGTAGGCTAACAGTCAGCTCTGTGACACTGTGGCCACAGGACTCGGTGTCTACCTTTCCTGTGTGCTGCCTCTTTGTCCTTGCCCTCTGCCAGGAGGGGTTATGTTGACTGGTCCCTGGGTGTCGCGGGAAAGGGTTAGGATGAGTGTACTCAATCCCAGATCCCGGGCCCAGATCTCTCTGCCAGAAGCAGCCTAGCGGTAGAATCTATGTTTGCTGATCCCAAGAGACTACTGGGTAGGGTTGAGTGTCCTCAGATCCAGAGCTTGGGTTTCTCTGCTAGGGGCCGCTGGGTGAGCTGGAGAGAGGTTGCTCTGTCCTTGGCAGGCTGCCTCTCTGTCCTTCCCCTCTGACCTCCTCCTCTGCTAGGGCAAGCTTATGGAGGTGCTCTCAGGGGAATGCCAGCAGGGGTTAGGGCTTCTCAGTCAGATCCTGAGCCCTGAGCCGGCGTTTCTCTTCTAGGGGTTGGGGGGGGGGGCGCCGGTGATAGAACTTGCTGCTAGACCTTTTTGCGCTGGACCCAGGATAATCCCAGGACAGGTAGAATGACCACAGTCCCAGATCCTGAGCTGTAGTTTGTTTACTAGGAGCAGCTGGCAGCACTGGAGTTCTGGCACTGTGAAGCTGCTGTGCACCTCTTTATCCTTCTGCTCTGCCTTGGCAGGGTTATGGTGGTGTTTGGGGAGTGCCCAAAAGGATTGGGTTTTCTCAGCCCCGATCTCAGGTTGGGGTACAGACAATGTGGTCTGTGGCAGATTCTACTGGATGCCTCCTGCCTCCTCCGAAGAGGGAGTAGGGATTTTGAGCTGGGCGCTCAGCTGCAATCCGTGCAGGGCGGGAGCTCAATTGTGATGGCGGCAGGTACCCTTGGTCGGAGAGACCTTCCAGGGAAAGACTGGTTGACCAGTGACCAGTCTGGCAACTTTCCTTCCCCATGGTCTTTTTTTTTTTTTTTTTTTTTTTTTTTTTTTTTTTGCGACTGGACTCCCAGCCTCAGGCCCCCTTGTGCCCACCAATCAGCCTGGGAAAGTGTTTGGGACAAGCAGGCTTATGGAACCAGCCCGGAGACCCAAAGCCTGCGTTAGCCGGGTTCTCTTCCGGGTTCTGGCTGGGCAGCCGAGAGTGGACCTGACTGATTCCCACGCCGTGGGAGCCTCCCCTCACCTGGGAAACACGATAGCTGTAGTTTTAGGGCCCAGAGTTCAGTCTCCTGGTCGCTGCATGGAGTGTGTTGTCCTGCTTCTCAGACACGGTGTTCTCCCGGTGCCGCCATCTTGGCCCCTCCTCTCAACTGAGATTTCAAGAAAACTTCCAGACTGAAATGGTTTTTCAACCAGTAATATAATTTATTTGAATGGAAGTTCTTCTGCTTTAAGCATGCATGTGAAATATTTTTAAAATCCCAATTTCTAAATCTAGCAACTCCTTTATTTCTGGAGAAAATGACATGAGCTATAACTGAAATAAAGCTTTAATGGCCTGTTAGATCTTGTTTCTGATCTTACTGTTTGAAACCACAAAAACATCAGTTGTCCACACATTGTGAGTAACCTCTCTTCCTGATCAAATCCCTCAGTCTTGCAAACCTCATCAACTCGGTTTATTCTAGGGCATCTGTGATTCCTAGAAAGTTTATCTCTATGTATAAAGTAAGTCCATCCATCCCAAGATAATTTCTTCCTTACATGGTTTGAAACATTTTTCAGTTGTTCTACTGCTATGTTGTTAGTGCTTCCAATTGGCTGATGTTTCATGTAGGTACTTCCCAAATTTCAGCACTAAGCCCTTAAGCAGCTTCAAATGTCATGAAAGTAAAATAAGATAATTAGAGCATTATGTGCAGATGGTCAAACTAGTGTCCAAGGAAATGCCTTTAGTGAACAAAAGCCAGTGGAGTTACTGGAACACCTGCTATGTTAACAGGGTGCTGAAGAAAATCAAGGTTATTTGGCATCTCAGATCAAAAAGTGACATAAATAGAAAGAGCAAAAATTGTCTGGAATAAATAGGTCATTCATAAAACAGGCATTTTCTATACGGTGTGTCTATGTGTTTGTGTATGTGTCACTTTCCTTTTAACTCAGAAATATGCCAAATATGAACCTTAAAATAGACAGCTTCATGATTTTATGCATAACAAAGAAAAACATTAATGGTGGTATTTTATTGGTTATGTCTTACAAGAAGTCACTCTAAAAGTTTCAAGACTCAGAGCTATAAATCTCATCTCAGGGAATAAAAATCTTTATGGCTCCTCCCCCTCCTTGTCTGTAAAATAATTAGCACAGAGAAGAATTATTTATAAAGTTCACAGAGGCATATTGCATCAGTCAAACATTTTAGCAGAAAAACTTATACGTGTGTAATATCTTATTTTCTAAATTAATTCATTTCAAAACAAGCATATTGAGTAAAAGTAAGATCTTTATACGTACATTACTTTTTATTATTTTTTCCTCTACATTTATGTGACAGTTCTTTATGTTTATGGCACATTTTACTTAAAATTCTGTTCTGTTATAATGTGTCAGCTTGTGATTTTTTTTTCATTAAAATAGATTGGACGCAGAAGGAACACGGCACAAAGTGAGTCCACAGGCATATTTGTTATGAGAACACAGAATGATTAAAAAGCTCCAGTTTCCAAGTTACAAGGAACAAGGTATGGGAAGAAAAGGGCTGCAGCATTAAATAGAGGCTCACACACCTCAAGTGATTTTTCTGTGTGCAACCAACGACATCACAATGAAAACTGTTCTTGATAAACTGTGTGCTTCCCCTTGGGGTGAGACATTTTCACAGAATATGCTGCTGAGTCATTTTGTAGTAACACGCTCTGCCGAGTTATCTTTACTTTAGTTGAAAACACTATTACTTAAGTTATTTGAATCACAAACCACAAGTATACTCATTTAAAAGACTAAGTAAATTTGTAGTTTAAATGTATAAGGTGGGGCTGGGATTCCTTCTGTTTTAAGAAGTTTCTTCCTGTCTATTACTATCAATGCTCTTTTCTGTAGAAAACAATCATAATCTCTGTATCAGTTGTTGTGAGGAACAAACTGAAAATTTATTTCATAAACACTGACATGTTAGTATGTGTTGTCCACATGACATAAATGCAGATCACTTGATCTCTAGGATTCTCCATGGGAAATTATTCAGGAATGTACCAAGAAAACCCACACAATAATTTCCCGTATGAGGATTCTACTTCAATTATGAGGATCCAAAACTATTCATGTTCTTTTCAGTCTTAACATTTTCAAAAACAGACACAAATAAGTTTTGTATTCTCTAGTTATATATGAACAGTGGTTCTGGCTCTGAGATACTAGAGCAGACTTGGACTTACAATTTTTTTTCTGATGTTAAGTGTCTGCATTCTAGAAAGCCAGAGTTAATATAGAGTCATTGGGAGGAAGATGGAGGACACAGAGGTCGTTTTTTATTGACAGATTAGTGACTGGTGATAGGCAAATAGAGCAGAAAGCAGATATGGAGAGACAGACCACTTGGTGCGATTTGGCCGTGAAATCTTTCTACTTGGGGTTAATGTCATCAAGTTTCTTGCAAACTAAGCCAGGGCTTACTGAGGGATCACACAGAATAATGGCCTGTTTACTTTGGTGAAATGTTGTCCTTAAATTCTCTATGAAATACAATGAGCTGTATATGGGGATCTCTTGAACTGAGGGGCTAATGATTTCATTAATGGAACAGTGTTTAATTCCCTTGAGCCTAGTGAGGCTTTATATTTCCGTAAGACACATCTTTTCAGACTATATTTCCTTCAGATTTTGCTTCCAAAATATTGTGCTTCCAAAGTGCACAAGACACAAGGGAATGTGGCCCTGTGTCGTAGATGAGAATACTAACATTTTACTGTTTCAACTCACAACCAGAGGAACGGTCACAAAGCACATCAAAATGAACTTGCTCGGGCTACTCAGGTTGACGTATTCCAATCCACTTGTGCCTACTTCAACATCGTCTATGAAAGCATCACAGTGTCATCGCTATTTCATTACATATCAAGCTAGTCTATGAAAGATATCTGAAAGCTTGTCTCCTCAAAAAAATGCTCTTAAAGGCTATGTAAAATAGCACTTTAAATTTATATCCCAGAGAAGAAAAAAACATTTATTTTGCTTTCTTCAGATATCAGAAGACCCATATCACTCTTTACCTTTATTCAAGTTTAAAAACAGTGGTTGAATGAGATTTTAGTGCATGGTAGCCGTGAATAAATTACATTGTGTCTACCATTCTGTTTTACCCATCTCAAATTCTTCCAGTGTTTTTCTCTTTATTTGAAGACAGCAGATAATTATTGAGAATTTTGGTCAGCAATTTTCCAATTATGAGGGAAGAGCTTTGACTTTGATTTACATGCAATAGTGCGGATTTCACCTGTTCTGTATGTCAGCCTAAGATATTTCAAAAACAGAAATTCTCCTTTATAACATGCTACTTTTCCTTTTAACTGGGTATTGTCTCTCAGCCACTTTGAGAGTTAACCTCAGGAAAAAGTTTCATCTTTATATTTAATTTTAATTGTTGTGCTATCTCAGAGCATTGTCTTGGACATGTTGCTAGGCGATTCATTTACTCTAAGGAATCATCAACTCTAGAAAATTCATTTGCCATTTATGTAGTGATGATTCTCACTGATGTTTCCCTATTTATTTTATCTTTAAACTTACTGTTATATCCAACTCTATGACATTGTTACTTGAGTACCTATATGGCACCATCGGGACCTATATTCAGCATTCCAACTTGAAATCAGACTTTGTCTTTAGATTTTCCTGATTTAATATCCACCACAACCCGTACTAGGATCTACAAGGTATAACTTTATTTATTTTTCTATATAAAATTATACTTTAATGTGATGATTAGATTTTTCAATTTCTTTAACTTTTTAAGGTTTTAAATGGATAAATTTATTTTTGAATGGGAACAGTCATACATAAATAAATGTTTAGGTGATTTAACTTTCTGTGACAATATTCTGCCATTGTTTACTTAGATTTGAACATGTTGTTTTAAAATCTGAACAAAGTAAACATATTTTTATAAAATCTATAATGCTATATTATTCAAATAATTACTCCAGAATACATGTCATAAGGTTTCATTTTTCCAATTTACTGTTATTTTTTTAATTAATTACACTTTATTCATTTTGTATCCCCCCATAAGCCCTTCCCTCCTCCCCTCCTGATCCCACCCTTCCTCCCTTTTCTGCATGCATGCCCTTCCCCAAGTCCACTGATAGGGGAGGTTCTCCTCTCCTTTCTGATCTTACTCTATCAGTTCTCATCAAAAGTAGCTGCATTGTCCTCTTCTGTGGCCTGGTAAGGCTGCTTCCCCCTCAGGGGGAGGTGATCAAAGAGCAGGCCAATCAGATTATGTCAGAGGCAGTCCCTCTTCCCATTACTTTGTAACCCACTTGGACACTGAACTGCCATGGGCTACATCTGTGAAGGGGTTCTAGGTTATCTCCATGAATAGTCCTTGGTTGGAGTATGAGTCTCTGGGAAGTTCCCTCTGTTCAAATTTTCTGGTTCTGTTGCTCTCCTTGTGGAGTTCCTGTCCCCTCCAGCTCTATATTTCCCACCTCTTACCTAAAATTCCATTCACTCTGCCCTTCATTTGGCCATCAGGCTCAGCATCTACTTTGACAGTCTGCATGGCAGAGGCTTTCAGTGGCCCTCTGTGGCAGGTTCTGAGGTTGTTTCTTGTTTTCTTTTTCTTCTGATGTCCATCCTCTTTGCCTTTCAGGATGGGGATTGAACATTTTAGTTAGTTTCCTCTCTCTTACTTAGTTTCTTTAGATGCACAGATTTTAGTGGGTTTCTCCTATGTTGTATGTCTATATGAGTGAGTATATACCGTGTGTGTCTTTTTGCTTCTGGGACAACTCACTCAAGATGATCCTTTCCAGGTCCCACCATTTACCTGCAAATTTCATGATTTCCTTATTTTTCATTGCTGAGTAATACTCCATTGTATAGATGTACCACAGTTTCTGCATCCATTCTTCAGTTGAGGGGCATCTGGGTTGTTTCCAGCTTCTGGCTATTACAAATAAAGCTGCTACAAACATGGTTGAGCAAATGTCCTTTTTGTGTACTTGCGCCTCTTTTGGGTATATGCCTAGGAGTGGTATGGCTGGATCTTGAGGAAGCGCTATTCCTAGTTGTCTGAGAAAGCACCAGATTGATTTCCAGAGTGGTTGTACCAGTTTACTTTCCCACCAGCAGTGGAGGAGTGTTACCCTTTCTCCACAACCTCTCCAGCATGTGTTGTCCCTTGAGTTTTTCATCTTGGCCATTCTGATGGGTGTAAGGTGAAATCTCAGGGTTGTTTTGATTTGCATTTCCCTAATGGCTAATGAGGTTGAGCATTTCTTTAAGTGCTTCTCTGCCATTCAATATTCCTCTATTGAGAATTCTCTGTTTAGCTCTGTTCCCCATTTTTAAAGTGGATTACTTGGTTTGCTATTTTCCACTTCTTTAGTTCTTTCTATATACTGGATGTGAGTCCTCTGTCTTATAAAGTGTTGGTGAAGATTCTTTCACAATCTGTAGGCAGTCAATTTGTGTTGATGACTGTGTCCTTTGCTTTACAGAAGCTTTTCAGTTTCATGAGGTCCCATTTATTGATTGTTGCTCTTAGAGCCTGTGCTGTTTGGGTTCTGTTCAGGATGTTTTCTCCTGTACCAATGAGTTCTAGGGTATTCCCCACT
Source organism: Psammomys obesus (assembly GCF_907164565.1). Taxonomy (NCBI): domain Eukaryota; kingdom Metazoa; phylum Chordata; class Mammalia; order Rodentia; family Muridae; genus Psammomys; species Psammomys obesus. The sequence continues at coordinate 4,755,771 of NW_026596051.1, forward strand.
TCTTTTTCTAGCCGATTTAATGTGTCTGGATTTATATTGAGGTCTTTGATCCACTTGGACTTCAGTTTTTTGCAAGGTGATAAGTATGGATCTATTTTCATTTTTTTACGTGTACACATCCAGTTGGACCAGCACCATTTGTTGAAGATGCTATCTTTTTTCCATTCTATGGTTTTGGTATCTTTGTCAAAGATCAGGTGTCCTTAAGTGTGTGGGTTTATTTCTGGTTCCTCTGTTCGGTTCCATTGATCCATTATTCTGTTTTTATGCCAATACCATGCAGTTTTTAAAACTGTTGCTCTATATTACAACTTAAGATCAGGGATGGAGATACCTCCAGAAGATTTTTTATTGTAGAGGATTGCTTTAGCAATTCTGGATTTCTTGTTATTCCATATGAAGTTGAGAATTTTTCTTTCCAGGTCTGTAAAGAATTGTGTTGGTAATTTGATGGGAATTGCATTGAATCTGTAGATTGCTTTTGGTAAGATGGCCATTTTTACTATGTTAATCCTGCCAAGCCAAGAGCATGGGAGATCTTTACATCTTCTGCTATCTTCTTCTAATTCTTTCTTCAGATACTTGAATTTTTATTCATACAAGTCTTTGACTTTCTTGGTTAGGTCTACTCCGAGGTACCTTATGTCTTTTGTGGCTATTCTGAAGGGTGTTATTTTCTTAATTTCTTTCTCAGCCCTTTTGTCTTTTGTATACAGGAGGGCTACTGATTTTTTTGAGTTAATTTTGTAACTGGCCACATTGCTGAAGGTTTTTATCAGCTGTAGGAGTTCCCTGGCAGAGTTTTTGGGGTCTCTCACTTATACTATCATATCATCTGTAAATAGTAATAATTTGACTTCTTCCTTTCCCAACTGTATCCCCTTGATCTCCTTCATCTGTCTTATTGCTTTATCTAGGACTTCCAGCACTATGTTGAAGAGATATGGAGAGAGGGGGCAGCCTTGTCTTGTCCCTGATTTCAGTGGGATTGCTTTAAGTTTCTCTCCGTTCAGTTTGGTATTGGCTTTAGGCTTGTTGTATATCGCCTTTACTATGTTTCGATATGTGCCTTGTATACCTGATCTCTCCAATATTTTAAACATGAATGGATGTTGGATTTTGTCAAATGCTTTTTCAGTATCTAGGGAGATTATCATGTGTTTTTTTTTTTTTTTCGTTTTTTAATATGGTGGATCACATTGATGGATTTCCGTATATTGAACCACAACCTGCATACCTGGGATGAAGCCTACTTGGTCATGGTGGATGATATCTTTGATGTGTTCTTGTATTCGTTTTGCAAATGTTTTGTTGAGTATTTTTTCATTGATGTTCATTAGGAAGATTGGTCTGAAGTTCTCTTTTTTTGTTGGGTCTTTGTGAGGTTTAGGTACCAAGGTGACTGTGGCTTCATAGAATGAGTTTGGTAATGTTCCTTCTGTTTCTATTTTGTGGAATAGTTTGAAGAGAATTGGAGTTAGCTCTTCTTTGAATGTCTGGTAGAATTCTGCACTGAAACCATCAGGTCCTGGGCTTTTTTTGGATGGGAGACTTTTGATGACTGCTTCTAATTTTTGGTTGGATATAGGACTATTTAATTGATTTACCTGTCCTGATTCAGCTTTGATAAGTGGAATCGAGCAAGAAAATTGACTATTTCATTTAGATTTTCAAATTTTGTTGTGTATAGATTTTTGAAGTAAGTCCTACTTATTGTTTGGATTTCCTCAGTGTCTGTAGTTATGTTCCCCTTTTCATTTCTGATTTTCTTTATTTGGATGGTGTCTTTCTGCCTTTTAGTTAGCTTGGCTAAGGGTTTGTCTATCTTGTTGATCTTCTCACAGAACCAGCTCTTGGTTTCATTGATTCTTTGAATTGTTTTATTTGTTTCTAATGTATTGATTTCAGCCCTGAGTTTGATTATTTCCATCTACTCCTTTTTGGTGTGTCTGCTTCTTCTTTTTCTAGGGTTTTTAAGTGAGCCATTAGGTTGCTTGAATGAGCTCTCTCGAATTTCTTCTTGAAGGCACTTAGTGCTATGAACTTTCCTCTTAGCACTGCTTTCATTGTGTCCCACAAGTTTGGGTATGTTGTGTCTTCATTTTCATTGAGTTCTATGAAGACTTTAATTTCTTTCTTTATTTCTTCCCTGACCCAGCTGTCATTTAGTAGCAAGTTGTTCAGTTTCCATGTACGTGTAGGATTTTTGCTATTTCTGTTTTTATTGAGGTCAAGCTTTATTCCATGGTGATCAGACAGGATTCAAGGGATTATTTCAATCTTCTTGTATCTGTTAAGGCTTGCTTTGTGACCAACTATGTGGTCTATTCTGGAGAAGGTTCAATGAGGTGCTGAGAAGAAGGTAAATTCTTTTGTGTTTGGATATAAGTTTCCGTAAATGTCTGTTAAGTCCATTTGATTCATGACCTCTGTTAGAGATATTGTTTCTTTGTTTAATATTTGTTTAGTTGATCTGTCCTTTGTTGAGAGTAGGATGTTGAAGTCTCCCACTATTAGTGTGTGGGGATCTATGTGTGGTTTAAGTTTTATCAATGTTTCTTTCACAAATGTGGGTGCCCTTGTATTTGGGGCATAGATGTTCAGGATTGTGATGTTTTCCTGGTGGAATTTTCCCTTGATGAGTATGAAGTGTCCTTCCCCATCTCTTTTGATTAATTTTGGTTGAAAGTCTGTTTTATCAGATATTAGAATGGCTATTCCTGCTTGCTTCTTGTATCCATTTGCTTGGAAAGCCTTCTTCCATCCCTTTACCCTCAGGTAATGTCTATCTTTGAGACTTAGGTGTGTTTCTTGTATGCAACAGATTGCTGGGTTTTGTTTACGTATCCATTCTGTTAATCTGTGTCTTTTTACTGGAGAGTTGAGTCCATTGATGTTGATAGAGATTAATGACCAGTGGCTGTTAGATCCTTTGCATTTGATGTTGGCTGTTGTCATATGTTTCTGTGCTTGGTTGCTTTTTGTTTTACTGTAGTGGGGTTATTTATTTCCTGTGTTTTCTTGAATGTAGCTAGTTTTTTTGGGTTGTATTTTTCCTTCTAGTGTCTTTTGTAATGATTGTTTTGTTTGTAGGTATAGTTGAAATTTGTTTTTGTCATTGAATATCTTGTTTTCTTCATCTATGAGGACTGAGAGTTTTGCTGGTGTCAGCCTGGGCTGACATCTGTGTTCTCTTAGGGTCTGCATGATATCTGTCCAGGCCCTTCTGGCTTTCATAGTCTCTTTTGAGAAGTCAGGTGTGATTCTAATGGGTTTGCCATTATATGTTACTTGGCCTTTTTCTCTTGCAGCTTTTAGTATTTTTTCTTTGTTCTTTAAATTTACACTTTTGATTGTTATGTGGCTGGAGTATTTTCTTTTCTGGTCTAATTTATTGGGTGTTCTGTAGGCCTCTTGTATTCTTATTGGCTTCTCCTTTATTTTGGGGAAATTTTCTTCAATGATTTTGTTGAAAATATTTTCTGGTCCTTGGTGCAGGGAATCTTCTTTTTCCTCTATTTCTATTATTCTTAGGTTTTGTCTTTTTATGTTGTCTTGAATTTCTTGGATGGTCTGTGTCAGGGATTTTTTAGATTTAACATTTTCTTTGACAGATACTTTTATTTCTTCCATTGTATCTTCCACACCTGAGATTCTTTCTTCCATTTCTTGTAGGCTATTGGTTATGCTAACCTCTGTAGTTCCTGCTTTCTTCCCTATGTTCTTTCTCTCCACACTTTCTTCCATTTGTGTTCTTTTTCTTTTTTTTTATTAATTACACTTTATTCATTTTGTATCCCCCAATAAGCCCCTCCCTCTTCCCCTCCCGATTCTACCCTCCCTCCCCTTTCTGCATGCATGTCACTCCCCAAGTCCACTGATAGGGGAAGTTCTCCTCTTCTTTCTGATCTTACTCTATCAGTTCTCATCAAAAGTGGCTGCATTGTCCTCTACTGTGGCCTGGTAAGGCTGCTCCCCCCTCAGGGGGAAGTGATCAACGATCAGGCCAATCAGATTATGTCTGAGGCAGTCCCTCTTCCTATTACTATGTAAACCACTTGGAAACTGAACTGCCATGGGCTACACCTGTGCAGGGGTTCCAGGTCATCTGTATGAATAGTCCCTGGTTGGAGTATGATTTTCTGGGAAGTTCCCTGTGTTCAAATTTTCTTGTTCTGTTGCTCTCCTTGTGGAGTTCCTGTCCCCTCCAGCTCTTACTATTTCCCACTTCTTACATAAAATTCCATTCACTCTGCCCATCAGTTGGCCATCAGGCTCAGCATCTGCTTTGACAGACTATACTGCAGAAGCTATCTTCAGGTCTTGAGCCATTTTTTTGGTTTCCTTCACCTGTCTGACTGTATTTTCATATTTTACCATCAATTCCTTCAGCTGTTTTTTTTTAAAACATCCTCTGTGTCTTTTATTTCATTCAGTGATTTTAGCATTTCCTCTCTAAAGGCCACAAACTGTTTGGTTGCAGCTTCCTCTATTTCTTTTCGTTTTTTATTTGTTTCCTCTGTTATCTTCTTCATGAGTATAGATATTAGATCATCTTCTTGAATTTCAATTATGCTGGGGTGTCTAGGACTATTTGCCCCTGGATAACTGTGTTCTGGAGATGCCATATTGCTCTGGCTTTTGTTGGTTGAACTTTTACCCTGTCCTCTACCCATTGGGCTATCTTAGGTGTTTGAAGATAGTTACTCGTTGTTCCTGGACTCCTATGGTGGAGAGAATCCCTTTGGCAGGAAGATGGTTTTTCTGAAGGATGTCTTCTCAGCTTTTTGGGTATAGTCACTGGGTGGCCGGTGTTTTTCAGGAGTTGCTACAGCTCATCTCAGGCATAGAGACCTGGGTGGTAACTGTGGTCCTAATTAGTCAAGAGGGCTCTCCTCTCACAGGGAGAAGTCCTGGAGACAGCTGCCCTCCTTCTGGGTTTCTTGCTGTAAATTTAGTGATCAGCTGCTGTAACCTGTGTGTCCCGTGTATTGTCTTTCTCTGTGGCCTGGTAAGGCTGCTTCCCCCTCATGGGGGAGGGGGTGATCAAAGAGCCAGCAACTGAGTTCATGTCAGTAGGAAACCCATTTAGAGACTGACCTGCCACTGGCTACATCTGTGTAGGGTTTCTAGGTTGTCTCTATGCATGGTCTTTGGTTGAAATATCAGTCTCAGAAAAGATTCCTGTCCCACTTTTTTTTTTATTTTGTTCTGTTGCTCTACTTGTGGAACTCTTATCTCCTCAGGTCTTTCATCTCCCCCTTCTTTCATAAGATTCCCTCCATTCTGCCCAAAGTTTGGCTGTGAGTCTCAGCATCTGCTTTGATATCCTTTGGGGTAGAATCTTTCAGAAGTCCTCTGTTCAATAGTAATAAAAACTGCATGATACTGGCATAGAAACAGAATGTTGGATCAATGGAATGAAATAGATGATTATATTTTTTAATCAACTTGACATAAACTAGATTCATTTGGGAAGAGAGAACCTCAGCTGACAAAGTTCATCTATCAGACTGAAATGTAGACAAATATGTGGGCATTTTCTTGATTAATTATTAATCTTGAATGGGATGGTCCTTTATGGGAATTGTTACCCCCATGGTTCTGAATGGCATAAAAACAATGTCCAGCATGCTATGTAGTAGCCTGCATACCATGATGGTAAACAGCAGTTTTATACATGGAACTAATACCTGCTCAATAGGAGGAAAATCATTTCAGTTACAAGAAACCTAACCAAACACAAAGAACTACTGAACTCATGGATCTTGAAAGAGACCCTACAGCTGCCTCTTTAATTTTAACGAGAATAATCCCCAACTACAACTAAGGAATGGTAAATGTAGAAGACTAGTGTTCTTCAGGAAGGAGTTATTCCTAGAAGAATACAAAGAACATTACATAGACATAGCATATATGTGTGTGTATGTATATACATCCACATATGCAACAATAAGTAGAAATGTATATACATACATACATACGACTAGACATACATTCATGCAACAACAATTAATAACAAAAGAGGTAATGAATTTGAAAAAGAGCTGAGAAGGGTTTATGAGAAAGTTCAGAAGTTTAGAAAAAGATAGAGATTCAGACATGTATTTGATAGGGCAAAAGAAAAATCAGAGTAACTGGTGAAAATATTATGAATCAATAAGGACCCAGAACTTCTCTGTTTAACAAAAGCCCCGAGAAGCTCTCAACTTCTTTGTATCATAAGCACAAGAACCCTAATGCTTGTTAATTTTATGTATTGTTTAAATGGAAGAAAATTCCAGATAAATGCTTATGGTTAAATCACCCCATTCCTGAATGAAAAGGCCACAGAGAAATTCTGCTTACTAGTTTTCTCTCATGGCTAGTTCTGCCTTCTTATTGCACACTGGATCACTAACTCAGAGATTGCACCACCCACAGTAAGGATGTACCTTCCAACATCAATACCTAATTAGGAAAATGCCCTGCAGCCTTGCCTGGGGAGTTTTTCTCAACTGAGATTCCTTCTTCTCAAGATAATTCTAGCTGAGCAGGGCACAGAAATGCACACCTATAATCCAAAAACTTGGGAAGGCAGAGGCAGGTGGATCTCTGTGAGTTTAATACCAGCTTGCTCTACAAAGCAAGTCCAGGACAGCCAAGGCTACACAGAGAAACCTTATCCTGAAAAATAAAAACAGAAAAAGGAGTCTAGTGGTATAAAATCGACATAAAACTAAGCAACGCAAGCTGTATCACACACAAAAATGTAACTATGATTACAAAGCAATTTTAACACACATTATATATATGGTACCACATAAATACATACCTCCTTTTTTCCCTCAGTATTTATGGGGGACAGAAGACTGGGAGAGAGAACTGAAATCGATGTCACAGAATGGCATGTCTGAGATGCTCCCAGAATCCAATGTGATGACCCTAGCTGAGACACCTAGCACTGGGTGATATGGGGCTTGAAGTTGCCATTCTTTGTAGCTATGTGGGGATTCCAGTGGAGGATAGGGAACACTAAACTACCCATAAAACTTTCAACCCACAATTTGTCTTTCCTACAAGAAATGTATGCATAAAGAGAGAGCATAGGTTGAGGAAATGGCTAACCAATGATTGACCCAAATTGAGACCCACCCTATTAAAAAGAGCCTACCCCTGCCGCTATTAATGATAATATGCTTGCAGACTGGAGCCTATTATACCTGTCTTCTGAGAGGCATCATCCAGCAACTGATGAAAACAGATGCAGAAACCTACAGCAAAACAATAGGTGGAGCATGAGAAGAATTGTGGAAAAGTGGGAGTAAATATTCAGGGAGAAGGAGGCATCAAGGACACGAACAGAAGACTTACTGTTAAACGAACCTTGGCCCATCAGGGCTCACAGAGTTGGAACCAACAACCTAAGAGCATGCATGGGCTGGACGTAGGCTCCCTCCACATATGTAGCAGATATGCAGCATGGCCTGTTGGTTCTCTAACAAGTGGAGCAGGGCCTGGCTCTCTGTTGCCTGCCTTTATCCTTTTCTGCTAGCTCAGCTGCCTTGACAGGCCACAGTGCGAGAGGTTGTGCTTAGTCCTTCTGAGACTTGATGTGGGAGGGTAGGTTGGTACCTGTAAGGGGGCATCCCCTTTTCCTCAGAGAACGGTAATGGGTAATGGGGGAAGGGGTTGTAAGGGTGGGACTTGGAAGAGAGAAGGGAAGGGGCTGTTATCAGGCTGTAAAGTGATCAATAAATACATAGATGAGGAAAAAAAATTCTATTTTGTGTTACAAGAGTTTTAAAGATGAAACAAAATAAATGTGGCATGACATGATGACTGGGTCAAACAAATCCCCTTTGTTCTAAGAAGAAACTAACATGTGTGCAACAACTAAAAGGAAAAATAAGAAAAAAATAACTGGTAGAATTGGAGGCAGGTTGAGTGGTGGGAGTGTGTGTTGCACAACTGCAAAGACCTGTGTTCACAGTCTCAGAACACACACAAAACTCCAGCCATAGCTGTGCACTTGCCTGTACCCCAGCACAAGTGGGGGGCAGGGAGGTGGGCACAAAGACTGGTGATTAGTGGCATTTACAAATTGCCTCCCATTCTCCAGATCAGTTAGAGACCCTGCCTAAAGGCAGGCAGAGAGTGATGAAGGGGGAAACCGACTTCCTCTGGGCTCTGCATGCATCCAAGACATGCACTGAGTCATGTGAACTTAACAGCACTCATACACCAAACTTACACACACATGAATAATGTTTATTTCAAAAGTACAATAACAGCCATGAAGACAAATTTAGTGTAAAGGTTTAGAGGTGGGAAAGATTTAAGTTTAGATCTGTTCGTCATAGGCATATGCATGACTTCTTTTTCTTTCATGCCCTTCTCCTCTTTTAATCAGTTATAGAAGGCTCCAATATCTATTTATTTACTTAAAGTTAAATTTTAATTGAAAAAAAAATTCATACATATTCTGGTCATGCTTCCCTTCCCCAAGTTTCTCTCCCATCCTCCCTATGTTTTACAAGATTAAAAATGCATTAAAGGAAGCCAAATTTGTGATTAGCAACTCACCAGCATTCTTTATTTGTACTGAGAACAATAGAGAAAAAATTATTCGAAGACCATTGATTTCAATGAATTTGATTTGTAGAAAAATTACAGTAAATTTTTCACATTTCCGGAAATCAACTATATAAAATTTTCAGTTTCTACTTCTAGATACAGTGTGTAAATAAAGTATTGTTCACAAGAAAAAATAAATTTAAATTTAAATGTTTTTTTCCTTGTTGTGCTTGTACCTAAAACTTCCACATGCTAGATATGTGCTCTACCATAAAGGCGTGTCTTTAGAAGAATTCAGTTCTTTAAAACAAAACAAAACAAAAATGATAGGGATAACTACATAGATATCTTCTGTGATAAGAACACATACAGCTATTGCAGGGAATCTGAATACATATCTTTTTTAACATCTGCTCAGGACGGCTGCCTCATAATCACCTGGACCTCTAGCTCCAGGAGATCCGATTCATACTATGGAAGTGAACTGAACTCACTT